>NC_072490.1:9863863-10166893 GCF_027574615.1 Eptesicus fuscus | reverse complement strand
TGGGCATGGGAGAAAAGGGAAAATATTTCATCAAGGGCGTGCCCAACAGAAAATGAATTCTATGCATCTTGAAATTGACTGAGCAATCCCGGGGTTGCATTGAACAGGCGGGCACAGATGAAATGGGACCGGCTTCCAAGCAGATGCGGCTCCGAATGAGGAAGAGTGTGTTTGGTTATAACATGGTCTCATTTGTGCTTCTGAGTCGGGGCCTGATATAAACATGAGACGCCAGAAGGCTGCCCCTTGGTCTCAGGCTCCAGCCGAGCCTTTGTCCCTGCCAGGAAGCCAGTCTCACTGCCCAGCGCCTCACCCCAGGCACGTTGTGGTTGTTTGTTTACCTCTGGGCTCTGTGTTTAGACTCTTACATCATTCCCTGAACACAGGAACTGGGGCCTGTGGTAACCCTAGCACCAGCTCAGTAACTTCTCAGTAGATAGTGGGTGAATACGGATGTATTTAAAATGCAACTCCCCTGAATTCATGACACTTTCCACTGCACTCTGTTATTTGCTCTGTCCCGGTGAAAGACGGGAGAGGAGGTTTGATGGGGGAGGAAGATGAGGGGGAGGGAGGCAAAGCGACGTTTTTCGTTGTTGTTGTAATTAATAGAAGGCCATTTCCGAAAGGACAGGCAAACACGTTGTAAAAGAACTGCCTGGTGTCTTTGTCAGGTTGGTCTGCTATCACTAATTACGATAGACTGGGTGGCAAACAACAGGCATTTGTCTCTCTCAGTCCTGGAGCCTGGGAGTCCCAAGATCTAGGTGCCAGCAGATCTGGTGTCTGGTGAGAGCCCGCTTGCTGGTTTGCAGATGGCCGTCTTCTCTGTGTCCTCACATGCGAAGGGCAGAGAGAGAGAGCAAGCCCTGTGTCTCGTTCATAAGGGCGCTCATCCCACTGGTGAGGGCTCCACCCTTAGGACCGAATCACCTCCCAAAGGCCCACCTCCTAATACCATCACCTTGGGAGGTTAGGGCTTCAACATAGGGACTTAGGGGTCACACACATTTAGTCCACAACAGCTGGTGAGCAAATACCTGCCTATCTGTGTGGGAAAACCTGTCCACTCAGTGGACAAAGAAAGGGCTGTTAAAGGTGAGGGGTGGAGAAATGCTCCTGGTTGCGTGGGTGGGGGCAGTGGGCGCCTCTCTGTGCACTAGTGGAGGTGCTCTAGGTGCTGGGCAGGGAGGCGCTCACCTAGCTAAGAAGGGGAGCGCTGGGGGATTCTTGCCGCTGATCACAGGAGAGAAGGAATGGCCGAGCATCTGGTCTCGGGAAAGACATGACCCGGGACAGCTGTGTGTTGGGTCACCTCTCCCAGGTGGTCATGAGCCTTCTCTCCAGGGCACTGCAAGCCACTGTGGGACTCGGTCATGGACATGATTTCTGGGAGCCAGAAGCTGACTGGCTTACCTGGGTTTCATGGTAGGCAGGTGGCCTCGCTAATTTGTGTCACTGCAGTGGCCCTTGAATGATCATCAGAGGCTGATGGGGACTCTGTAACTGATCTGACCGACAGCCCCAGAACCCACTGATCAATGTTCCCATCACAGTGATGGTGACAGTGCGCCCCCCCCCCGGGCCCCCGCCCAGGTGATGTGGAGCAATGGCAGGTCCTCACCCACAGAGGGGTCTTGCCAAGGAATCATTCCTGCAGCTGATGAACTGCAAGTTCAAAGGAAATGCAGAGCACAGAGATTGTTCTCTGTATCTATGAGTTTGTTTCTATCTTGTTTGTTCGTTTGTTTTGTTTTTTTTGGATCCTACCTGTAAGTGAAATTATATGGTACTAGAGGCCTGGTGCATGAAATTCATGCACGGGGAGGGCCCCTAGGCCTGGCTGGCCGATTTGTGGGGCAACTGGCGGGGTGATTGGGGCCCCCCACCGGCACCCACCTTGGCTGACCTGGGGCCTGTGGGCTGGGGGCAGCTCCTACATTGAGCGTCTGCCCCCTGGTGGTCAGTGCACATCATAGCGACCGGTCGTTCCACCGGTTGTTCTGCTGTTTGGTCAATTTGCATATTAGGCTTTTATTATATAGGATTTGTCTTTCTCTTTTCAACCTAGTTCACTTAGCTCAATGCCCTCTACATCCACCCATGTTGTCACAAATGGTAAGACTTCATTCTTTTTTTATGGCTGAGTAATATTCCATTGCACATCTTTATCCATTCAGGGGGGTTGGAGGGCTGGGTGAAAAAGGGCAAGGGATTAAGAAGTACAAATTGGCAGTTACAAAATAGTCAAGGGGATATAAAATACAACTTAGGGAATATAATAAGTAATATTGTAATAACCATGTGTGGTCTCAGAGGGGTACTGGACTTAGAAGCAGGATCAATCATACATTATTTAAATGTCGAACCCTCTATGTTGTATACCCGAAACTCATATGATATTGCATATCAACTCTAAGTGAAAAGTTAACTGCAGAATTATCATTGCCTTCTCCAGGCTGACACGGACTTCGGAGTTTTGCAGCTCTGTAGGGATAATGTGTTACTGGAGAGTTAAAGGAATGGTTCCCAGGAGGAATGGCGGGGGGAGTTCTTTCACCAACATAAGTGAAATCTGTTCTCACCTGTGGAACATCTCACACAGCAGCCCCCTTTCTGCACGAGAGACAGTCTCTCTGGAAGTTGAAGCTGCAAGCTCAGCATAGGTGCCACTTTTATTTACTTTTCACTTGGAAGGGATGAGTCAAAGCATAATCCCAAACCAGCAATGGCCTGGAATACTCAGGGCCTCCTGTAGATGTTTTATGTTGCCACTTAAGTCTAGATTCCTATGCTTTAAAAACCAGCTTGCTGAAGACAGTGCTAATGTTCTGTTATGAAAACCTGGAGCCGAATCCAGATTCTCCCTGGTCTTTGTGTCCCCCACTTGCAGCCGTGGGGGTGGGGGCTGGGGGTGTCTTTCTGGGACCACAGCCCTGGCTCCAGCATGCTCAGCAGGACAGGGTTTAGGCAGAGTTTTCAAACTTGGCCATACTTAGAATCACCAGGAACTTCTAAAAGTCAAAAAACCACAGGCCGCATTGTAGACCCCTCCAATCAGAATCCCTGGGGGTGGAGTCAGCTGTCACTATTTGTAAAACTCCCCAGGTGACTACCAGGTGCAGCCTTGATTAAGCACTTGGCCCCCCTGAATCCCAGACCCACCTCCCCTGCTCCCACCCGCCCTACTCAATGGCTCCCTGCTAGCTGCCCATGCACGTTGGGGAAGCACCAGGACTGAAAACACACCACTGCGCTGGCCGGCCCAGACCTGCTACATCAGAATCTCTGGGGCTGGGGGTGGGCTCGGCTCTTCCTCTCTAAAGTGAGGGGGTTGGACTGGCTGATCTTCACAACCTTGCTGGTTTCAAATTCTATGACACCGTAAGTGATCAAATTGAGGTGATATCAATAAGGGAGACAGGAGGGTGTGGATGTAAAAGAAACCCACCTACAAACACTTGGTACCTGCAAGAGAAATGTGGGAGGGGCTCGTGGCGTTTTATGGGCTATGAGAAAGCTTTGTCACAAGACATTTTTGGACCTTGTTGCAAGATCGTGAGTTCAGAGGTCTGCAGAGATTGGCAGGGGCAGTTGGGACTTTTATCTCACCGCAGGCATCAACCTGCATCCTCCATCCACACTCCTCTTGTTCTTCAGAAACAAGAGTGCCAGCAGACAAGCTTTAAACCGCTGAAGGGAAGGAAAAAGGCTCAGTCTTCATTCTCTGTGGCCCAGGTGGTTGGGGGATGCCCTTGTTGATTGCTAAAGTGGCCACCAGGGGGCAGTATAGCACAGCGTTCTTAATGAAGGCCTTTCCATTGAATCACGTTTGAAAAAGACTTCTTTCTACACATACTCTTAACAAACCTAGTTACCACCTTCAGAAAAAGAAGCAAAAATAAATTCCTGAAACATGACAGAATTGCAGTGACACAGAACTTATAATCAAATTAAAGAGTAAGAAGATGGAGCCAAACGTAAATAAGAGTTGTAAAAGTGCTTGAAGGAAATGATGAAGGAAAATCTGGCACAATTATGACCTATATAACTTAACGTATTAACGTTTGGCGATGTTTCGGAAAAATACAAGCAAGATTTCTGCCGTGGATTTTATTCAAATGCGAAGGAGCTATGGAAATGCGTTTCGGTTTTGCCTTTTCTGTCCCCCGCTGGCCAGGATGGTTAGGGAAGCCCGTGCATTGCCACTGTAAGCCCACAGGTTAGACCAGTGGTCGGCAAACTCATTAGTCGACAGAGCCAAATATCAACAGTACAACGATTGAAATTTCTTTTGAGAGCCAAATTTTTTAAACTTAAACTTCTTCTAATGCCACTTCTTCAAAATAGACTCGCCCAGGCTGTGGTATTTTGTGGAAGAGCCACACTCAAGGGGCCAAAGAGCTGCATGTGGCTCGCGAGCCGCAGTTTGCCGACCACTGGGTTAGACTCGTAGGGAGGGCAGTTCGATAGCCCAGGATATGCTCCGCTTTCATCTTCACTTCTAGCCTCTGGGGAAGCTCGTGGCAAGTCGAATACCTTCATCAGAAAGGTTACCCCTTGGAAGTTGCTGTTCATGTTTGGGAGTCTGTTGTCGCCTCCGATAGAAAAATAAATGACTTGTAAATGTAATCGTAGCAGTGGAAATGCCAGTGCATTTTAACTTAGAGCTGCTTAAACTTGAGAACCCTTGGAATTCAAATGTAAACAGAATTGCAATTTATGAATTTGTACCTTATTCCTCCCTGCTAAGGACTTGATGCACGGCATGTACGCAGTGCCCTCCTTGGCAGGGGCCCCTGGGTGGGGGAGCAGGGTCCCTTCCCCCAGGGGATGGTGAATGGAGTCAGAACTCCTGAGAAGAGTGGGCAGTGGAGAGTCCAGGCCCAGGAGAAGTGAGGAAATGGGCGGAAGGGGCTCATGGGGGCGGGCCCTGGTAAGGCTGCAGACACCCCCGGCAGCTATTTCTTCTTGTTCATTCTGGAGTCCCTTATTAAGATGGAAAGGAGATAAGAAGTGATGTATATCGGCCCTAAAAGTTAACACCTTCCAACCTGCCCAAACAGCTGCCTTCGTCGTCTGGGACAGGTCCCCCTTGTCCCTGACCCCGTCCCTCTACGCTGACTTCAGCCCCCCGCCGGCCTTCCTGGGCTCATGCCTCCTCTAGGCCTAGGAGCTGGAAGGCGGCCCTTCAATGCTGTTTGGGAGAAGTTGTCTTAAGAGCCAGCTCCAGCTGTCCTTGTCTTCTGCGTGTTTCACCCGCGCCCAGGTAGGATGGCTGCTGGCTCTGCTGCCACTTGCTGGAAGGTGACAGCACAGCAGGCTGCAAACCTGGCCACCAGCATGTACCCCACCGTGAATGTGCGCAGACGTCACCTCTACCTGGCGCACCTGTGCTCTGCCGCGTGCACAGAAACCCACACGGGCATCCTTGCCATCACCGCAGCCAGATGCTTGAGAGAGATTGTAAATGAGCGAAAAGCAACCTTTATAGCAACCAACCTCCTCCTCCCGCATCCCACTGCCTTCAACTCAGGACTGCAGGCCCATGCGGCCATGGTGTTATCTATCGCCCTCGGTGGCAAACACACACAGCTGCCGAGTGCTTCAACACTCATGGGCTGCTTTTTTAAAAAACAACAGCAATGTGTCAACTCTTTTATTTGCGTCATGGAATTCAATTGGAAATGGAACGATTTCCAAGGTCTGTTGCTCAGAAACTCCACCCTGGAGGCAGCATCTTTAAATACAAATTATTCTGGAAATTTGATCCAGGTACCAGGTCAACTTTTTAAACGGATCTTTAAAAAACACAATTCTCAATACATGTGTGAAATTCTCCCAGTTACTTACAAAAATGCGATCACAGTTTAAGTGCTAGTCTCTAAATGAACTCTTCACTGAAAGAACAAGAGTATAATTTATTATTTTAAAGGCTGGTTTTATTAGACACATATTTTCTTCCAAGCAATTGGTAACTTTCTATATACATACGAAGACCATATATCTCTATCTACCTACCCATCTATCTATCTATCTATCTATCATCATCTATCTATCTATCTATCTATCTATCTTTCTAGATGATAGATAGATGATAGATAGATAGATACAAAGATATCAGAATTTCTGAATCAAGCCAGAGGCTGGGGTCATATGCTACTTATGCCCCTTTAACCGCCTTAAGAGGGAAAGATCAGGCACTTGGGTCACTTCCTGCCGACAACCACAACCCACAAGGTTCAGGTTTCGGAGTTTGAGAAAAATCATTAACACCTCCTATTTTTCTGACACCTTTATCTCCCGGGTGATTCTCACTCCTGTATGTTTCCTCACCTAATGTTTACTACCATGGTCCTAGCTACCTCAGTTCAAAACATTCCCAGGCACATGCTAAGTAAGAAAAGTAGCAACTGCAGAGAGGAAAAAAAACCCCATAGTTCTCCCTTCCAAATGGGTAACTTCCTTAGTGTTTGGGTAGGATTTGTCTGGAGGAGGCATCATTGAAGAGTATCTAAAGGCCCCACACTCAGCCCGAAACACAGAGGTTGGTCAATTGTACTTTTTGTGGCTTATAGAGCTGGGGGCAGCCTGTTCCCAAACGTGTGTGTCTTCTCCGCTCCGCCTATTGATAGGGTTAAATCCGGAAGACGATGCTTAGACAGTGGGGGGAGGGAAGACGCGGCGGGGTGTGGCAGGCAGACTCTTAGTCATTTGGGCTTCCCTCACCTCTTGGCTCAATGCTTATACAGCTCTGGGTTTTCATGAACTATGTAGGTCGCCTATCTGAGCTGGCAGTGTTCCTAGGCCTCAGGCACATGCATTCACACACCTGTTGCTTCAAAGGAGATACCTGGTGACTGAGCTGGGGCAGGAAGGATGCTCTGAGAACTGCTACATCAATGAGAGACAGCCAGAGTCTATCCGCACCAGGCTGCGTACAAGCTCACAACACCCACCCTTCCTCTCCCACCTCCCGCTCCTGCTTTTCACCTAAACCTCCCTAGAAGTCTCTTTTAAGGCATCTCCAGTCTGCATGTTGAGCTCTGCTGACTCTTACCCTAAATGCTGTGCATATACTCCCCGCCACCCCATCCCTTCCTGTGCCGTGACCTAAGCGGAGGCCTCCTCACCTTGACCTGCGGGTTGCTGGTCTCCCTGCCCTAAATGCTCATCTCCCCAGGTCCTCCTCGGGGCACGGGATGAACCTCTGCACCGCTGGTCAAGGCCCCTGCTCTGCTGTCAGGTTCCTCACACTCCAGCCCACACCTTCCTCCCAACCAGTCGCGCAGCTTTCCTCTCTTCCACCAGCAGTGGGTCCCCCTCCCTTCCTCTCAGCTCCACCAGGCCACCGGCTCTCACCTGGTCCCGAGTGCCCGGGGAACTTACTGCCCACCTTGGAGGGGAGGTCACAGGAGGAGACGGCCTTTCATAACTGCCCACGTCCAAGTCTCTCCTCCCCATGGCGAGACAAGGACTGTTCTACAGACATTTACAACCTGTACGTTGCCTTGTGCAGGCAAGAAACTATGTCTTTGATTCGTTTTGTTGTTCCTGGCCAGGTAACCAAACTCAAGCATCAGCAATTCTCGGGGGACAGTTTTTACAATGAACTTTTGCAGGGAGGGGAGCATTCGTCGATTGCTGAGGTCCGTGGAGGGCAGATGACAAGGCGGCCATTTCACCCACTTGTTTGGGTTCTAGAATGGAAGGGCAGATGCCAAATAGATGGGTGGATCTTTGGCCTTCGATGACAGCCGCTTCCTTTCAGAAATAACTGCCCCCACCCCCAGCCCGGGGCTAAAAACCCAGTGCAGGTCACAAGCCAACAGAGATGTCCTGCTCCCCCGTGGAGCGCGTGTAGACGGAGCCCCCGCGCTCGGGGGCCTCTCCCTGGAAGATCGGGCAGCGTTTGCAGAGGCGGTGGGCGATGTGCTTTCGGAAGAAGGCCAACAGGTGGCTTCTGAACTTCTCCCCGACGAAGGCGTAGATGATGGGGTTGATGCAGCAGTGCGTCATGCCCAGGGTCTCCGTCACCTGCATGGCCTGGTCCAGCCGGTTGGAGCTAGTGCAGTTGTTCAGGCCGAAGAACTCCTGGAAGGTGTTCAGGAGCAGGACGACGTTGTAGGGAGCCCAGAAAAGGAAGTAGACGATCATGATCACGAAGATGAGCCTCACGGCCTTGTGCCTCTTCTTCTCGCTGCGACACCGAAGCAGGGTCTTCAGGATTCCCGAGTAGCAGACGACCATGACCAGCAGGGGCAGGACCAGGCCTAAGAGGACCATCTTCAAGGTCTGGAAGTTCTTCCAGAAGTGATACTGGCTGGTGGGGTAGTGAGGGCTGCAGGTGCAACGAGAACCCTCTTGTTGGGATTTGTTGAAGACGATTCCCGGGAGAGAGGCGAACACGGCCACCACCCAGGTGACCCCACTTGTCACCACCCCAAACGTGACCGTCCTGGCTTTTATAGCAAACACAGCGTGGACGATCGCCAGGTACCTATCAATGGTCAAGAGGATGATGAAGAAGATGCCGGAGAAGAAGCCGATCAAATAGAGGCCCGTCAGAAGCCGGCACATGGTGTTCCCGAAGACCCACTGGCCGGCTGAGTAGTGAGCCCAGAAGGGGATGGTGAGCAGGAAGAGCAGGTCGGAGATGGCCAGGTTGAGCAGGTAGATGTCCGTCATGCTCTTCAGCTTTTTGCACTTGATCAGGATGAGGACGACCAGCAGGTTGCCCACAAACCCGAAGATGAACACCAGCGAGTAGAGCGGAGGCAGCAGCCCGGCGGCCACCTGCCTCACGTTGGTTTTGTGGCAGGGCTCTGACATGCTGTAGTCGATGTAATCGGGGGTGGCTGACACTTGCTCCATCGTGCTCAGCCCTGTGAATACAGAAGCAGCGATCTCTGATAAAGCCCCAGGAGGTACCGAGGGGCCCACCATGACTGCGAACGTTTTTACACATGAATGGGTCCCTGAAATTGATACATAGATTTCTACATTTAATTGAGCTTCCCTCCCCCCCCCACACACACACACACACAGAATGAACTCTTAAAATAAAGGGAAGGCTTGCTGCTTACTTGCTCTGTTGGGGAAACTCAGGAAAGGACCATGTTGCCAAATAAAATCTGGTGGTTCCACAACCACGTGGAGTGGGTGAAACTTGAATAACGGTTTCAGGAAACGGAGTCAGGCACCCTCAGTCCAGCACTGCCTGGCAGTCTATGGCGAAGCTGCCATTCCCTGGAGCGGGCTTCCGTGAGCATCGCCTCGGGCATGCTCTGATAATTAAATTTCCCAGGGTACCATGCATGCCAACCACTAAGCTTCACGTAGGCAGCTAATCAATCCTCAAGGTGACCCAATGAGGCAGGTCACATTACTGCTCCCATGTTGCAGATGAGACTCTCAAAGGCCAGAGAGGATGCACGACTTACCCAACGACACACAGCTGGGGAGCAACTGGTTCTGAACACAGGCAACCTACACTCATCCACCATGTCATCCTGTCTCTCACTCCTTGGTGAGAGAACCAACAGGCAGGGCCATCAGCCTGGTGCCCCTCTTTCTCTATGGTCAGAACGAAATGGGCTTGCGGATGCCGGGTCCCCGAGAGGGCCCTAAGGCCAACGGCCAATTGTAACATCCAGACCATTGTCCCCTTTCCTCTGAAGTTTGTGTTCATAGTTCCCGGGTTGCGATGAGTAAGAGATCGCCACATCCACATGGAATGGCCAAGTGGACAATGGTCCCCTCTGCCACCACCCTTCCTGGGTGAGCTCAGTTCCTTCGCAGCCCTCCGGCTTGCCCCCGCTACCCAAGTTCCACTCCTGGCCTGAGGATTCCCTCTAATCCTGGGCAGCTGGGGAAGACCATCTGCCCTTGAAGTTCTGAGCCAGAAAAAGGAGCACACACGAACATGTGCTGTGAGACTCATATGTTAAAGGGAGACTTGGATATTTGTGATGATATTAATTCGGGCACTTCTCAGCCTCCCTCTTTTCTGGGGGCGGGAAACACACACCCCAAGAACCAGACTGAGATGCAGCTTCTGGTGGGGCGCACGTTCGGAGGGCATCCTGCCGGGAGCTTGGGTCCTGATCAGAAGAAAAATCTCTACCCAGACTCTGCCAAGAACCCCCTCTCTGACAAAGCTTTCTTTCGAAAGGTCGGGGCTTTCAAAAGAAGTAATACTGTTTCCTTGAGAATTTTTCATTCATAATCGTGCTTTGCATCTCCGATGTTATCACCGTCTGAAACTCATTCTACATTCTAAGCCCTTCCTGACCGTCGGGGTGATCGTTTAAGAGAGTCCTTTGAGCACCTGGTGCTGGTCTACTGTCTCCTCTGGGTTTCCTGTAAAGGCTTGTGCTCATCACAGAAGCCGAGCTAACTCATAGGCAAAGTGACTGAGAGGTGACTTACCGGGAAGTTTCTGGTGGGGACGGATGTCTTAGCTCTTCTGACCAGCTGAGCCGTGCAAATCAAGCATATAGCAGCAGACGCGCAGGAAGCTTAAGCAGTTTCTACTTAAAGGGGGGGGGTGGAGTTGTGATGCATACGTATGTTGCAGGGCAAAAAAAAAAAAAAATCAGTGAACAGTTCTCCTTTTTCTTTTCCTTTTTTAATTGAGCTTTAAATAGGCTGGAGAGTAGATTTTGGGCCTGTCACGTGGGCTTCCCTAGTTACACTATTTTCTTTAGGCTCTCTGCTCATCCAGCCACACAGAGGCTGTTAGGAAGCAGAAAGAACGGGAGGATCTCGGAACTGGAGTATTCACACGTATCTAGTGAAAAGCCCTCGCTTTATGGAAAAACAAAAACAACCCCTGCTGTCCAAGGGGCAAATGATGTGTGCAAGGCCTCAGGGCTGATCAGCGCGAGGCTCAAAGGCCCAGAGATCCCCATCCTCTTCCTGTTTGTCGTCCATGAAGCCAACTCAAAAGGACTTGAAATTGAGAGGGGAATCCTTCGTAGTAACCCCGTGCTCCGCTTTACCCATCCTTCTCCCCACCGCCTGCCTACTGCAACTGACACATTCACTCAGCACCCTACACGATTTTTCTCTGTAAACTAAAACAACTGGTTACCTAAAGCATTTGAGCTGCAGGCTCACCTGCGAGCGAACCACGCTGCCCGCCTTTCTCTCGGGAATCTGGTGGGACTCGTCAGTACAGAGTTTTCACTCTCCCTCTTCACTGTTTGGCAGCCCTCCAGCCCCGCGGGCATTGGTGGGTGCGGGTACCGTGCCAGGTACAGCGGCGGCAGAGTTCCCACTCCCAGGATACGGCCTATCTGGAGCTGTGAGAACTTTTCAACATGAAATGGGCAACAAATGCCAGAAGAACAGGGTCGAATTCAGGACTAGATGACAAGACTAGGCAGTCACATCAAGCTTTCTTGGTGGTGGGTGACTTATCTAAAAACCTCAGTTGTTGCCCGCCTGGCTTGGCTCAGTGATTGAGCATCGACCTATGAACCAGGAGATTACGGTTCGATTCCCAGTCATGCCGGGTTGCGGGCTCGATCCCCAATGGCGGGGTGTGCAGGAGGCAGCCAATCAATGATTCTTTCTCATCATTGATGTTTCTATCTCTCTCTCCCTCTTCCTTCCTCTCTGAAATCAATAAAGGTAGGTAGATAGATGATAGATAGATAGATGATAGATAGATAGATAGATAGATAGATAGATAGATAGATAGATAAGTGGTTCCCTGGGGTCCTTGTATAGAGCTGCTTAGTATCAGCAAATGAGAAGCTGAAGGAATGAAGCTGACGCCTGGTGCCTGGAGACCAGGGGAAGCGGGAAAGCACAGGGATAGCCCCGCAATCCAGAACCGTCCCACGTGGGCACATATGTTTGTGTGACCACAGAGCCTGGTCACCCTAACCAGGACAGGGAGCCATAAAGAAAATGTCCCCGTTTGTCCTGTGTGTCATTCAAGAGGCAACGACTCGGAACCGCACCCTGCAGTCCTGTTGCTGGATTTCAGCCCCAGCGTCGCTATTTACTATGTGACCTGAGCAAGTTACGGAAACGCTCCAGGACTCAGTTTTCTTATCTGGGAAATGGGGCAACACATCCAACACACAAACCTACTCGTTAGGTCTGTGGTCAAGATCGAGTGATACACAGACCCACTGACACAGAGAAGGAGCTACCAGCTGCCAAAGGGGCGGGGTGGAGGACGCGAATTAAAAAAGGGAGGGAAAATTCTAGGCGGCCTGTCGTTTTTTCAGCAGGGCTTAGGACAGTGATGGGCAACCTTTTGAGCTTGGTGGGTCAAACTTCGCTAAAAAACTGAGCATAACTCGGGTAGTGTGTCACTTTGAGGAAAAAACATTATTTCGCAAATGTTTCATCCTCAGGAGCAGCAAATGTTTCATCCTCGGCATGCGGCCGCCTCAGTGGCCGCGTGTCATCAGAAATGGCTACGCGTGTCAGTGCTGACACGCGTGTCATAGGTTCGCCATCACTGGCTTAGGAAAATTATGTTAATGTCTATTCCTTATATTGTGCTTATTCTGTGCCGGCGCAGGGTGGGGGCGGGGTATCAGATGATGGGATGAGTGTGTAGTAGATGCTTTTGCAGATGCCTGTCCTCTGTGGGTTGGTTAAGCAGTGAACTATGAAGCGTGCTTTAGAAAGAGTTCACAAAACGGGGAGCAAATACATGGATGTAAAATGGCACAGAAAGCAGGTGCGGCTTTGGTTCTGGTGTTTCCGGTAAGACATGGTGAGGGACTCTCAGATGCTGCTGGACAAACCTTACGTTTCTGTAGGAGACAGTGGTTGTTCCGGACTTTCCCACGTGGAGCTGGGGCTTTGCCCTGGGGTGGCTGAGCCCCTGACGGCGTGCTCACCCCCAGAGGGCAGCGTGGAGCAAGGAGCAGGCTCCCTCGCCCACACTGTGGTGCCCACTCACCCTGTGCTCTCGGCCAAGACACTTCCTCTCTGGGCTTCCACTTCCTCATCTGTCCAGTGATGGCTTAGGCCTGGGGGTCCGGAAGGCAGCTCCCCACTTAAATAGTGAATGACTCCTGGCCACGTTGGTTTGGAAAATACACATTAGATGGGAATAAGGCGGAGACAAGGAATCACAGCTTAGCGGGGTGCCTGACCCCCTCTCACTTCTTTTTTTTTTTTTTTTAATATATTTTATTGATCTTTTACAGAGAGGAAAGGAGAGGGATAGAGAGTTAGAAATATCGATGAGAGAGAAACATCTATCAGCTGCCTCCTGCACACTCCCTACTGGGTATGTGCCCGCAACCAAGG
Source organism: Eptesicus fuscus (assembly GCF_027574615.1). Classification (NCBI taxonomy): domain Eukaryota; kingdom Metazoa; phylum Chordata; class Mammalia; order Chiroptera; family Vespertilionidae; genus Eptesicus; species Eptesicus fuscus. The sequence goes on along the minus strand of NC_072490.1, from coordinate 10,153,609 downwards.
TACATGCCCTTGACTGGAATCGAACCTGGGACCCTTGAGTCTGCAGGCCGATGCTCTGTCCATTGAGCCAAACCAGCCAGGGCCCCTTCTCACTTCTGGGTCCAGAGGTGAGTTCAGGTCAGCTCCCGCGATAGGGGTCCGTCCCAAGGATGCACCAGGGAGTGAGAACCAGTGGGAAGGAACTTCTTCAGCATTTCCTCAATGAAACGCTGTTCTGGACACAACAAGGACAACAAATGAGCAGTGTGTCCTGTGCCTTCGCTTCCGGGTCTCTGCTTCCCTTTTCACTCGGTCCCTCCCACTCTCCAGGGCTCCCGTCCTCAGAGGCGTGGCATTCAGACCTCCCACCAGAAACGGCCTTTTGACTGCTCTGGCACTCGCCTCGATGTCTGTATTGGAGGGTGTCTCAGGCCAGGCCTCAAACAGCTGCTCTACATCTGGTCATTGCCCCCAAGTTCCAAGGGTTGCTTCATGCTCCGTACCCAGGCCCTCTCTGGACCATGTACTCAGAGCATCGCCCACAGGTTGGGGAGAACATCGGATGGTCTTCTCCTGGGGTTCCAAGGGCCACCTGCTTGAGCACAGGCAGCTCAAACCTGCCACACAGCAGCTCACCTGGTGAACATACATGAACATACATGAACATACATGAACATACCTGGGGCTGGAATGGACTGTAGTCAATGTCAGTCAACACTGAGACCGGCTGTAAAAATAGCATCCTTCAGTTTTTTAAACAAATGTCCAATTATAAAGCCAACACATGCTCATTGTATGAAGTTGAGAAAAATAGATCGTGGGGGGAAATTAGGCATATTCTCACAATCTCAAAACAGTCCCTCTCAACATACGATGTGTTTTAATCCCGACCTTTGCTTACGTGTGCTTTTTGGTTAACTGCCCTCCCATGTGTACCAGTTCCGGGGGCTGCTCTTTTTCTTATCAGACTGAGGACGACTTGGTAGGCGTTTGCTCACATTATTAAATGCCTCGTATAGTTCTTCAACTGTTATTTGTATTGAGGTGGAGCTTCCATGCGGCCTAGCACACTAGCCCTAGGTGGGCAGCTTGGAGAGGCACCATGGAACCACCGCCCGGGTCGAGACGACAGGGAATGGCCTTGTCACCCCGAAGGCGCCCTTGTGCCCTGCCCAGAGACCAGGGCACTCTGACTTCTGTCGTCAGGGATTCGATGTGCCTGTCCTTTAACCTCCTGTAACTGGACTCCGGCGTCCTTCCTGTCGGCTTCTTTTGTCCAACAGAGCCCTGTAATTAGACAGCGGGGCGTTTCCACTGGTCACGGGTGTGGACAGCTTGTTTTGATGTTGCTGTCAGTCTCTGATCTCCCCACCAAGGAAGACGCTCCCGGGGTCCCCGAAGCCACCTTCACCGGGAGAGCCAGAGTCCCTATGGTCCTCGAAGAAAAAGGGAGAACCCCTCCCCCCCCAACACTTACAGACACCCCCCCCCCCCCCGGGCAGGGCCACACTTTGTCACCCGTGTGCCTCAGCAATGATGCTGGCGTCCTGTGACTCCCACCGCCCTTTACCCTCTGCCTCAGACACCCGTCCTGAAGCGGGGTTGGGAGGTCACCATGCCGTCCTCTATTCCCGCTGTCTCTGGCCTCTAGACCAGTGGTCGGCAAACTCATTAGTCAACAGAGCCAAATATCAGCAGTACAACGATCGAAATTTCTTTTGAGAGCCAAATTTTTTATTTTTATTTATTTATTTTTAAAATATATTTTATTGATTTTTTACAGAGAGGAAGAGAGATAGAGAGTCAGAAACATCGATGAGAGAGAAACATCGATCAGCTGCCTCCTGCACACCCCCCACCGGGGACGTGCCCGCAACCAAGGCACATGCCCCCGACCGGAATCGAACCCGGGACCCCTGAGTCCGCAGGCCGACGCTCTATCCACTGAGCCAAACCGGTTTCGGCGAGAGCCAAATTTTTTAAACTTAAACTTCTTCTAACGCCACTTCTTCAAAACAGACTCGCCCAGGCCGTGGTATTTTGTGGAAGAGCCACACTCAAGGGGCCAAAGAGCCGCATGTGGCTCGCGAGCCACAGTTTGCCGACCACTGCTCTAGAACCTTCCCAGGATAACCCCGTCCTCCAGCCCACGCACCACATCCCCGATGCCCTGTTAAACCATCAAGCCACCTTGGCATGTGCGGACTGTCCACATCACCCCTTGGTTTAGACATGGTGGAAACCCCTTAACTCCCCGGAAAAGTCTGCTCTTGCATTTTGGGTTTGTTGTTTTTTTTTTAATCACTGCCCAGACATGGGGCGGATGCGACCTTAGGTACAGAAGTCTAATGTACCGATTAAGGAGCACAGTAGGCTCGCTGTGCTCTGCTCTATATTCAACTCTGTGCATAACAGGATATTAGGTGGGACTTTGCCCATTGCCCCAGAACTGGCAGCTGTACCCTGAGGCTGAGGGCGAGGAGGTGTTAAGTAATCTGCAGTTCTAAGAAAACCACTGACACCTGGTCACACACCTTCCCCAGGGCTGAGCGACAGAACCAGCCCTGGGCACCGCCCCCCCCTCACCCCCCCCCACCATGTCTACCCTCTCACTCCTGTCCCTGTAAGGAGAAAACTGGTGGCAGAAAAGGGTCATAGAAGTGGGTGGGATTGATGGGGAGGCGTGAGGGGAACCAAGGAGCGGGCTCCCACAGAATCCTATGAGGAATGGGGGTGGTCAGAAGGGGAGGCCAGCCCCGTATTTTTAGTGTTTTTTTTTGTTTTTTTTTTTTGAGTGACAAGAATGTTTATTTATTTATTTATTTATTTATTTTTTAATATATTTTATTGATTTTTTACAGAGAGGAAGAGAGAGGGATAGAGAGTTAGAAACATCGATGAGAGAGAAACATCGATCAGCTGCCTCCTGCACACCCCCCACTGGGGACGCGCCCACAACCAAGGTACATGCCCTTGACCGGAATCGAACCCGGGACCCTTGAGTCCGCAGGCCAACGCTCTATCCACTGAGCCAAACCGGTTTCGGCGCAAGAATGTTTATTAACTGGCGCCTACATAAAGCCCCAGTCCTGGAAGCTGTCAACAGACTGCAGAGCCTTCACTCACCTTAAGGCCACTGACCCTTTCCCTTCTATCGAAGCGATGGGCCCCACATTCTTCAAGGGGCATCCGCTAGGCAGCAGACCAGCTGGGCAAGGGAAGAGGGCGCTGGAGAGAGGTGGCGGGGAAGACAGGGCGTGGCACGGGGGCAGCAAGGACATCCCCAGGATGTGAGAGCACCCGGGTCAAGTTCAAACCTGCTGCCAACGCAGCAGCAGCGTCTGAAGAAGTTTCCAACCTCAGTCACTCACCACCCCCAGGGCCACCCCCCCCCCCCCGAGTTCCGGGCGGCCTTGCAGAGGTCAGGCACCAGCCCGGACCCTCTTCTCTCCCACAAGGTGGCCCTGGGCGGCCTTGGCTGCTGGGGAAGCTCACCGAGGCCACGGCAATGTGTCAGGGAAGCTTTAGTAATGGGAGGAAGCCAAGGGGCCAGGTGGGGTCTGCATGGCTTCTTCCCAGGAGGCTGCAGGCCCTCCCTGAGGCGTGCTCAATGCCTCCAACTGCCCACACCGGGAGGACGGCGTGGGGCGGGCTGTGTCAAGCCCCCGACGCCACTAAAAGTCTCAAGGTGCCCATCCCGAGGAATGCTGACCTTCCCTGGCATCCGCTGAACTCAAACAGCCCCCTCACATGCTCTTCCCGGGAGAGAGGAGGCTGGAGGTGCCCACGTCTAGAAATGGCACGTTCCTTGGCGCTGATGAATCCCGCCGTAGCTGTTGTTACTGCGACGCAGGTCTATCGTTGTCCGTCACTTTCTCCTCTGGGTTCACATCTCCGTGTTTCTGTGCTCTGCAGCGGGCATTGTGATTTCTAAGTCACCCCACTCTCTACCCCTCCCCCCATCAGCAGTGAGGTCAAAGGGCGCAGACATTGCCTGGCCGGTGTGGCTCAGTGGACTGAGTGTCGTCCTAGGCACCATTCCCAGTCAGGGCACATGCCCAGGTTGTGGGCTCCATCCCCAGTGTGGGAGGCAGCCAATCAATGTTTCTGTCTCATCAATGTTTCTCTCTCTCCATCTCCCTTCCTCTCTTTCTAAAATCAATAAAAACCTATTTTGCCCTGGCTGGTTTGGCTCAGTTGATAGAGCGTCAGCCTTCGGACTGAAGGGTCCCGGGTTCGATTCCGGTCCAGGGCACATGCCCGGGTTGCGGGCTTGATCCCCATTAGGGAACGTGCAGGAGGCAGCCAATCAATGATTCTCTCTCATCATTGATGTCTCTATCTCTCTTTCCCTCTTCCTTCCTCTCTGAAATCAATAAAGGTATTTAAAAAAAAAACCAACAAAAACAAAACAAAAAAAACCCTATTTTAAAAAGTAAAATCAAAAGGGCACAGGCATTAATACCTGACCTAGTCTGGCACCTCGTCGATCCTCGGGTGTGTTTGTCACATTGGATTTCACTTAGGAGGCCTCTATGTATCATATGTATTCATTAGCTTCTGTGCTGCTTGGCAAACAACCCCCACAACTCAGGGGCTTGACACAGACCTCTTGCTGCGGGGACGTGTGGCCGCCGTGCGGCCGGGGACCGGGCTCTGCTCTCTGTGCCTTCTCGCTTGGCCCCCAGGATGCCTGGGCGGAAGGAGCCCTGGTCTGGGACGGCCGGTCAGTGGCTGAGCAGGGAGAGCTGGAGACTCAGCCCAACCACTGTTAACAACGGCCCATGTCCCTTCGGCTCACTTCCCACCTGTGGGTGCGGTGGGGTGTCCCGCCTGCAGGTCACACAGCAAGGACAGGCTTGTGTAATCACCCGGGGAAGGAGGGAAACGTTGCGATCATCACACCACAGTACAACAAAACAGGCAGTTTTTTTAAAAAAAAAAAATCAAACTTTTTTTTTTTATTGTGGTAAGAACCCTTAACACGAGACCTACCCTCTTAACAGATTTTTTAGTGTACAATACAGTATCGTTATTTATAGGCGCGATGTTGCAAAGCAGACATTTGGAGCTTACTCATCTTGTATAACTGAAATTTTACACATGTTGCTAAATGGATAAAGAAAATGTGATATATACAGAGCGGAATATTATTCAGCCTCAGAAAAGAAGAAAACCCTGTCACACGGGCGAACCGGAGGACGTCATATTAAGTGAAATACGCCAGGCACGGAAGGACGAGTACTGCCTGACGCCACTTACAGGAGGTATTTAAAGCCGTCAAACTCAGAGGTGAAATGGAGGGAGCGGTGGTTGCCGGAGTTGTGGGGGAGGAGGAAATGGGGAGTTTTTAACCAACAGGTGTTTTTTTAAAACAATATAGTTAGAGCATTGACTCATTTTCAGAGTCATAACAAGACTTACATTTCATCACCAAAACAGAATTGAATGCATTCATTGGGATAATATAAATACCGGAGGGAGAAAGACGCCCCCCCCACCCCCCCCCCCCTCCGGCCACTTCTTTGTGATCCTTCTCTAGCCAGGAAACAAGAAAGTAAAACCACAGTAGCTTCCAGGTCCCGAGAGCCAGGTTCCGAAAGCCCGTGTTTCTGGCATCAGATCAGACCTTTGCTGACTTAGGTGAACTAATCCCCTTCCTTACAAAGAAGGTTTAAAGCTTTGCCTAGGGGTCAGCTTGATTTAGGAATTCCCACCGGCCAAAGGGGACAATCCAAGCATCAATACGGACATTGACAAAGGCCGGAAGCATTCAAATGTGATTAAATCTACGCCTTCCTAGACTAACTGATGCAAAACAAGATGCCTGGCAGCACGTCAGAGAATGAACACACGGCTGGGCTGCCGGCTGCGGAGCGCTGGGATCAGCTGCTGCTGTTGAGGTCGGAGATCGCAGACCGCCAACCCCTGACCTACAGCTGTGTCTGCTGAGCTGCAGTCCAAGACTTGAAGCTCAAAAGCAGAATTGTCTCCATGACGAATACAGCACTATCAGGCTTGGCACAATAGTGATTCTTAAAATGTAGGTTAGCGTGTTCACAAGTTGCAGTTTTCATCTTTAACTTTTTTTTTTTTTTTTAAATCTGAACTCTACCCCTGTCTCCTGAAAGGAAGCTCTGGAAGGTAGTTTGGAAAACTTTTCTTTTTTGTTGTTGTTTTGTTCATGTCTTTATTTTTTTAAAATTTATCTTTAATGTTGAAAATATTATAGATGTCCGCTTTGTTGTTGTTTTTCCCCCCATTGACCCCCTCCTCCCTGCACCCGTTCCTCCCAAGCCTTTGCCACACTATTGTCTGGGTCCATGGGTTATGCATAGACATGTAAATTCCCCAGTTAATCCCCCCCAACTCCACCTCCATCCCCATCCCCACCCCCATGCAAAACATTTGTATCTCCCCCCACCCCCTCTCCGCCCCGCAATCCAAAGTCATCTTCATTGAGGCCGCCCTGCCTGCTGGTCTGGAGACACAGACACATGGCTGATGTGTGATTGGCAGTGTGGGGCCCCTTCTCCGTCCTGAGGACACAGCCCAGGGCTCCCACCCACTGTCTTCCCTCTTCCCGGCCCACTGCGGGGGTCCTTGCTGCACAGTTGCCTTCAGGCTCTCCCCAGGTTTACTCTCCTGGACCCTCCACAAACTGGCCTCTGGAGGAGGCTCACCCCACAGGCAGGGAATGTGAGAAAGGCTTTGGGGAAACAGGGCCAGGGCGGCCGGAAGGCCTGGAGAGGCAGAGGCAGCAGAAGCCGCACTGTCAGGTCTGCGGATGCGAGGCCTTGGGAGGTGCTGAGGGTCCTTCCTGGCCTCCCCCTCAGCTGATGCTGGAAACATTCCTGGGGTGGTCTCACTCTTGCTACGGCCCTGCACCCCTGATGGGGGAACTCACTGGTCCCCACCCTTTCTCCTAATCATTGCCTCCCACCCTCCCCTTTCCCTGGCAAGACCAAGAGAGGGCTTTATTTTTCATCTCATTAGAGAAGATGCATATTTCACAAACAAACATTTGTATACATTTTTATATAGGGCGATGTGGCCCAAGAAACATGGGGGCAGTGGGGCAAAAGACTTAACAGATTTCAAAGGTAGGGTGCATGGCTGGTATAGGCAAAACAGAATAAAGTGAGGATGTGTCATGCACTTACGCAGAAGAGGATCATGGGACCCAAGCAAAGCTGTCAGAAAGTGAGTACAGTCCCCAAGCTCAGGACCTGGGAAGCCTTCAAAGTCAAATACAGGTGGGAGGTGAGGCTCAGGGCCACTCCTTGCCTGGTTGAACGAGCAAACCCCTTCCCTGCATCCCCACCCTTGCCTGGTTGAATGAGCCATTCTCACGCCTCCCTCCCCCTGCACGTGGCCGAGCCCACTCACCCGTTTCCTTCACCCACAGTTGTCTCACTGGGCACTTGATTAAAGAGACTGAGAGAATCAGAGCGAGTGAAGAAAATGGTGAAGGCGGGGGCAAGAGCATAAGCATCGGCAATGAGGCATTTTCCAGGAACTGAGACGAGCTGGCTGCAGTCAATCTCTACCCACAGCGCTTCTGAAATAGGCCCTGAGTACACATTGGCTGTACAAGGAGTGACATAGGTCTGTCTCGGTACACGCAACCCTGAGGTTCCTGGGCACTGACTTTAGAGGTCTGCAGGTCTATATAGTTCAACACCCTTGAGGCTTATTATCATAGATAGATGGCTATCTCCCTTTAACAAGCAAATTGCTGCTCATTTACAAACCCACTGAGACTTCCTGCTCTCCCGTGGAAGGGGTGTAGGCGGAGCTCACCCGATCGGTGGTCTCCCGGTAGAAAACGGGGCATTGTTTGCAGAGGTGTTTGGCGATGTGCTTTCGGAAGAACACGGAGAGGTACCGTCTGAACTTCTCCCCGACGAAGGCGTAGATGATGGGGTTGATGCAGCAGTGCGTCATGCCCAGGGTCTCCGTCACCTGCATGGCCTGGTCCAGCTGGCTGGTGCTCTTGCAGGTACTCAGGTCAAAGAACTCCTGGAAGGTGTCCAGGAGCAGGACGACGTTGTAGGGAGCCCAGAAAAGGAAGTAGACGATCATGATCACGAAGATGAGCCTCACGGCCTTGTGCCTCTTCTTCTCGTTGCGACACCGAAGCAGGGTCTTCAGGATTCCCGAGTAGCAGACGACCATGACCAGCAGGGGCAGGACCAGGCCCAAGAGGGTCCTCATTATCGTATGGAAATTCTTCCAGCCGACTGGGAAGTAAGGGCCGCAGGAGTAAACAGACTCGTCAGCTTGGGATTTGGTGAAGACGATTCCCGGGAGAGAGGCGAACACGGCCACCACCCAGGTGACCCCACTTGTCACCACCCCAAACGTGACCGTCCTGGCTTTCAAAGCAAACACAGCGTGGACGATCGCCAGGTACCTATCAATGGTCAAGAGGATGATGAAGAAGATGCCTCCAAAATAACCAACGTGGTACATCCCCGTGAAGACTTTACACATCACGTTCCCCAGGGCCCACCAATTCACGGCAGAATGAATCCACACGGGGAACGTCAGAAGGAAGAGCAGGTCGGAGATGGCCAGGTTGAGCAGGTAGATGTCCGTCATGCTCTTCAGCTTTTTGCAGTTGATCAGGATGAGGACGACCAGCAGGTTGCCCACAAACCCGAAGATGAACACCAGCGAGTAGAGCGGAGGCAGGAGCTTGCCTGCGATTTGTTTCACGTCGTCTTTTACGCAGGGTGCACTGTCCTCCCCATAGTCAAAGACGGTGGTGGGGTCGGCGCCGTCCACCCGGATGTTGGTTGCGAGCAGAGAATGAGATGTGGTCAGCATGTTGTGGCTCAACTGGATCAACGTGTCGTTGCCTCCCATCCTCCTCCGTCCTGCAAGCAGAGAACAAGATGATAACACACAACATAACTGCTCCAATTCTCCGCCTTAGAAGTATTCTTGCCCCGTAAGCAGCATCCAGTCTTTGTCTTTGCTTCAAAACCATCTCCTGGAAAGCATGCGTGCTAGTGTACCACTTCCCTTTATTCCCAGTAGAGAAGCTAGTCATCTTCCCCATCCGCCCTTTGCCAGCACCGTTGGCCACCCGACTCTCATTATAAGGCGAATGTGCTGCACTCTTGCTTTTCCTCCCTCCTCTGCAGATGGCCCATTCCTGGATGATGATCTAGGACAGTGGTCGGCAAACTCATTAGTCAACAGAGCCAAATATCAACAGTACAATGATTGAAGTTTCTTTGGAGAGCCAATTTTTTTAAACTTAAACTTCTTCTAACGCCACTTCTTCAAAATAGACTCGCCCAGGCTGTGGTATTTTGTGGAAGAGCCACACTCAGGGGCCAAAGAGCCGCATGTGGCTCGCAAGCCGCAGTTTGCCGACCACAGATCTAGGAGACTCTGTTTGAAGGCTCCTGCAAAGACTATCCCCTGATAAGAGAGGTGCAAGAGAAACCTCAGCCTGACCTTCCACTCTTGTAGCTTGTGCTTGAGATTGAGACTGAAGGACCCAGAGAATTGGAGCAAATCTAAGCAGAGTCTGAACATCCTCAAGTCCCAAACCCGCCCTTGTTACCTGAGAAAAGTGAGGCCCTGTGTGTAAGCCGTGATGAGTTGCCTTTTCTGTGACCTGCAGCCAAAAGTATTCTAACTGATAATCTTCTCAACGTTCTGCCTTCAGCATTTTGCCAAAATGACTCTTGCTAAGGTTGCCATGACAACCCGATATTTAAATGCCCTGGCTTCATTTCAGATTCATCTTCATTGAGCCATCCATCCTTCTGATAACTCCTTCCAAGTAAAACAGGTTAGCTCCTCTCTCACCACTTCCTATGAATTTTCTTCGTTGGTGTCTCCTCCCCCTGCCCACACTGTAAGAGTCCCCGGGCACCATTCTTGGCTCTCACCTCTTTACCTTTTCCCTCTTCATTCTCGCTCCAGAGTTCTTCCTGAATCGTGTCACCTAATCTCAGGGTGCTAAGTCCCCTGAAGGCTAATGCTTCCTGAAGCTCTGTCTTCCAGTCTCATCTTTCAACTTCTATACCTCGGAGGGGAATTTTCCACTGTCTACTGCATATCTCCCCTTGGACTTACTCATTTATCTATTGAGTGCCTCTCAGGAGCCATGCTCTATCTTAGGCATTAGAGCTACAACAGTCAACAGTGGGCAAAGTGGGTATCATACAGGCACCTCAAATTCCACTTCGCCCACACTGCACAGCCCTGGAAACTTGCTTCCACCTGTGGATTCTTCTTTGGCTATTGTCCTTCACTGCACTCCCCAAGAAGCAGAATTGGACATTCTTAGGAACCAGGTTTTGGGAGTCAAACCGACCTAGATTAGAATCCTGCCTCCAACTAACAAGTTGTGTAACTTGGGGCTAATGACTTCTTCAACTATCAGTTTCTTTATATAAAATATTAACTAGGCTGGGCTGCCGTGGAGATGACTGCAGACAAGGACTTAGTGCAGCACCTGGTGTGGAGGCATGCTCTGTATGGTTATTATGATGCCACATGACTTCTCCCTCCTAAACACCCCTGAGAGTCATCCCTCTGAGCCTCTTTCCAGGGCCACTTCTTTGCCTCGGATGCTTCTCACTCTTGGCTTTGTTGTGGTCTCTCGTTTGCTCAAGGTTATTCCTGGCCATGCCCCCTTCACTCTGTCTTCTCTCAAACTGAAACTGGATTGTGCCCTTCTCAGCTTCAACCCCCCAGTGGCCCCATGATGTGTATGTGATGGGATTTCAAAGGTAATGCCCAGACTACTCATCACGCTTTTTCCAAACTCACTTCTCAGCGTCACCTCTAATCCCTCCTCAAATTCCAGGCCCTCTGCTCCAGACATAGCCCTCTTCTCTCCATGTCCCCAAACGCGTCATTTCCTTCAGGCTTCCATGGTTTTGCACATTCTTGCCCTCCTGCCTAAAATGGCTGGTGAGCTCCCTCATCCTCAACTACCTCCTGCTCAAATTCCCCTTCTCTGTGAAGCCTCCTCCTTTTTTTAAAAAAAAAATCATCTCATAACACAGTGCATGCCTCTAAGTAAGCACGTATCACCTTATCTTCTACACACTGTGAGCTCCTTGAGGTCAAGAACTAGATCATGTTTCTGTCTGCAGCTCTGATGATGGCACCTGGCTAACGGAGGCACCAATAAAAAGTATGACATTAAATATCATTAGGCTTGATTCTCAAGAATATTCTTTTTTTTTCTGGCAGTGACTTTGAATTTGTTTGTATCTACATACACATCTTTTTATATGTTTATGCATTCCTTAATTCCTTCTGTGATTGGTACATTTCACAGATCTTGCATTTCATATCACTGAGCCAGATTCTTGAAATCTGCAGCACCTAAACAACATCTCTGATCACGTGCATCCATCCAAAGAATTAAAACTGTAATCACTTGCAGCCTGCTAGTCCTCTGTTAAGCTCCAGGTTCTATGCTAAATACTTTGCATGCATTAATTAATTTATTCATTGCAACCAATGTGTGAGATAACTATGCATTTTACAAGTGAAGAAATGCAAGCATGGATGGATTAGATGACTTTCCCAAACCCACAAAGCAAGCAGTGGCTGAGCTGGAATTGGGACCCTCAGGGGCTGTCACCTCATCTCCAGGCTCTGAGAGCAGAGATGGGTGTAGAAGAACAGGTAACAGATTTTCTAGGTATTTTCCCATGCCTTAGAATCCACACGCACCCACACGAAAATGTCCCACCCATGCATGTACAAGCATACCCTACCCCCTTACCCCACACCCCCACACACACACTCCCAACAGAACACAAGCTCCATGAGAGTAGAGATCTTTGGCTTTGCAATGAAGTATAAGTGTCCCAGAACCCAACCCAGCACATAGTTGCTACTAAATAAATATCCGTGGAATAAGTGATTAACAGAACTAGCAGGCTGCAAGTGACTGAGAAACAGAATGCTCCACGGAGGACAAGATGCCCAGGTAATCCAGTGCGAGACCTTATAAAAATGAGTATTCTGGGGATCCAAGCCCCTAAGTACAGCAAGCTCTTGGGCGGTTCTGTATTTAATCAGGGTTTAATTTCCTCTTTTGTATGGGAAAGTGTGGACTGAAGCAGTGGTACTCAATGCCGGGCTCCAGTATCACACAGGAAGTCTGGCAGTTAGAAATATCTAGCCCAGACCCTCGCTCTGATGATCCAGATCAGGGTGAGGGAATACGAGGGGGTGACTTGCCTCAACCCCTTCCACCGTGTGTTCCCTGCACTTTGCTGTTTACCTGCACTGGCCTCTCAAAGGCCAGCTGCCTGTCACCTTTCTCCTGTCACTCCAGCACACTTAGCTCCTACCACAGCAGACACTTAGGGAGGTGGCTGAAATGCACTGGCCTAAGTGTCACCGTCAAGTGTCAGGACACGTCACCCAGAGCCAATGAAAAGCTGCCTCTCAGAAAAGTAAGCCCCTCACTTCGGCCTCTGTGGGCCTCCTGGTTTAAGGCAAGAGGCACATTTTGGTTTGGAGCCTGGACTAGAGGGGGAGAAAATTCTGGGTAGAAAGTTCCAGCTCTTCAAAGCCTTGGGAGTTGGGAGGGACAGAGTGAGAGGAGCAGTAGTGAAAATGCCTGACTGTCCTCACTCTCTTGATTGTTCCTTTTCAGCGCACTCTCTGAATCACCTGGGCCCTGAGGGGTGGTCTCACCCTGCTTTGCACTTCCTCATTGTCACCTTGGTCTCTCTCAACATTTCTGGGCAGACACCACCCTCCACCCTCTCTTTCCACCTTTCTCACACCCAAGTTCCTGGGCTGTGCAGCCCCTCAGAGTGCTCCCAGTCCCTGCATCTCCAGAGCTGAGACGCTCTGAGCCTGTGATCCACAAAGTGATGGAAAATGCACGACTCACCAGGCGAGGGCTTCTTCCAAGTGGCACTGGGTTGTCAGGTTTCTCAGCAACTGAACCGAGCAGATCTGGAGGTAGGAACTTGGTGTGCAGAAGTAGGAAATAAAGTTTCCTGCAGAAGGAGAAGGCGGGGATACAAGAGCAAGGGTAAAGATTTGAAGAAAAAAAAGAAGAGTCGTGAGGTTCTTCTTTGCCAGCCAGGAACACTGTCCGCTAGGTTGAGTTCTCCAGAGTAGGACTGATTTTGAAATCTTTGCTTATGCAACCTTGAGAGTAAGTCAGACACACCCTGTACATCTGCTCCTGTGTCTAACGACTCAGGGCTTCTTTATCTTGTGGGTCTCTATATCTAGAAATCTTTTACTCTCTCCTGCCAGTGATAATTTGCATGACACGAGCAAAAGAGGACTTCATGAGGATACATGCTAGCTGGGGCTATTGGTGATGGTGGAGGAAATATAATGACGTTTTATGTGACAAAGTGCCCTGGTTTCAGTGGCATCGTGGATTTAAGATCAGGTTAGAAATTTCATTAAAGAGAGCCTTTTGATGAAAGGAAATGCTCGGTGGTCTTTTGTGTCAGAGATGTCCTTAGTAAGAAGAGTCTCAGTGATAGGTTTGACTACTCAGAGAGAAGTTGTGTTAAAAGAAAACATCATTGAGATTCTGGGGAAATTGTGGAGGAGGAAGCGCCAGGAATCGTTCTCCCCACCTAGACAACAATTTTCCTGGGAGAATCAGTCTGATTTAACTATTTGGGACCCTTTGAGTCTGTTGATAACTTTCAGGAGTAGACTTGAATGGTCAATCGCAGTTAGCTTTGGTCCATTTCAGCTCCTAACACAATAGCAGCTGCTCATCTCCCGCACCCAGGCTCCAGGTGGCCTTGCACATGTTCCAGGTGGCCTTGGCACACACTTGCAGGAGCCAGGGTGGGCAAAAATTGGACTCTGCTCTCCAGATAGGAGGGAGTCTGTGCTCAGATCACTGGCTGCTGATTCTGATCTCAGAGGTGCAAAGAGGCAGACAGTCATTGCCGTTGCATTTCCCCCCATTGCTGCAAGCCCATCCTCCTCAGGCTGAAGTGACTTTTAGGAGATTTAAAGGGCCAGTACCCTTTATTTTTCTCTCCATTTTCTCTTTTTCCTCTTTTGGAAGCCAGACATTAAAGACCAGGACATTTAATAGCAACTGCATTTCTGGGGAAAATTAGAAAGTGACCATACATACCCAAGGAAAGGCACAGGCTCAGAAAAGACCCAAGAAGACCTTAATTTCACATGTCAGGCTGATCCTTGGCACAGACACAACTTACAACAATTTAAAAATATAACAAAAACCATCAACCCCTGGAGAAGAGTTATCACATTATTAGAATCAAATGCCCAGTTTTCAACAACAATAGCAAAATCATAAGGCATGCAAGAAACATGAAAGTATGATCCATTCAAAGGAAAAAAATCAACAGAAACTGTTCCTGAAAAAGATCTGATGGCAAATTTACTAGATAAAGACTTTAAAACAGTGTCTTAAAGATGCTCAAAGAACTAAAGGAAGATGTGTAGGAAGTCAAGAAAACTATGCATGAACAAAATGTAAATATAAAGAGAGAAAACCCTAAGTAAAAAAAAAAAGACCAAAAAATAATCTGGAGCTGAAAAATATAATAACTGAAATAAAAAATTAACTACAGGGATTCAAAAACAGATTTGAGCAGGCAGAAGAATCAACAAACTTGTAGACAGGACAATGGAAACAGAAAAAAATGTTGGAGAAAAGTGAACAGAGGTTAAGGAACCGGTGGGAGTTCCAGGGGGAAAGAGAGAGAGAAAGAGGCAGAGAGAATATTTGAATAAATAATGGCTGAAATTTTCCCAAACTGAAGAAAAACATGAATTAAACATTCAAGAAGCTCATAAGCTCCAAATAAGATAAATTTAAAGAGACTCACATCATGACACATTATAATCAAACTTTTAAGAGACAAAGACACACAGATAATCTTGAAGCAGCAAGGAGAAACAACTCATCACATACAGGGGATCCTCATTACGATTAGCAGCAGATTCCTCATCAGAAATGTAGGGCTATATCTGGCAAAATTGTCCAAGAGTGAGGGAGAAATTAGGGCATTCCAAAATACATAAAAACTGATAGAACTTGTTACCAATAGACCTGCCCTGCAAGAAATGCTCAGGGTAGTGAGGTGCCCAGTGACTAGCAGCAGTGGAGCTTTTAGGCCTATACTTGAAGGGTTATAGAATAAACAATATTCTGGAGTTGAGTTGAAAGTCAAAGGATGCAGCCATTACTAGGACATTGGCAACTCAGGAGAAGAGCAGGAGCAGAAAGTACCCTAACCTTTGGTTTCTACTCTAATCTCCTGCCAGTGCCTACAAGTGACTGAACCCACCAGGCAGAGGGATAAATGGGGAATCTAAGTGATGTAGCCCATAAATGTTGCTTCCTGGGGCTCAGAGTGGATCTGGGGGAGAATGGTAAATAACCACACAACTATCAGGCCAAATGTTGTTGTTTTTTGTTTTGTTTTGTCCATTTGTTCTCACCTGGTCCAGGTAGCTAGTCAGAAAATTGGGAACCTGGGTAAGTATACCTTAGAATTCTTCATACACATGGAAGGAGTTAGGAAAGATGCTTTTCCCTAAGTTTGAGACTCCCATACCTACCTGTGGCACATGGTTTCTGAAATTCTCAGTCTGGAAGAGGAGGGTAGCCCTTTGAGCAGACTTTGGAGAAAGCATGTCACTAGCCTCCTATTTCTGGTTTGCCTGCTGACCAAGCAGGATCACATGAAAGTCATGGCCGTGATCAACTCAGGATGACCGGGGACAGGGATGAGGAGACACTCAATTCTTCCATAAACTAATGAAATAAAAATAGTTCTTGCTTCTCCAAAGAAGAGGGAAGAACCAGACCTACACTGGCCATGGGAAGTTTAAAATTCTTATTTATTTGTAGTAGCTGCGTTAGGTTTGTTCACTGAAGCTGAAAGTTAGGTTTGTTCTAAGAATCTTCTGCCCTTCCATGAATGATAGTACTCAATCAAATAAAAACACGGTAAAGAGCATGGTTGGAGAGAATTGCTGTCCCAGCAAGAAGACAGGCAAGGTTTACAACGGCCTGAGGGTACTTCTGTGCCCCCTTGTAACTTCTTTACTGTGATGGATTTGTTTGTTGACACCTTTAGAAGATAAATTCTTACTTTTTTTTTTTTTTTCCAATACAGATGCTTTTGATGACTGTGGTTTCTATGGTTTGCATGCTTCCTGTGACCTACTAAAATAGATTAGTGAGTTCTAGGATTTTACATCTTCAATTTTGGTTTAAAACAATGATCTGGACTAATATAATGCCCATAGAAAAAGCACAGTTATAAAAAATAATACTACAAAATACTACAAAAATAATACAAATTGTTACCACTATTATTATTGCATGTGATAAAGTAACATAACAGGGCATATAGTCACAGCAAGAAAACCCAGAAAATGCAAAGGAAGTGTTAAGTAACAGGTCAGGTATGAATGTCTCCAAGTTCATCACCATCTCCAAGTGAACCCCAAATAGACAAGAATATGTAATGAAAAATAAAAATAAAAATGTTATCAACAATGGTTATTTATATCTTTATTAACTTAGAGTGTAGTGGTAACAGATTGAATGTTTCTATACTTTCAGGCCCAATGAACTTTGGGGAAATAGAGGTGAAGTCAGGATTTTTAATACATTCACTTGCTGAAAAGCCTTCTCAAGTGACTTAGGGGATGCCATTGGAACCCTGTACTAGGAAGATAATCTTGTGTTCTTCTATAGCCCAGATGTTTGAAACTGTTCTGTAACTACACTTAGGTCTTAGTTTAGATGCCTCAGACATGATAACAGGGGGCTGGGGCTGTTTTGGGGAATGAGAAGCTAGAATTCATTCTTACCACCATTACATACTATTCCTTTCCCTTCCCCCACCCAAGGCATGGTGGGTAGGAGGAGGATGGGGTGAGTGCCTGCAGGATGCGGTTTCATACATGGCATAGGGGGCCATAGATACTGACATCATCTACCATTTGAGTGTGGTTTCTGAGCTGTCCCAGGAAGGGGCACAATGCTGTAGCCAACTGCAAGCAACCCAAATAGTGCTCTTTATTTGGGTACAGCTGCATGAGAAGAAACCCACAAAGCTAGATGTGGCAGAGATTGTAGTTGGAGGACATGACTGCGGCCTTGCACTTGGTGGGCAGTGGGTGATGGAAAATGGTGGAAGAGACCTTAACTAAGTGTGGCTAGTTGGAGATGTACCCAACTGCTGCTGGCTTTGCAGAAACCATAAATATTTGGTGGTGGGGAAAGGGCAAATTTAGGAAGAACAATTCCCTTGTAATGCAACTAAGGTTTATTATAACGCAAATTAATGTATCTGTTCTAAAGTAGTATATGCTAAAAGCCAAAGATCGGTTTATTTATTTATTTATTTTTTACAAAAATCAACCAAGT
Organism: Eptesicus fuscus; assembly: GCF_027574615.1. Classification (NCBI taxonomy): domain Eukaryota; kingdom Metazoa; phylum Chordata; class Mammalia; order Chiroptera; family Vespertilionidae; genus Eptesicus; species Eptesicus fuscus. The sequence continues at coordinate 10,136,232 of NC_072490.1, read as the reverse complement.
TGACAAACCTCTACCTGCGCTAAGAAAAAAGAAAAGATATAAGTAACTAAACTCGGATATAAGTGGGGATATTACTACTGACTTTACAGAAATAAAAAAGATAAGAGAATACTACAAATAATGTCTACCAACAAATTAAGTAACATAAATGAAATGGCAAATTCCTAGAAACAAATAAATTACCAAAAATGGACTCAAGAAGAAGTAGAAAATCTGAAAAAAAAAAAAATTTGTAAAAGAAAGAGATTGAATCAGAAATTAAAAACTTCCCAACAGGAAAACATCCAGGACTAGGTGGCTTTATTGATGAGTTCTACCAAACATTTAAAGAAAAGTTAACATCAGCCCTTCTCAAACTCATCCTAAAAATAGAAGAGAAGGGAACATTTTCTAACTCATTCTATGAAACCATCATCAGCATGATAGGAAATCTAGACAAAGACACCGTAAGAGAACTGCAGACCAATATTTGCTTATAAATACAGATGCAAAACTCTCAACAAAATGCTAGCAAACCGAATCAAACAGCATATAAAAGGATTATACACTATGGCCAAGTGGAATTTATCTAAAGAATTCAAGGGTGGTTCAATATACAAAAATCAACCAATGTAATTATGCAACAGTAACAGAATATGATCATTTCAATTGACATAGAAGCATTTAACAAAATCCAACACCCTTTCATAACAAAAGCACTTAAAAAAGTAGAAATGTGAGAAAACTTCCTCAAAATGATAAAGGACATTTGTGAAACCCTATAGGAAGCATCAGATTCAATGGTAAAAGATGAAAACCTTTTCAGGATTCTAAGATCAGGAACAAGATAAAGATGCCCACTTTCACCACACTAGTCAGCACTGTACTGGAAGTTTTAGCCAGAGCAATCACGCAAGGGAAGGAAATACAAGGCATCCAAATGGGAAAGGAAGAAGTAAAACCATTTCTATTCACAGATGATACGGTCCTATATGTAAAAAACCCCCAAGAATCCACAAAAACTTACTAAAACTAATAAATTCAGCAAAGTTGCAGATAACAAAGACAATACAAAAAAATCAGTTGTGGTTTTGTGCACAACTGATTGGAAACAATCAGAACAAACAACCGGAAAAGGAAATTAAGAAAATAATTCCATTCACAATAACATCTAAAAGAATTAAATACTAGGACTAAATTTAATCAAGGAGGTGAAAGACTTGTATACTAAAACTATAAAACATTGCTGAAAGAATAGCACATGTTCATATCCTGGAAGACTTAAAATGGTTTGAGATGGCAATATTGCCCAAACCTATCTAAAGATTTAATGCAATCCCTATCAAAATTCCAATGATCTTTTGCAGAAATAGAAAAGCTGATCCTTGAATTCATATAAAGTTTCAAGGGACCCTGAATAGCCAAAACAGTCTTAAAAATAACAACAACAACAACAACAACAACAAAAATGACTTCAGAGTACTTGAACTTCCTGATTTCAAAACTTACTACAAATCTACAGTAAGAACGGACATATAGATCAATGAAATAGAATTGAGAGGCCAGAAACAAGCTCATACATCTATTGCCAATTGATTTTCAACAAGGATGTCAAGACCATTGAATGGGGAAAGAATATTCTCTTGAACAAATGGTTCTGGGACAACTGGATATCCACATGCTGGACCCATTATTCACATCTTTACAAAAATTAACTCAAAATGAATCAATGATGGAAATATAAGAGCTAAAACAATAAAATTCTTAGAAAAAAACATAGAGGTAAATCTTTAAGACTTTTGATTTGAAATAAATTCTTAGGTATGACATCAAAAGCATGATTAACAAAAGGGAAAAAAAATAAATTGGACTGCATTAAAATTAGAAACCTTTGTACATCAAAAGACATTACCAATAAAGTGAGAAGAAAATATTTTTAAATCATGTAATTGCTAAGGGTTTAGTATCCAGACAATATAAAGAATATCCCAACAACAAAAGGGCAAACAACCCAATTTAAAAATTGGCAAAGCACTTGAAGACCCATTTCTCCACAGAAGAGATACAAATGACCAACAAGCACACGAAAAGATACTCAACCTCATTAGTCATCAGGGAAACACAAATCAAAACCACAATGAGAAACTACTTCATACCTAGAATTTTTTTTTTTAAATAAAATAGTGTTGACAAGGATCTGGAGAAATTGGAACTCTATGTTGCTGGTGGGGATGTGAAATGGTGCATCAGATTTAGAAAACAGTTTGACAGTTCCTTAAAAAACACACATAGGATTATCATATGACTTTGAAATTCCAGTCCTAGAAATGTACCCCCCAAAACTGAAAACAATCAAATACAGCTACACCAATGTTCATAACAACACTATTTACAATAGCCCAAAGATGGAAACAACCAAAATGTTCATCAGCGGATGAATAGATAAATTTTGGTCTGTACATACAGGTATCCATAAAATGAAATGTACTGATACATGATGCAATGTGTGAGCCTCAAAACATCATGCTAAGTGAAGGAAACCAGACATAAAGAGTTGCATATTGTGTGACTCTATTTCTATGGCATATCCAGAATAGGAAGAGTCAGAAAGCAAATTGGCAGTTGCTGGGGCTGGGGGAGGAGAGAAAGGGAAATAACAGCTTAATAGGTACAGGGTTTTATTCTGGGGTGATGAAAATGGTTTGAAAATTGATAGAGTGGTGGTTGCACAACATTGTGAATGCACATCTCCCCTATAGTCCCTTGATTTATAGGTTTGTTTTTTGTTATTATTATTTATATGGCATTGAAGTCATATTCATATATGTATATATCGTTTTGTACCTTTTAGTTTTTCCACTAAACAAGCCAATTTTTTTCCATGTTGCAAATTCTTTATAAACATAATTGTAATGGCTGCATACTGATAAAATGGTTTATATATTTATTTATTCATTCAACAAATGAATATTCAGAGTCTGTACCAGTTTAGGCTGGATAATGGATATAAAAAAATAAAATATACCCATCCTTGGCCCTCAAGAAACTTCTGCATTCAAATATAGTAGAAGGATGTTAAGCAACAACAACAAAAAAACACACAATATATAGCTACAAATTCGTATACATACAGGGACAAAAAAGGACAGGATCCTATGAAATCTAGCTTATATCGAAGAGTCAGGGTAGACTTATTTGAAAAGTAATATTTTAACTGATATTTAAAATATGAAGAACAAATAGGAGTTTAATATACAAGGTGATATAATAATGATGGTGGTGATGATGGAGATATTGATGGTGTGGTTGATAGTGATAATGGTGTTGGTAAGGATGCTGATGGTGATGATGGTGATGGTGAGGATACTGATGGTGATGATGGTATGGCAGACATTTCTTAAATGCTTACTGGCACTGTTTTGTGCTTCACATATAGTGGCCACATTTAATCCTTATCACAATTCTATGAGCTCAATATTATTATTATACTCAATTTTTGCAAGAGAAATTGAAGCACTAAGAGATTCAGAATCTCTCCTGAGGTCAACTTGGTGCTGAGACAATGTGTCTGACTCTACACCTCCTCTCTTACCATGGCATAAAGAATCCAGGCAGCCCTAACCAGTTTGGCTCAGTGGATAGAGCGTCGGCCTGCGGACTGAAGGGTCCCAGATTCGATTCCAGTCAAGGGCATGTAGCTTGGTTGCGGGCACATCCCCAGTAGGGGGTGTGCAGGAGGCAGCTGATCGATGTTTCTCTCTCATTGATGTTTCTAACTCTCTATTCCTCTCCCTTCCTCTCTGTAAAAAAAATCAATAAAATATATTATATATATTAAAAAAAAGAATCCAGGCTGAGGGGAGACACAGGTGAAGGCCAGGACGTAGAAAGGAGCTAGCTAGAAAAAGTATGCATGTGTGACTTTTATTTTTTAAATGGACTATTTGAATATACAGAAATGTTCAAAGAATAATGACAGAATGTTGTGTACCTACTGCCCAACTTTAACAATCTTATTTTGCCATATTCACTCTATTTTTAAGAAGCAAAAATTTAGAGCTACAACTGAAATTAACCTGTGTACATCCCCCTATCCCCCATTTATCTTTCTCAATTTTCCTTTCCAGTGTCAACTTTATCATTCTTATGCACGATTTATTTATTTTACTACATTTGTAGTATTGTTTTATATGTTTTATTTATTTTTTAAATTTATGTATTTGTTGATTGATTTCAGAGAGGGGGGAGAGAGAGAGAGAGAGAAAGAAAGAGATAGAGAGAAAGAAATCGCTTTGTTATTCCACTTATTTATGCCTTCATTGGCAGTATCTAGTATGTGCCCTGGCCAGGGATCAAATCTGAAACCTTGGCATATCAGGACAATGCTATAACCAACTTAGCTAGCCCGCCAGGGCCTGTTTTATGTGTTTTAAAATAAAAAGTGATATACAATCTGTAACTTCATTATTTTTAAGATTTATCTCACTCATATTATTGCCTCTTTGGGGAAAATTGCTAAAAGTAGGAATACCGTATCGAAGAATATGTTCACCTTAAACTTTTATGCACAATAGAGAAAAGCCCAGGAATCCGATCCTGGTTGTAATGGTTCTGGTGCAAAAGGTTTCCATCTGGTGAAATGAAAACCCAGTTACTTCATGAAAATTTTCATTGCATGAATAAACCACAATTTAAAAATTTTTTTTCTCCTGCTGATGGATATATTAATTGATTTCAGTTTTTCACTATTTAAATAATGCAACAACAAGCCCTCTTTAGATACTTAGCAGAATTTCTCTAGGCTATATGCCAAAGTCAGTGTGGTTATTGGGGGTAAGGCTAAAAGGCTAGGTTGGGTCATGGAAGTCTTGGATGACCTTGAGTGATAAGTTCAAGAGTCTTAGGCAATGAGGAGGAAAAGAAGGTTTTGAATCCCAAACCTGCCTTAAATGAATTGGTGCTTTGATAGGGTAAATCTGATGGAGAGGGCAGTATAGACTGAGACCAAAGAAACCTACTAGATGGAGGCCATTACAAGAATTACCTGGTGTGAGGTAACTGAAAGGAAGGCAATGGAGGGGAAAGGATGGGTGGGTATAGATGAGAGAGCCAAAGGGAAAATGAATGGGATTGTGTGTGTTACTAATTAGGAGCAGAAGTGAAGACATTAGGTTCTTATTCCACATCACCTTGAGCAGTCTTCAAATTAGGGATTTTAGAGCCTCACTACTCAAACACCCGGGAGCTTGTTATAAAGCCATTGGTCGAGAGAAAGAGGTTTTCTGTAGTAGAAGGCGCACTAGATCTGCAGTGAACATTGAATACGGGTTCAGTGCTGCCCCCTAATGATCTGGATGACAAATCCATGCAGCCTTCCTGGGTAGGCAGGCTCTGGAGACAGACAGCATACACTCTGATTGCAGCTCTTCCAGGCCCACCTGGTGAGATCATACATAAGGCCTCAAAAATGGGAGCTCCTAGTATTATTTCCTTGTCTGCACAATGACACAATGGACCCAGCATTCCATGCTTCTAAGAATGCTCTCCAAGGTTGCCCTAGCTGACACTATTTTATCTGCAAGTGACAAGTGCTAAGTCTGATCTAGGAGTTCCTTGGGGTAACTATGCTGATTTTCAAGGCAGAAGACTCAGTTGCAGTGTTCGCCCTTTCTCTCTAGACCTACCATCCCAGCAATTGGTTACCCTCCTTGGACCTCACCTTGGAGGTCATAAAATAGGTATATCAGTACCTGACTTTCTACTCTCAGAGGTATTAAGAGAACTCCGCCCTTCCCTCACCAATAAAAAAATGCGGAGTAAGAGCTCTTTTGTAAATCCTAATGTACATGTTCATCACTATTCTACTAATATAATGCATACCAGGGATATTCTTGCATCAGCAATCCTCCAACCTCAGTGCATCAGATCTCTCTGGTAGGGCCCTGACCGGTTTGGCTCAGTGGATAGAGTGTTGGCCTGCAGACTCAAGGGTCCCAGGTTCTATTCCAGTCAAGGGCATGAGCCTTGGTTGCAGGCACATCCCCAGTCGGGGGGTGTGCAGGAGGCAGCTGATTGATGTTTCTCTCTCATCAATGTTTCTAACTCTTTCTCCCTCTCCCTTCCTCTCTGTAAAAACATCAATAAAATATATTTTTAAAAAAAAACAACAAAAAAGAACACTCTGGTAGGCTTGTTAAGACTGGCTTCTGCCGCCTGGGGTTTCTGATTCCATAGGCCTGGGGTTGGGCAGAGAATGTGAATTTCTGACAAGTTCCCAGGTGCTGCTGCTGCCTGGGGACTTCGCTCTGAGAACCACGGACTTGGATGTGAACCTGGTACTGAGGAAACCTCCAAGGAGAGATGCCAATTCAGTGCAATGAATACATCTTATTGATATGGGAGTCCACTGCAAAGAGCACAGGACAGATGCCAGGAAATGACTTTCTGGCCTGTCTCTGACTCTCGATAGCTCTGTGACCCTGAGAGAGCTTCGGCAGCCTCTCAGCCTCAGTGTTCCTCTCTGAGGTGGGAGGGGGGACTTTTTTGAGAAAAACTCTTTTCAGCTTCAACATACCTTTAGTCAAGAAATTGCCCAACTCTTCAGATTGTTTGAATTCTCAGGCGTAATTGTGCAGACACTTATTTTTCTCAGAGCTGTTTCCCATTGACTATTTTCCCCTTTTTTGATGGAGTAGTCAAGGGAAGAGGGGGAAGCTTCTGGAGTTTCTTTGTAAAAAAATTCAATTTCCATTCCTCTTTTCTTTTTAACTAAAATTTTATCTTCCTCTTTTTGTTTCTTGGTCTCGAGCCCTGCCTTTTCTGAAATGTTTCAGTTCCTTCTCTTGTATTTTTAGACCAACTTTCCATCTTTCAACAGATGTCCTTTTTGCATAGCTCTTTAGGGGCCAGGACCCCTGAGGAAGACCCTTTCTGGAAGAGACATGAAGTGGGTCCTCAAATTCTTTCTCCGTTTCTTCAAGGCATGTGGCTTTAAGTGTTTTTGGTTGTTTGAAGCTTGCACTCCAAGCTGGAGGGCTGGAGTCTTCCTGGGAAGTCACTAATGGGAGTAAAGGCAAAACCATTTCATTCAGTGATGCTCAGTCAACTCCGATCAAGACTTTTTGCCTCTCCTAGTACCTTCTTTTTTTCCTTCTTTTGTGATCTATTGAACGCCTTTGGGAAAATAGAAGTATATACAGCACAATACATTATGCTCACAAGATACTTCTCTCTCCCTCTTTTTCTTTTCTGATCTCTCAGTATTATTGGCCATGAGGTTAATAAAATGGTCTCTTACTTAGCAAATGTCTGAATTTCATTAACCCCGAGAATAGATTAAAAAGTCTTTCAGACCATGAAAAACTGAAGATTAGGAAAAGATAAGGGTGCCTGATTTTACTACTTCTATTCAACATAGTACTGGAAGTCATAGCCAGAGCAATTAGGCAAGGAAAGGAAAAAGAAGACATCAAAACCGGAAAGAAAGAAGTAAAATGATCTCTGTTGCAGATGACATGATATTGTATGTAGAAACCTTAAACATTCCATACACAAAAAAGCACCTGTTAGAACTACTAAATGAATTCAGCAGAAGGGCATAATGCAAAATAACACACAAAAATTAGTTAAATTTCTATACAGTAAATGAGCAAAGCAAAAAGAAAGTTAAGAAAACAATTTTATTTAAAAAAGCACACAAAACAGTAAAATACTTAGAAATAAACTTAACCAAAGAGTTACACGGGAACTATAAAACACTTAAAGAGGACAAAAATAAATGGAAACACAAACCATGTTCATGCATTGAAAGATTTAATATTGTGTTAAGATGCTAATACTAACCAAAGTGATATACAGATTCTATGCAATCCTCATAAAAATCCCAATAATTTTTTGTAGAAATTATTGTCAGATCCAAGAAGTCACTGCCCAATCCAATGTCATAAAGTTTTTCCCCTATGTTTTCTTCTAATATTTTTATAGTTTATTTTTTATTTTTTTAAATCCTCACCTGAGGATATTTTTCCATTGATTTTAGAGAGAGAGAGAGTGGAAGAGAGAGGGAAAGACAGAGGGAAAGACAGAGAGATACTTAAAATTCATATGGAATTTCAAAGGACCCTAAGTAGCCAAAATAACCTTGACAGAGAACAAAATTAGAGGTCTCACATTTCTTAATTTTGCTTAGCATAATGCTCTCCAATTCTATTCATGCTGTTCAAATGATAAGATTCTTTCTTTTATACTGCAGCGTAGTATTCCATTGTGTAGATGTACCACAGGTTTTAATCCACTCATCTGCTGAGGGGCACTTAGGCTGTTTCCAAATCTTAGCTATGGTAAATTGTGCTGCTATGAACATAGGGGTGCATATATCCTTTCTGATTGGTGTTTCTGGTTTCTTGGGATATTTTCCTAGAAGTAGGATCACTGGGTCAAATGGGAGTTCCATTTTTAGTTTTTTGAGGAAACTCCATACTGTTCTCCACAGTGGCTGCACCAGTCTGCATTCCCACCAGCAGTGCATGAGGGTTCCTTTTTCTCTGCATCCTCACCAGCACTTGTCGTTTGTTGATTTGTGATGATAGCCATTCTGACAGGTGTGAGACAGTATCTCATTGTCGTTTTGATTTGCATCTCTCGAATGATTAGTGACTTTGAGCATAATTTTCATCTGTCTCTTGTCCTTCCTTCTGTCTTCTTTCAAAAAGTATCTATGTTTCTCTCTGTCTTTCCCTCTCTCTTCCACTCTCTCTCTCTCTAAAATCAATGGAAAAATATCCTCAGGTGAGGATTTAAAAAAAAAAAATAATATTAGAAGAAAACATAGGGGAAAAACTTTATGACATTGGATTGGGCAGTGACTTCTTGGATCTGACACCAATGCGCAGGCCACAAAAGAAAAAAAATTGATTAATTGTATTTCATCAAAATTAAAACTTTTCTTCATCAAAGGATACTATCAACAGAATGAAAAGGCAATCCACTGAACTGAAAAAAATTATAAATCATATATCAGATAAAGAAATTAGTATCCCAAATCTATAAAGAACTCCTACAGTTCAACAACAAAACCCCAAACAATCCAATTTAAAAATGGGCAAAGGACTCAAATAGCTCTATCTCCAAAGAAGAAAATGCAAAGCCCATGCAAAGCTGTCTTACATCACTTATCTTTAGAGAAAAGCAAATCAAAATGCAGATACCATTCCCCCACCCATTTGAATGATATTGTTTTTAAAAACTCAGAAAATAACAAGTGTTGATGAAGTGTGGAGAAATTGGAAAACTTTGCTGATGGGAATGTAAAGTGCTGTAGTCATTGTGGAAAACAGTCTGGCAGTTCCTCAAAGAGTTAAATATAAATTACCTTATGATCCAGCAATTCTGCTTCAAGAATTGAAAGCAGGACTCCCTCCCAAACAGGTGTTTGTACATCTATGGTTATAGCAGCATTATTCACAATAGCCAAAGGTAGAAGTAACCCAAGTGCTCATCAGCAGATGGACAGATCAGCACAATGTGGTATATCCACACTGGAATATTATCTAGCCTTAAAAAGGAAGGAAATTCTGACACCTGCTACCCCATGGATGAACCTTAAAGACATGCTAAGTGAAAAAATCAGTCACAAAAGGACAAATATGTGATTCCACTTACATGAGGTTCCTAGAGTAGTCAAATTCATAGATACAGAAAGTGGCATAGTAGTTGCCAGGGGCTGGGGGAAGGGGGGATGGGAAGTTCGTGTTTAATGGATATAGAGTTTCAGTTGAGCAAGATAAAAACAGAGGTAGATGGTGGTGATGGTTGCACAACTGAAATGTACACTTAAAATTGTTAAAATGTTAAGTGTCAAGTTCTGTATATTTTACCACAATAAAAAAAAAAAACACACATCTCTTTGACTGAATTTCATCATATCATGGGCTTGTAGAGCTGGGAGTGATCTTTCTGGTTATTGGGGCAAACCACCCATGTTACAGCTGCAGAGACTGAGCCCTGAGCAATGGCATGACTTGATCGAGGCTGCATAACCACGAGTGGCACAGCCACGATGTGTTATTGCCCTGCACTAAACTCCCACGTGGCTTCCCCAACTGGCCATCTCGCCCTTGACTCTCCTGCCCCCAGTCCCACCCACAACTTATCACACATCCCCTGCTAAACCTCCAGACTGCTCATTTGAGATTGAAGTTCAGATGTGTGTTCCCCTGATTAAAATCTTCCATGCCACTCCCCGTGACCCGTGATGTAATGAAGATTAAATTCTCTAGTGTGGCATAGCAGACCTTCTGAGATCTGGCCCTCTGCCTCCCCACCCTCTCCTCCTGCTGCTCCCCAACGTGAGCTTCAACCACAGCAAACTCTCTCTAGTTCTCCGAAGGTATCACCCAGCGTCACACTGTCTCCTGCCTTTCCTTCTCTCAGCTATCTGCAAGACACCATTTCAAGTGTCCTCTCCTCCAGGCAGCCTCATGGATGCCCTATCCAGGATCAGCCCCGCCCATGTTGTTGGCAACATTGTACTGAGTAACACTGCTCCCACCTCCCACTATTATTGCCTTTGTAACCTGCATTGCTGGACCATGAGTATCTAGAGGACGGGGACCAAGTCTCTGACCTTGTTCATAAGCAATTCTCAGTCATGGCCATGTACCAGCCCCAGTCAAGGGACTTTACAGCAATGCAGATGTCCAGGCCTCCCCCTATACCTGCTGAATCAGATTCCAGCAGCAAAGTGAGTGGCACATCTGGGGGACAGTGAAGGACCAACCTCAGGTATTGGTGGGTTTATGTAGGAAAATGGGAGATAAGCCAGAAAATAAGAAGGTTGGCACTGCCCTGACCGGTTTGGCTCAGTGGATAGAGCGTCGGCCTGTGGACTGAAGGGTCCCAGGTTCGATTCTGGTCAAGGGCATGTACCTTGGTTGCGGGCACATCCCCAGGAGGAGGTGTGCAAGAGGCAGCTGATCGATGTTTCTCTCTCATCGATGTTTCTAGCTCTCTATTCCTTCCCCTTTCTCTCTGTAAAAAATCAATAAAATGTATTTTTTTAAAAAAAAAAGGTTGGCACCATGGCAGGATCTGGACCATAGAGGACGGGGGTGCCACGTGAAATGCGCATTCTAAGAAGGTGAGGTTATACGAATTGGGAGGAGAAGAGGCTGTGGGCAGAGGGTTGAGTGAGGGTTGTAAGAGCTGTTTCACATTTGCATTTCTGGTGCCGAATGTGGTGCCTGGTACAAAATAGATACTCAGTAAATGAGTAAGTGCATCAGTGAACTAGGTAGCAGAAATAGAGCGGAAGACTTTGTCCTGGACTTCAGCTCAACCGCAGACAGTGAGCTCCAGGGTCAGTGCACAATTTTTCTTTGGCATCTTTTAGAATTTTAATGTGTGTTTTTGTTTGTTTTTCTAGCATCTGAGACCGTGCTCATTACACTCTGGCCCCGTGGTGCTGGCAGGAGCGGAACATGTACTAGTACACAGACACACACACACACACACACACCCTGAACAGTGATTGTAGCTGAGCTCAGCAGATTTCTGCCCCACTTCCCCTGCTTCTCTGAGTCATGCCTTTTCCTGGACACACACAGATTTTCTGTAGGTCAGAGAGGAGTTGGCGTTTCAAGGTTAGGGGTGTTGAAACCAGTGCTTCTCAATCTTCGATGTGCACACGAGTCCTCTGGAGACCTTGTTAGGATGTGGATCCTGCTTCCTCGGGCCTGGGGAGGGCCTGCGATTTGCATTTATAAAAAGCTCTTGGTTGATGCTGAAGCTGCCGGGGCCCCAGACCACTGTGTGAGGATCAAGGTTCTGCAGAGCTTTCCAAGTGGTGCTGCCAGTGAATGAAAGGATCTCAGGGGGGCCAACAGGTTAAGTCCCCAGCTGCCAGTAGCTTCATCTTGTTTAGGCCAATATACTGAATGTGGCATTTTCTATGATGGTACAACCTGAGAATGATTGAGACGTACTGCACAAAAGCATTGGTTCTCTGGTCTGGGTAGGTAAATCTACAAAGGGCCACGCCCCATCCTACATAAAAAAAAACCCTGTCTTCTAGATGATTCTAATACACACCAAGGTTTGAAAACCACTGCACTAATAGATAACTTTAGATGCCCTAGGTAGTAAGGTCTAGGCTGCAGGAGAAGAGCAAAGCAACTGATCTACTGGTCAGAAATAGGGAGACTCGCTTCCCCCTCCCCAGTTCTATTGAGGTATGATTGACAAAAGTTAGGGAGGCTCATTTTTGTTCATACATTCACTTATGTATCTGGTCACTCAACAAATGTATGGAGTTAGGCATGGTTTGAATGCAGAGATCGTGGGAGCACAGAGATAAGTCAGACATGAATTCTGCCCTCAAGAAGTTTACAGTTTAGTGGGGAGACAGATGCTAAATAGGTCACTGGATTACAGTTATCAGTACCTGGTGTTCATACTCTGGAAGAAACAGAGTAAAACATGAATTCATGACCCATAAAACAGCTATTCTGGGCCAGTTGCTAGGTTACAAAGATGAATGAAACAGAGTTATGTCCACTAGAAACTCTTAGGCTAGTCACAAAGAAGGAATCTGAAAAGGTTAGCGTGTTGGGGTTCCTTGGAGTCCTGGATAATAACTCAGAGAAGACAAGGACTCTTCTGACTCACAGATTCTTGAAATTGATGCCTAGTGGGTCACCATGGAAATCGGGTGGGTTCTCATTTGAGGAAGCTAGCGCTCACAAATATTTTTAAGTGCCTAATTGATAATATTTTCTTCTGCTCCATCCCAATTACATCCCACCCATGATCATAATCCATATCACAGGAAACTGGAGGAAGGTAGGGTTTTTGACATTTAATCTTTACAGGGTTTCATCCTTGTTTGACATTCCATGGCCAACGATACCACCATTGTCTGCAAACAGCTCCGATGCTTGATATTTCAAATCCATATAGGAGACATAGACTTTGAACACCAGAGAAGGGAGACGTGCCTCTTGCTTTTCCTCATTAGAAGCCTGCAACTCACTTTGAACAGAAATGGGTCACTTCCTCTGGCCCCTCTCTGCTTTGATGTTAAGGTTCAGAACTACGTGGCTCAAGTCAGGACTGTGAGAAAAGTTCGGCTGGTAGGACTCATGTGTCTACAGCTGCAATTGTTCTTGTAACAAGCTCAGTAGTAAGGTCATGGACCTGAAATAGAATGTGTTTGTCATGTTCACTATAAACTTACAAACATTAACTATTATCATCATTTGACATTTTAAAGATGTATTTTATGCATATAAAAACAAGACTTTATATTTATTTCTATTAGATTTTATCCTCTTAGTTTTAACTAGTTATTTTAGGCTGTCAAGATGATTTTTAAATCTGATTCTGTTACTAACCTTATTAGCTGTCACTCTCAATTTTTTTTGGCGGTTCACATAACAGTGAGGCATAGCTTTCGTCCTCATTTAAATTAGTGAAAGAAAAGAGTTCAATGTGGTGCATGTTAGCTTTCTCCTAACATGAACCCATGAATCAATTATTCTTAGTACCATTGTTGAACCAGTCTTCATTCTCCTTTAACTATCATTCAATCCAATGCAATCATATTTATTTCTCATTATTTGAGTTCCAAATGCCAAGATATATACTAGGCAGCAGAGAGTCTGCCAATTTCTTGTTGTTAATGAGCTTCATCAGCCATTCCTGGATTTACCAATTGGGTAACTTTGTTAAAAAAGGGAAATGTGGTTGGTATGGCATACATTGTCATGAGTGGATTTATGTTGTCCTGTAGTGGAAGAGTTAGTTGCTCTGTGAGGGGAGTTGGGTGGCACAAGGCCAAGGGATTAAGCAACAACAAAAGTGGGGGTGGACAAGTGAGGTGGAACTGAGAAGTTGCTTAGGCAGCATGAGAAGGGATAAACCAGAAGTTCCTAAGCGTAGTCAACTAATTGAAGGGAAATTTAGGTCAGAGATTGGGGGGTGGAAATAAAAGAGTGATATTCAATAAGTTCATGAACTTTAGACATTGAATATACCAGAATGAATGAGTAAGCATTTGTTTCATAAATCCCCCACCACTTTCTATCCCTACCCTCCATCCTTATTATGTCTGAGGCCCACCTTACTACTTGCCCCTGGGCAGGGATGACCCTTTATGATTATGTCTTTTTAAACAATATATATAGTTATTGATTTCAGAGAGGAAGGGAGAGGGAGAAAGAGATAGAAACATCAATGAGAGAGAATCACTGATTGGCTGCCTCCTGCATGACCACACCCCCATTCGGGATCGAGCCCAAAGCCCAGGCATGTGCCCTGACTGGGAATTGAACCTTGACCTCCTGGTTCAGAGGTTGACGCTCAACCACTGAGCCATGATGGCTGAGCTATGATTATGTCTTTTAATATTCATAAGCTAGCATTTCATTATTCTGCCCAGCCTTTGTGAAAGTTCAGTGCCAATTTCTAGCATAAGTTAATATGCCAGAACTGAACAAGGATATTTTTACCTAATTCCAGTCTTTTGCCTTCTCTCTTATTCTCCAAATATTATTGGCAACAATTTTCCAGTCATACCTGCAAATTCTTCTATAACTCTAATATGATTTATTTGAATAAAGCTCTTTTGGGTCGTAGCCAGTTTGGCTCAGTGGATAGAGCATTGGCCTGCAGATTGAAGGTTCCGGGGTTCAATTCCGGTCAAGGGCACATGCCAGGTTGCAGGCTCGATCTCCAGTAGGGGGTGCGCAGGAGGCAGCTGATCAATGATTCTCTCTCATCATTAATGTTTCAATCTCTCTCTCCCTCTCCCTTCCTCTCTGAAATCAATAAAAATATATTTTAAATAAATAAATAAAAAGAATAAAGCTCTTTCTTGGAGGGAAAAATGGGTGCTTTCAATATATTTCATCTATCTTGGGCTTTAATTTCTTCTATTAAAAAGTTTATTTCTTTCATTGTAAAGGTGATACATTTTGGAAAAATTGATTACCATATATAGAGGAGAGTATATCTATAGTTCTACCATCAAAAGTCTATGTGCACTATGGAGATTTAGTTTTATTTCTTTTCAGTATTTTTTTCTTCATGTGTTTACTACTGAATGCCCACTATCACCTGGGCATTGGACCAGATCCTGAAATTGTTTTGATAAACAAATCAGATATGGCTCTTATATTCTAGCTGTGGAAGAAGGACATAAAAGTAAACAAATAGAAACTTTCAGGAAGATGGAGTAAAAGTAATGTTTTTTATTCCTCCCACTGGCATGATTAAAACCCCTGATCATCATATGTAAAACAAACATAAAAAAACTACATATGCTGATGAAAGAAATCAAAGATCTTTGCAAATGAAGAGACTTACTGTGCTCATGGATTAGAAAGCTCAACATAGTAATGGTATCATTCATCCCCCAACTGATATACATGTTTAATGCAATTCCTTTAAAAAATCCCAGCAAGGGACTATATATATATTTGTAGACATAAACAAGATTATTATATAATTTATATGAGAAGGCAAAGGAACTAGATAGCTATAACAATTTTGGAAATGAAGAATAAAGTGAGAGAAACTAGTCTACTATATTTCAAGACTTGTTATATAGCTACTAGAGGCCCAGTGCACGAATTCGTGCATGAGTGGGGTCTCTCGGCCTGGCTGGTGATGGGGCTAATCAGGGTCATGGGAGGTTGGCTGGGGGGAGGGGCCATGGGAGATTGGCCATTAGAGGTTTTGATTGGGGTCATTGGGACCAGCTAGCCATGGGGAGGGGCTGCAGGAGGTTCCGATCGGGACTGGCTGGGGGAGGTTGGCTGTAGGAGCGCACTGACCACCTAGGGGGCAGCTCCTGCATTGAGTGTCTGTCCCCTGGTGGTCAGTGTGTGTCATAGAGACTGGTCGACCAGTCGTTTGGTCATTCGGTTGCTTAGGCTTTTATATCTACACTAATAAAAGAGAAACATGCAAATTGACCATACCTCCACTATGCCCACCAGCCAATCAGAGCGAGTATGCAAATTAACAAAGATGGTGGCACCCACGGAGTTGGAGTGAGCAGGAGGCTTGGGTTTCCCCCAGCAGTGGAGGAAGCCAAGCTTCCTGCCCACCCTGGCTGGCCCTGGCCTCCGCTCAAGGCGACAAAGTTTCAATTATAGAAGATAAATAAATCCCAAAAAGATGGTGGCAGCCATGGAGCTGGAGCAAGCAGGAGGCTTTGGTTGCCCCCGGCAATGGAGGAAGCCACGCTGCTAGCCGGCCCTGGCCTCTGCTCAAGGAGGCACTAAAAAAAAAAAAGAAAAAATAGAGGGGCTGGGAGCTTGGGTCACCGGGGGGCATGGCCAGCCTGCAAACAGCCATCAGCCCCTCACCCAGGCTAGCCAGGCACCCCAGTGGGGACCCCCACCCTGAAGGGGGTGTGGCCAGCTTGAAAACAGTCCTCAGCCCCTCACGCAGGCTGGTCACACCCCCTCCCAGTGGGGATCCTCACCCCATGGGGGTGTGGCTGGCCTGCAAACCACCACAGGCCCCTTGCCCAGGCTGCCCCATGCCCCAAGGGAACCCCCACCCTGATCTGGGCCACCCTTCAGGGAAAATCAGCTATCCCCCATCCATGCACCAGGCCTCTATCTATACTAATAAAAGGGTAATATGCTAATTAGACTGAGAAACCTTTCAGGAGACCTTCTGAATGTTCTTCTGGACAAAGCCATGGTGGCAGGGCCAAGGTAGAGGTGGTTAGAGGCCAAGAGGGGAGGGCAGTTGTGGGTGATCAGGCCAGAATGGGACGGTAGTTGTGGGTGATCAGGCTGGTGGGGGGCGGGGCTGGTGGGGGTAAGCAGACCAGCAGGGGGGCCAGTTGGGGCTGAGCAGGCTGGCCAGTTGGGGCTGAGCAGGCTGACAGGGGAGGCAGTTGGGGGTGATCAGGCTGGCGGGGGTGGGGGGCAGGCATTTGGGGGCGAGCAGGCCAGCAGGCAGAGTTGTTAGGGGCAATCACACAGGCAGGCAGGCAGGTGAGTGGTTAGGAACCAGCAGTCTTGGATTGTGAAAGGGTTGTCTGACTGCCGGTTTAGGCCTGATCCCTGTAAACCAGCGGTAGGACATCCTTCGAGGGGTCCCAGATTGGAGAGGGTGCAGGCTGGGCTGAGGGACGCCCCCGCCCCCCCCACCCCGCCATGCATGAATTTCGTGCACCGGGCTACTAGTATATAGATAGTAATCAATATTGTATGAAATTAGTGGAAATATACTCACATAGATAAATAGAACAGAATAGAGAATCCAGAAACAGATCCACACAAACATGGCCAACTGATTGTTGACAAAGGCACAAAAGCTACTCAATGGAGGAAGAATAAGCTTTTCAATAAATAGAAAGCAAAGCCCTAACCGGTTTGGCTCAGTGGATAGAGCGTCGGCCTGCGGACTCAGGGTCCCAGGTTCAATTCCCGTCAAGGGCATGTACCTTGGTTGTGGGCACATCCCCAGTAGGGGGTGTGCAGGAGGCAGCTGATTGATGTTTCTCTCTCACCAAAGTTTCTAACTCTCTCTCCCTCTCCCTTCCTCTCTGTAAAAAAAATCAATAAAATATATATATATTTTTTAAAAGAAAGCAAATAACCCTCCCAGGCAAACAAACAAACATATAAACAAATAAAAAAAAAAAACCAAACCAAACCAAAACCCCCTTCATACCTTATACAAAACTCAACTCAAAATGGATCATGAATTTCAATGTTAAATATAAACAATATAACTTTTATTTAAATAAAACAAAACCTTTTGTGATCTAGGGTTAGGCAGAGAGAGCTCTTAGGTTTGACAACAAAAGCATTATTCATAAAAGGAAAAAATTAATAAATTAAACTTTTTCTAAATTAACATTTTTTGGTCTGCAAAAGATTCTCACATGAGGGTGAAAAGACAAGATACAGTGGAGAAAATATTTTCAATAATATTCAAACTGTTTTTTTTTCTGATTTCTAAAGGTATAAATACTTGTAATAAAAAGGGCCTGTATGATTTCCTTATTAGCTATAAAAAAGTATAAGGTAATATAAACTAATGACATGGTAGAGCTTACCTTAAAACATTGTGTGTGATTGATTATTGTCATGTCATTATCTTACTTCTGGGCCTCTTGTTATATGATACTAGAGGCCTGGTGCACAAATTCGTGCACAGGTGGGGTCCATATGGCCTGCCCCAACCGAGGCTGATTGGGCTGGGCCGGCTGGAGGGAGGGGCCATGGGTGATTGGGGGGCCATCCCTGCCCCCAATCGGGGTGGGGGTGGCCGATCAAGGGTGGGAATGGCCAGGGCAAGGGGCAGTGGGCAGTTGGCCAGCCGCCCCTCCCCGCCCCCCTCCCCTCCCATTGAACTCCTGGTCGAGGGGACAATTTGCATATTAGCCTTTCATTATATAGGATAACTCTTATTGTTTTAGTCATTTTTAGTTGTCTTTTCTGTTGGTTGCGTCTAAAATCATAATGATTCAAATTTACTCTAAGTAAAATTAATTATTAATTAATTGATAAAAGACTTTATGGTGCCCTAGCCAGTTGCTCAGTGGTTAGAGCGTTGAACCCCCAGACTGAAGGGTCTCGGTTTGATTCTGGTCAAGAGCACATAGCTTGGTTGCAGGCTTGATCCTTGGCTCCAGTCAGGATGCATTCAGGAGGTAATCAATCAATGTGTCTCTCTTACATTGCTGTTTCTCTCTGTCTCTCCCCCTCCTTCCACTCTCTCTAAAAATTAATGGAAAAAAATATCCTTGGGTGAGGATTAACAACAACAACAAAAAGGACTTTATGGTAACTGTATTTAGTAATTCACAATAATATGTGTAAGCATATCTTAAATGGATCCAAGCTATATCTAAACATATATCTAAACTGTAGTACATCAGCCATATAGACACTTCAAAATTGTCAGAGAGAAATGATTAGTTTTATGCTAGATGACAAAGAAGCATTTAAAGAAAATGACTGCCAACCTGAAGAATTTATACCCTGCTAATTTATCATTCAAGAGTGAAGACAAATTAGAGATCTTAAGACAGACACAGATTAGGGAATATTACTGTCTATTGGCACTCAATAATAGAATGATTAAAAAATGTGCCTCAACAAGAAGAAAAAGAAACCTAGAAGGAAATCATGGGATACATAAACAACAACAACAACAACAACAACAACAAAACAGCTGTAAGGCTAAAACCTGATAAAGTGTCTTGGTAAATTTAACTTCTAATGGAAGAAAACCTTGTTGTTGTTGTTGAAAATGTAAAAACAAAACCAAAACAAACTACAAAGCAGTGATGAGTAGATGGTAGGGAAGTGATATTCAATGGGTAAAGTATGAAAAAAATCAGTTTGTGTTTAGAAGGAAAATATAAATAGTTAAAAAAAAACCTTCAGAATCTGTTAGAAAAATGTGTTATTAAATATGCTAAAAAGTAAGAATAACTGCAAAGAGAATTGACTGTAATCTTTAGCTTCCAAAATAGCAGGGTGAGGGTAGGGAGGACCAAAGACAGGAAAAGAGATTTAAGAAAGAAAAAAGATGATAAACAGAAAAAAAACCCACAAGATGGCTAAAGTAAGTCTGATTATATCAGTAACCGCAAAAAAAAAAAAAAGATAAAATGTAAATGGATTAACATCATCTGTTAAAAGACAAATTACCATTTACTGCTTTCACAAGAACTCCTATAAGAAAGCCACATAGATTGAAAATAAAAAGATGGAAAGAGCTATTCTAGAAAAAATATTAACCCAAAGAATGCTGAGTTATACAGTAATATCAAAGTAGAATTTAAGGCAAAACCATTAATTTAGGAATAAGAAAAATGACATAATAGTAAAGAATGATCTATTAAGAAAGTAATTTTCATTTTGTTAATATTATAGTTAAAATAAGAAATGTAAAATTCACATTATAAAATATCACACACTGACTTTTAAATAAATTTCACAAATAAAATATTTTCCCATTTTTTAAGATGATAAATGAGGTTGCACCCACAGACATAAACCTTTATCATATATAATGCTGGAAATTGCTGGATACATTTCAGATCAAGATTTTTAATGATAATAATGTCAAGTTTTTGATAATCACCAGTAGTGAGAAACTTTAGTCACATAAATAGGTGGTAAAAATTAAAGCAAAATATGTGCAGCT
Organism: Eptesicus fuscus; assembly: GCF_027574615.1. Classification (NCBI taxonomy): domain Eukaryota; kingdom Metazoa; phylum Chordata; class Mammalia; order Chiroptera; family Vespertilionidae; genus Eptesicus; species Eptesicus fuscus. Next base: position 10,116,072 of record NC_072490.1, on the reverse strand, counting down.
GTACAAAATGTTGCAATAGTTGCAATTATACTGGAGAATCTAATAGTTCTTCTTTCTCTTTCATTAACCAATGTGATGTTGACATTTCTTATATCAAAATACAAAAGCATATCAAAGGCAATCAAATGTTTTATATTAAGTTTTAAAAACAATGCAGCTCTACTTTACAAATCACACATCATCATTAGCACAGTCACCCCTGTAGCTGATTTGGATGCCACTAACAGGGCACATCAGCCACACGTGGACAGAAGTGGCTGAAATATACAAAGCAGAGAGCGGGCACTGCTGCCTGGGGCTATGTCTGCCAGGAGCTCCCACTGAGCCTCCCTGGCCCCCAACTTCTACCTGACGCCTTGGCCTTGCAGCATTCCGTGGGCACCTGGAGCATGAACGAACTCCTACAAGGCCACAGACCCCTTGTTTTTGACAGGCAGCATGATCTCTGCCGCTGGCTGGTGACATTGGTGTCCACCAAGAGATGCCTCCTTGGCTGGCTTTAGCTCTTTAGTACAGACACAAGGGCTGGATGCAGATCGAGTGGTCGCTGCCTATGGGGGATACCAGGTGAGCTTCCTGAGTGAGGGGCCACCTTCTAGGAGTGCAGATGAGGTTGCTCATGATAAGGCCCTGCCAGGCCCAGCTGACCTGAGGGCTGAACAAATCAACGTGTTACCACACACCTAAATGCATTCATGGCTCGCCCGCCAACTGAGAAATTCTGAAACCAAGAATATACAGAGACCTTTGATAAAAGCTGACTGTGTCCAAGTACGTAATAGAGTTATTAGCAAATATGAAAGAAATGGTATCACACAGACCACATTCTCTGACCATCATTTATCAAATTAAAGATAATTTTTATTTCTATTAGAAAAAACAAAAAATGGTTTTGAGACTGAAAAGTAGATTTCTAAATGCCTTATGAGTTAAAGGGAAAGCAGAACAAAAATCACAAAGCAATTGGAGTGAATGAAAGTGAAAACCAAGATCCATCACCCATAGTCCACAGTTCTGAAACCTCAAAGGCTCTGAAAACGGAAACCTTTGTCCATAACTCCTTCGGTGGCAAAGCCTGAGGTGAGGCTACATACAGTCTTCATTATTCCACCTCTAGCCAGACGGATGAAGGAAAAACAAGAGAAAAGGCACAAATTAGCACTACTAGCAAACCAGCTGTGTGACCCTGCCCTTTGGCCTTGTGCGGTTAGGAGCAGGCCCCACCCTGACTGGGCTGAGCAGGGCTGTGTGAGCTGCCACCAGGTGGATTGCAGTCATCAAAGGTCACCTGTCCCGTGGGCAGGGGCAGCACCCTTGTTCAGGGCACGACCTGCACAGCTGTCCTTGCCCACCTTCCTCCAATCCACATGTTGGTAAAACCCAGAGCTAGGAGCAAAGATGGCTTTGTTTTGGTTCGGTCTGGTTCCTCTTTTTAAAATAAATCCATATTAACTTTTTTTTGCTGTCTGTTCACCTCTTTCTGCATCCCCCACAGGCCACATCCATCCACCCAGCTCAGCCTGGACTCGCCACTTCCTTTTCTTAAGAGTGACACATTAACCACCATGAGCATCTTTCTTCTTCTAGTTCTATAAAGTTCAGGCTCTTAACGTTCATGCTTTTCATAATTCTCTATGCAATGTTTTAGCAATTTCCCCCTGTTGGATTCTTCCCAGATCCATTTAAATACTAGAGGCCCGTTGCATGAAGATTTGCGCAATAGGCCTCCCTTCCCCTGGCTGCTGGCACCGTTTTTCCTCCAGCACCCAGGACTCAGGCCTTTGCTCCGGCTGCAGTGGAGAAGCCAAGCCTCTCCACTCTTCAGTTTTCAGTCTTCAGTCTTCTTCAGTCTTTAGTCTTTAGTCTTCACTCAGGCCGGAGCCTTCAGTCTTCCTTCCGTGCCTGCGTATGCAAATTAACCCAACATCTTTGTTGGATTAATTTGCATACTCACTCCTGATTGTCTGGTGGACATCATGGAGGCACAGTCAATTTGCATATTTCTCTTTTATTAGTGTAGATGAGAACTTAGGGGCTGTGGCTTTCTTTTGCTGTGGCTCTATAAAATGTCCTGTCTTCTTCCTCTCCTTTTCCTCCTTCCCTTTCTTAGTAGAGCTGTATGAATATGCTAATTGTAAAGTCGTGGTGGTTTTAGGCTTACCTGGTTTGGTGCACGTGAACAGCTCTTACTAATGATAATGGTGGGATGTCGGGTTTGATGATTTGACTGGGGATTCAACAAAAAGATGCAACTCTTATGTTCCCTAACTCCACTGGCTGGTTCCAAGTTGGTCTTAATTACTCACACAGCTGTCACATGGCTTCATTCTACTGTATGTTCTGACTTTTCTCTTTGACCTACAAAAGTTCCATTTAAAAAATATGCTTTTATTTAGTTTTTTAGAGAGAGAGGAGGGGAGAGGAAGAGAGATAGAAACATCGATGAGAGAGAAACATCCATCAGCTGCCTCTTGCATGCCCCCCACTGGGGATTGAGCCCGTAAACCGAGCGTGTGCCCTGAGTGGGAATTGAACCAGTGACCTCTTGGTGCATGGGACAATGCTCATTCCTCTGAGCCACACCAGCCGGGCAAAAGTTCCATTTTTTATCATGATAGCTTGACACTGAGAGGCCTCAGCTTCAATCCTGACTCTTCTAATGAATGGGAGACAATGGCCAGGGCTTGTTACCCTGCAGGGCCTCAGTTTTCCCAAAAGTGAAGAGAGAGGATCAGACTCTCTCTCAGCTCCAACAGCCCATGGAATTGAGAAGTTGTCTGCATCCTGCGTTAAAGAAAGAAAAGCAGACAGGAGACACCACCCTGCATGCTTTTTCTTCTGACGTCTCTTTTGCTTATTTCATTATGACTCGACGGAAGTGGAGTGAAAGACAGGCAGGGTTACAAAAATGATTGTCTCCCTGGTTAAATGGGGGGTTTTTGCACTGCTTCTGAGCCCTCCCTAAGGGTGGTCTCCAACTTGTCCTGGCTGACGCCCAGATTGACAAGCCCACCTAGAGAGCTTCTGGCTCAGTAGGTCTGGGTGGGTGGGGCCCAAGACAGCTTTTCTATCCACATGTCGCTGGTACTGCTGGTCTGGGCATCACGCTTTGAGAACCAAGGCTCTATGGGACCAGGTTCAAAGCTTGTGACTCCTGAATGTCATAGTCTCACCATGACCTCTTTCTTTCCCATGTGCCTGACTGGCTTTCCAGGCGCAGGAGACCCCATTCAATCAGCACCTCACTTCCATCCACTTGGGATAGGGGAAGGGCACCTGTGATCAGACTGGGAGCCCCAGCCCCAAAGCACAATTAGTGGGTGCAGGTGTGGGTTGCCTGAAACTAGCGGGGCCAATGAGCCTCTTCCAGGGGAACCTGGAGTTGAAACTGCGAGAGTTCAGCGTCTGGGTCTGGCAGCTCTCTATGGCAGACACCCTCAGCCTGTGGAAGTAGAAACAAAGAAAGCTCATTTGCAGCCCAGGAAGAGAAAGGCAGAGGTGAGAGAGGAGAGGTGAGTGAAGGAGCACACAGACTCCCATTTCCCCGGCGCCCATCTCTGTCGGCTGCCCATCTTCCAGGCCTTGCGGCACCTCTGTCTTCAGATTCCCCGAAGAGCCTTGTGTCCTTGAAATAAAGTCCTCTCTTGGCTTCCACTAGCAGCTTCCCTGGGAATGGGTTGTGAAAATACATGGCTGGGTGTCATTCAGAATTTCTGATTCGGCAGGTCTGCCTTTTTATCGAGTTCCCAGTTGATTGGATGCTGCTGGGAACCTGACTTTGAGAACCACTGGCTCACCCATGTCTCTGTGTGCTAACAGCTAGAGAGTATCGGTTCAGCCTGGTGCTCTTCCAGGTATCTCTGTCATGGCCTACGGAGTTTAACTCCTCAATCCTCACATGCCCCTTGGGGAGAGGGATGTATAATTACCAGTTTAAAGATGAGAAAGCCTTGGTTGTGGGAGGTAACATGACTGATGTCCCTCTCAGAGGGCCCGTCTGACTTGGAAGCATATGTTCTTAACTAGTACTTCAATTTCACTTCCCATTCTGGCCAAATTGGTCTGTTGCCACCCTCTGGACACAGCCCACACCCCCGCCCTCTGTGCCTTTGCTTACACTGGCCCTGTCTGGTGTGCTTCTCTGCCATGGGCTCTGCTCCGTCATCCTCAGAGGCCATTTCAAAGGCTTCCTCTTCTGTGAAGCCCCTCTGGATTTCCTGCTGTCTCCCTACTCCCAGTCCAGGCTGTTGATAATGCCTTCCTCCTTAGAGCATTCTTTGCACTTTGTCTTGCGTCTTAACTGTTTGTTTCCCCAGCTCCATTGCATGAGGCTGTGAGCTCCTGGAAGGCTGGCACTGGTGCTGATTTGGGTTTGCATTCACTCGCCCCTCCCCCCAGCACCTGCCCAGGGCTCAGGCACACAGGCATTCAGTAGAAGTCTGTTAGGTTAAACTTGGTGCGGGCTGTGCCCCTGGGAAATGAGTCTGCGGTGACTATTGGGAGTGTTTAGGGAGAGTGTCGGTGGGAGAGATGGACAGGAAGTAGGACCAGGAGGTGGGAGGAGCTGGGCAGCCCTGCAGTCTCAACCAAGTCCATGGGGAGCAATGGACAAAGGCTGTCCTGGGAAAGGGGATGTGACTTTGGGCAAAGTGATTCTTTTTAGGCAAAGCGCTTCCAAAAATAAAAGGCTGGCAGCTGAGGCTGTGCTGGCCGCACTCCCTGACCCAAGGGGAATGGACCCGTCAGCTCTGAAGGGGACCTTGGGTGCAGCATAATGACCACTGTACCCTCTGAGATGCCGCTGTCCTGGCACTTCCCTTCCAGTCCCTGCTGCTTGCTTTCTGCATCTTGTATTCAACTCAGGCATTTGGGGTAGTCCTGCCTGGCAGATCACACCAGCCGATCGCCCACACCCACACCCCTGCCTTTGTTATTAACTGTGATTATGTTGAGGACAGCCTCCCTTGCAGCTAGAGGTGGCCATGCAGCACCGTACTGGCCAATGAGACCGAAGTGAATATGTACTGGAGATTCCTGGGAAATTTTTCTTTCCTCGTATTGTCACTGCTCCTTCCTCCTCCTCTTAGCTGATTTCTTCTTTTTTTCTTCCTGCTTAGAATGCAAATAAGAAGCTGGCGGTGGACCAGCCATCTGGAGCTCGTGTGGCAACCAAGGGGTCAAAAGCTTTACTCTAGGATGCCAGAAAGAGAGCCGGATGAAGCAGCTGGGGCATCAGTGTGGGTAAGACAAGGCCATAATTAGTCAAGCCCCTCACCTGCTGTGGCTGAGTTTCCGTCGTGTGCAGGTGGGGGAGACTCAGCTGGAAGGCACTGGAATGGCCACTCCTGGGTACGATGGCTGCTGTCTGTGCTGAGGCCTCAGTGCATTGTTCTGGTACGCGTAGCCGTCTAGAAATGCATGGGCTGGAGCTGGGTTTTTCTCTGCTGTGAAGAAGCCTCCTCGTTATGGCTTCATGCCTGGTAAGCAGAGCCGTGTCCTGGGTTGGATCATCCCAGGGAAGTTTGATGGGCAGAGGGCAGGCGGGATGCTAGATGCTCCTGACTTCCTGTGTGTGACATATTTGAAATGGGCCTTGAGGGCTTCGCCTGTTCTTCCATCCCCGCACTCCTAAGTCCACTCCACATTCACATTCAAGATTTGTCCAAGACCCAGCTTGTCCATGAAGCTTCCAGTAGCAACCCGACTCCAGGCAGCGTCTCCCTTCTCCCCATTGCCTTTACCAGTGTTCCTCAAACTGTCATGTGCCTGCATGTTTTCTGGGGATCCCCCTTCTCCCCATTGCCTTTACCAGTGTTCCTCAAACTGTCATGTGCCTACATGTTTTCTGGGGATCCCCCTTCTCCCCATTGCCTTTACCAGTGTTCCTCAAACTGTCATGTGCCTACATGTTTTCTGGGGATCTTGCTAAAAGTGCAGATTCTGATTCAGTCCGTCTGGGGTGAGGCTTGATATTTGTCCTGTCTGATTAGTAACCAGGTGATGTGGATGTTGCTGGTCCACCAACCTCACGTTGACCAGTGGGGCCCACATCAGACCAGTTAGTGCTGTGGCTTCATGTGGAGACTAGGTCTTACATTTCCCCTGCACGTCCCATCATGCTTTCTTTGCTCAGTGCGGCTTCCATGGCATTGCTTTCTAAATGTTTGGTGGGCACCATGGGAGCGATCAGAAAGCCACACACACACACACACACAAAAAAAAAAACACAAAAAAAACCACAACCTAATTCCTCAGACCTTCATGGATTGGAGTTAAGATCATGGGCACTTGGAGAGAAGAAAATGTCTTCGCCCGTCTCTCAGCCTCCCACCCCCACCTCAGTTTTGATTCCTGTGTTGAAATCCCCTCTCCTCACCTGTCCTTTTGCCTTTTCGTCTCAGCTTCCGCAGAAGGACCGAAACTAGCAACCTTTGAGTTTAAGTCCTTAGAGTAATTCCCTTCTTGCAGGTTTTGAATTATCGGCATGACTCATCTCTCCCCTGCTTTTTGACAGCCTGCATTTCCTGGCCCCTTCTCACCCCAAGCCCACCCACTCCTGCGACGTGTCAGTTGCTTCATCCAGTTTCCCCGAGAGACTCCCCACCTTGCTCTGTCACATTGACCTTCTCTCTGGGGCAGAGAGACTGGTTGATGCCTCCCCTCTCCCCACCCCGCCTGCCCGGTCCGCACCTTCCAGCTGCTTCTTGGTGTTTCCACGCACAGCTGCAGCTGCCGCTCTTGGGCTGCTGTGCTTTCTGCAGGAGACCCACACATCCTCCAGGAGAAACGGGATGGCTGGGACCATGACATAGCTCAGAAACTGGTGGACTCATCACTTTACGATCGTCTCACCTTACCCCACGTCCCCAGGCAATGTCCAAGCCATTGTAAGGAACACATGCAGATCGGCTGGCAGCGGGAGAAACTGGGCCTGGCCTGGACTCGGGGCAGGAAAGTGGCTGGGCTGTAGACTTGCGCCTGGAGGAGTAGGGGCATATGTAGCATCTTACCCTGGGCCCAATGGGGTGTCCTGACCCAGGGTCCTGATTCCATTCAAACCGTTCAGTCCATGGGGTGGGGCCTGGTGGTAAAAGGACAGATGTCATCTAAACTGGCATCCAAAACCCAGCGGATCTGTCCTCCAGGGCCACACTGCAGATTGGGAAGACTGAGGACAGCCAGGGCAGGGGGACAGCACCTTCCACAGCTCGGCAGGATCTCAGGGCCCCACAGAGATGAACTAGAATCCGTAGGGGCTACTCTCAAACCTGAGTTGGAAATCACTGCCCCAGAGCGTAAGAGGGGGCGGAGTTGCTCTTTCCTCCCCCACGAAGGCAGCCTGGCACGAGGTCCGAGCTAGACTCTGGGGACATGCTCTTTTAGGTGGTGGGTTTGAAAGGAGGTACACATGCTTTCACCTTTATATGATTACTTTTGAACGTGTGCTGAAAGCAGCCTTGTAATCTGGTTGTTAATCTGGAACGGTTTGCTTTGCTAGAAGCGAGCCTTTGGAGGGGAAACCTGCTATCTGCGGTATGAAGTCTATTCCTTATCTCATCAAGGTGTGCCTTTCAACATGTTATATTGGGTTTATTTTTTTGACCTATTGTGTTCTGTAAAATTTTGAAGAAGTTATATAAGCAAATATGTTTGTCTTTTCTAGCCTCTGGATTCCTGTGTCACTGTTGTTAGTCTAAGGAAAGCCATCGGTATTTGTGTGTTCCAGAAGTTTCTTCCTCTTGGGGTTTCAAGACATAGGAACATGCAAAGTTGTACCGATTTTTTTCCTTGTTGTACTCACTGTGGCTGTTAGACCCTCTAAGATGATATTTGATATTAAGTTATAATGGTGATGGCCGGCATCTATACATGGTTCCTGAAATGAATTGGCTTAGTTTTAATATTTTATCATTTGGGGTGATACTTTTAGAGGATTTTCACAATTGATCTCATTACATATTGTTCTACAATTTCCCCTCTTTTAGAAATCATTGCTGCTATTTTATCAAATAATTTTTCAGTAGCTCTTAATGCAATCCTTTGACTTTTGTTCTTTAATCGGTTAATCTAATACAGAGATTTTCAACCTTTTTCATCTCATGGCACACATAAACTAATTACTATAATTCTGTGGCATAACAAAAAAATTTATATTTTTTCCCATCTGACAAAAAAATTGGTATAATTTTGATTCATTCACATCTTGTAACTATTGTTGTGTTGGCTGTTGTCATTTTTTAAATTTGACAAACTGAGGGAAAAGAGGTCAGTGCCCCTGACTAAAGTCAGGGATTGCATGTCTTAAAATTTCCATGGCACATTGGTTGAAAATCAGTGGTCTAATGCATTAAGGGAACAGCGCTCCTAATTTGGGTCGCTTTTCGTGTTCAGATGACATGAATTGACCATAGAATAGTATTCTTTTTCTCTACTGTTGGCTTTTATTCACTAATGCTTTGACTTTGACTTATGAACCCATAAGCAACATTGATATGTAGTTGAATTCTATCAAAATAGACTAGCCTCACAAAATAAGATGAGAAGTCTTCCATCTTTTTCTATGAGCTGCAATAACTTAAATATCATAGTAACTACCTATTCTTTAAACATAAGGTGGAACTTAGCTGTGAAAACATTTGGTTCTGGTATCTTTTTTTAAAGGTAGGAACTAGTTTGCCTTCCTAATTTTTCTATGTGAATTAATCCATTCGTAGTTCCACTTCTTCTTGGATGAATTTTGATCATTTACAATTTTCTAGGAGATCTTCCATTTCCTCAGGGTTTCCAAATGTGTCACCATAGTGATGGATGCAGAATTCATCTATGCTTATTCACCCCTTTTGTGAATATGTCCCCTGCCTTATCCCTAATGAATGGGCAGTTCACAGAAGAACAAATCCAAATGGTTACAAAAGTAATACAAACGTGCGCCAGCACACAAAGCCCACTGAAAGTGAACCGTCACCCTGAGCACATCACAGGCACCACACTGGAGGAGTGGAACGCCTGGCGTGATGAGTTGGGCCGGGCAGGAGAAGCGAGAGCTTTCCTCAGACACTGTCTGTGAACAAGAAGTGGTTGGTGTTGTTTCAGAAGCTAAACTGGCAGGGTCTTTCAGACCCAAAGTACATGCCTTGCGCCCCACCAATCCCACTCCTGGGAATCAATGCCATTGAAGTAACAGTACCAGAGTGAGGGGCAGTTATGTAAGAAGTCCGGCTGCCCAGCTGGACATACCATGTGAGGAGCCCTGAGACCACCTGGGGAGAGAAAGATTTGGCCTCTCAGCCATGCCTATGACGGGGCCAAACTGTGAGTGGAGCTGTCTGCATTCTCTGTCTCGGCAGCCCTGGAATACAGCGCACACACACACACACACACACACACACACACACACACACACACACACCATTCAACACTTGTTCCTTAGGAAGTTTTAAATCTTGAACGAACTCTTGTCTGTGCAGCACACTTGACCAAATCCTGGTTGCCTATCTCAGAATAGTTCTTAACTAGCTTCTCTGAGTCTCCTTTCTCCAATTCCATCCACGGTGTCCTGTGATACCAAATCAAACTCCCTAAAGTAGCCCTACATTTATGTCCACATCAGTTAGTTTCTTCAGAAAGCTACTAAAACTGATGCTTAAGTTCTAAATGGATTTGTTGCAAGGATGCACAGGAAGCTTATGGAATGGAAGGATAAGCAGGACCGTCTGGTGTCTGGAAGGACAGGGACTGTGGAAACTTGGGCACCTCAGCAGTAGGGCTCCCGGGACCTGCTCCCTGGAAACCTACCTCAAGATAACTCAGTTCTGTCTACCTTTGGTTCCAGACTGTTTTCATTGAGAGGTTCAAAACTATTTTATTGGGAATATTTAAATCTGATCATGCAGTGTGGGTCATCCCCAAAGCCAGGCAGCAGAGTGGGTGAGCATGGTCACTGTGGGAATTTCTGTGAGCTGATGGACAGCTCTCTGGGTGTTTATCACAGTCCACCCCTTGACTACATGCAAACATACACTTGATATTTTTTTCCTGATTATCCAAAGGTGACCCAGGATACCAGGATAAATGTGAAAGCACTCAGACCTTCCATGGGGACCTGGGGGTGGTGGTGGTGGGTGGAGAGCAACTCAAAGTCAACACCCACTGCTGCACCTAGAAATGAGTTCTCGAATTCACTGTCATCCAAGTCCATGTGCTCCCAGTGAGGTCAATTTCTATTGGACTTTCACTATGAGCTCATATTGATCATCTGCAGCCTATGAACCAATGTTAAAGTTAACTGCAACCAGCATAACTTACACACAATAACAGGAGGAGTAAAGGAGAAAGAGAATTACAAACAGAAATAATCATACTTATTTTGCAACCGGGATGTAAGACCCACCCTCCACTCCTGTTTCCTGTTTCCTTTCTTTTGGCCACCACCTCCATGGGTGGAGTCCTTTGAGGTGGCCCAGTCTGTCATTCCTCAATCATTTGAGACCTGCCTGCATAGGATGGTGGTAGTTTCTGTTAACTCCTACTTTGGGGTGGAATAGTACAAGGAGATGCCTAAAATGTTTTCCTACATTTCACACATATGGTATATGCGCTTCTGAAATATATATATTTTTTCTTTTCTTCCCGCCCCCCTTTTTCTCATTGAGTAAGGAAATGGCAGTTGGTCAGGTGGCATTCTCAGTTTCCAATTGAGAACTTTTGGGGGTACCTTGGGCACTAAAACTTTAAAACAGTGGAACTTAGTGGTGTGAGGTCAGGAAGCAATATTGTGATCATTAGGTAAGAACGTGAGGTGTCACTACCGCCTGCCTCTCCCCACGCTTCTCCACCTGCGGCCCCTGGACCTGTGCACTCAGGCTGTGGTTCAGAGGCTAGGTCATCGCCATCGTCCAGAATGTCTCCGTTGGTAGCTTAGCTAAATGTTTACATAATTTAAAATATTGATTGACTTTTCAGTCATTAAGAAAAAGAAAAGCATTCTACCAATGCATCTTTAGGCTTCTTCTAAGGTTTCCTGAAACATCTATAGTTCGTGAAAGAACCACACTAATGTTGCTCTCTTCTTTTCTTTTTTAACCCCTATGAGTCATGAGACTAAATAGCACATGGATTTTTTGACAAGCACCCAGTAGAGATATAACTTATGTAAGAATCCACTGCTACACAAAGTGGGTTGAGGTAATAGGAGATAGGGGAAAATATGATTAAAAGAATCTAATGTTGGCTTTAGCTTTGACCTTAGTCATCAGAAGGGCAAAAAAGCTAGATGCCTGCATCATCATCATTTTGGGGATTTCTGAGCTTATGCATGATCAGTGGTCATGTGATCATGTAGGTTTTCATCATTTCTGTGCATGTAACACATGCACACGTTTATTGTAAATAACTGAATATTCAGTTCCAAATGTAACTAAGCATTTGGATATAACTTAGAGTGAAAAATCTCCTTATGTGTTTTATATGTTGAAATTCTGTCAGCCAATTGAAACACAAATGTACATTAAATATTGCAAGAGTACGATGCTGCAAACTAATGACAATATAAGCTGTCAATATTATGTGCAAAAATTAAGATGCTTCAAATGGTTAAATAAATAAAAAAGATAGAGTGGAGTTAAAACAAGTAATAAGATGCCTGGCAGGCATGGCTCAGTGGTTGAGTGTTGACCTGTGAGTCAGGAGGTCATGGTTCAATTCCTGGTCAGGGCACATGCCCAGGTTGCAGGCTCGGTCCCTGTGGGGGGCATGCAGAAGACAGCCAATCAATGGTTTTCTCTCATCATTGATGAGGAATCACACTGAAACACGATAGGCTTTTACTTATCTGCTTGTCAAGAGATTGCTGCGGTCTCAAACAGATAGCAACACAGTGAACCTGAAAGAAAAAAAGCTCTATCGGATGGAAAATCAATAGAGCGAAAAGGTTCTGTCGTTGTCATTGAAAATGGAAAATGATGGTGGAGCGATAAGTGACTTGTGGATCACCAGCCTGTGGGGTTTTGTTGGCACCTTTCAGTGGGGCTTTCTGAAAGTCCCTGCCACAGGGCATCCCGTCGCAGAGATGCTGGCCACACACAAAAGGGGTGGAAGGCCAGGTGTGGCACTCGGGCTTTGGCAGACGGTAAACCGTGCGACACATGGAGATAGTGAGACTGTTCCACACACACTTACCCCAGGGGCACAGCCTCCACGCTGCGCTGGAAAGGCTGTTTGGCGAAAAGAAGGTGTAATGCACATTACAGATGACAAGACTGGGTGGTAGAACTTGCTAGCAACCAAAAGTTGTGGGAAAAAAATGGCTGGTTTACTGGAACCCACTGAGGAAGTCATCTTGAAAGCACCGTCCTGCTGACTCGGCGTGGCTGAGAGGGACCCTGCCATCCTTCCTCTCCAGAGGCGGGTGTGTGACAGCTGAGCTGCAACCTGGGGCCGTTTATTAAAACACCGAATGCCCGTCACATTGCTCCACGGCCCGTTCTTAGATTCAAGGTTTCAGAACCAGCTTTTCTCAGGTGCTTGTATGGAACCCCAAGTGCATGGAAAACTAGGAGAGATGGATAAAAGGAAAGTGAAGGCAGTAATCATGAGCTGTGTCTTAGTTTGCGGTCCCCAGAAGGCAGAGTCTCCCAGATCCAGGCTCAGGTGCTGGAGTTTTATCTGGGAATCTGATCATCCGGTATTGTGATCTCAGGCTGCAGGAGTGAGGGACAGGGTAGAAAGCAGGGAAAGAGGAAGGACCAGGACAAGGATGCCTGGCAGCCACCACCCCGGATGCTGGCAGCTATGAGACACTTCTCCAGACTGTCCATCTTGGGGATGGAGCTGGACACATTTCTCCATCAGCTCCAGTTTCTCACTAATCAAAGCTTTGCCCCAGTCAAGTCCCCTGCACGTCCAGTTTGCACGTGTGGGTGCTGAGTGTCAGTGGAGGAGTCCTGGGACCAGTGAGAGGGTGACCCAGCCCGGACCAGGTGCCATCAGGCTGCACTTGTGCAAGGCAACTGGCGCCCATGGCAGAAAAGGCCAGGGGGATGGGAAGTGGCTCCCAAGAGGTGTCCACATAGTCAGCTTCTGAAAACACAGTCATAAGGTGTCTTCTTCAAGCAGCGCACCATGAAATTGCATTATCACCAGCGATGATATCTTTCATTCCAAGAGTTGGGGAGGAGACCAACTGTCACCTTAGTGGATTACCACGAGATAAAGAAAGGGAAGCGGAATAATTCAGTGCCAACATGGCTGTGAGCACTTTCCCATACTGGCAGTGAAACCCCAAACCGCTCCTCCACCAACCTCGGTTGGACGCCAGGGACTATATCGTATCTCACAGGTGCTACATGGTGACCACAGGAGCCACTGAACGCTGACAGTCCTGAGAAGCAATGCCACACTTTAAAATGAGAGCGCTCACTTTTAATATTACATTGCAGTTATCATAGCATGTTGAAACGAGATCTCAGATTGTTCTTAAATCCCAGCTTTTTTTTTTTTTTTTTCCTGTGTTGGTGACCAACAGTCTTGGCCTTAGATGTGGCCAGGTACTGAGTTTTAGCTAACACTGGGCCACTCAGCATTTACCTAAAACGTGCAGTCTATTGGCTTCTAATTTAATATTGTTCTAATCGTTGTTTAGTGGCTGTATTAGACAGTGTTTGCTCTTTGTTTGGGTTACTAAGAAGTGCAGGGTCAAGTGCGTGTTTACAGCTTTCAATGGTCAGGGCCTTAGTGTATGCAATAGGAATTAATTCTGTTATAGCTTAATCTGACTCTACTGTTCTTGTTTTCTATTTGCTCTTATTTCCTTATCTAATAACATCACATTTTTAAAGTTACTTTTTATGACAGTTATCATAGAGCATAATAAGCAATTAGAAATAGCATCTCCTGCTCCATCCCTGCCCACTCATCCGAGGCAACCACTTTCATTTCTTTTGGCCATTTCTCCTGGTGCTGACCGCCATGTTGTTAAGTAATATGCTTATACTGCAACCTCACAGTGTATCAGTTTTTGACATTACTTGTTGATTTCCTGTTCTTGTTTTTTCTACTCATTGTTCTCTTTCAAACCTTGTGTTAACTTTTCTTTTAAATTTTCTGATATTATATTTTTAATTTCCAAGAGTGTTTTCCTCTTTTCTGATTGTTCCCATTGTGCCCTGACTGAATTCCTGACCCAGAAATTATATAGGACTGTAATGACTTGTTTCAGCAAGGGAACCAAATTTAGAAGAACACACACGATTGAATCACTCTCAGATTTAGTTGCAATACTCTACTGTTATTCTCCAAGACCCATCCGTTTTTTTATGTCAGTCAACGGGAGAATTAAAAAGAGATATGAGCCCTACCCAGTGTGGATCAGTTGGTTTAGTGTCATCCCATGCACCAAGAGAGCGCCGGTTCGATTCCCAGTGAGGGCACATGCTGGGTTGTGGGCTTGATCTCCAGTAGGGGGCGCACAGGAGGTCTCTCTCTCTCTCTCTCTCTCTCTCTCTCTCATTGATGTTTTTCTCTCTCTCTCCCTCTCCCTTCCTTCTCTCTAAAATCAATAGAAACATAGTTAAAAGGGAGGTTTGATAAGAGCTTCTAGGTCTGCCTCTTTCTCATCTGTGAGGGGACACTAATCTGCTATTTTCCCTGGGGCATAGTGTGTTTGTTTTGATTGACAGGACAGGAAGTCTCCAATGGCTTCTACATGGATGAGCCTCTCAGAGTAACCTTTTTCTACTGTCTGAAAGCCAGTGTGGGAATCCCACCCTTTGCTGACCTCAACAATTTCCTGGCTTATTTATTTATTTATTTTTAACACTATACTATTTACAAAGATTCTCTCTCTCTCTCTCTCTCTCTCTCTCTCTCTCTCTCTCTTTCTCTTTAGAATTACTGTAATTTACAACTGGCATCCAATGATGCCTAACAAGTTTGAATATCATTTTTCCCAGTACATGTGATTCCAGCAAAGTGGCTGCAGGCCCACTTGGGAAAGGCTAGAGTGAGGGTTCTCATGAGTGGCGATAGCGTAAAGCTCTTCCTCAAGGATGTGTGGTTTCCTTATCAGCAAGAAGTGTGGTTTGTGAAATGACCCACTTCTGAGAATTTGGAGAGAGGCCACATTCTCTTTAAATCAACTCAAGACAGGCCTGGTTTTGGCCAGACCTAACATTTTCTTGAGTAAGTCGTGATAGAATTCCTGGGATTGCCATGGTGAATGAACACACTCAGGGGTTTCTGGATGCCAGATGACTCCTTGCGCCCTGATCACCACCCTTTTTTTCTGTTGGCTTTTATAATGGCCACACCTATGTTGTTTCTGGCAGGTCAAACATCCACACTTAGTATATTCCCTAATATACTAAGGTCAAGGATTTGAGGTCAAGGATTGTATTTGAATTACAGCTCCTCCCACCACCATTCCAGATGACCTTCCTCTCCAATCTTGTCTTCATGACAAAGGACAGGAGGGTCTTCTCCACTACATAGAGAGAGAGTGAGGTAGACTGATCAGAGCTCACCTACTATGGACCAGTATTTGGTCCAAATCTGTAGCAGCCCAATCAGAAAACCTCTTAGACCTTAGCCATGGAGTTCAGTGTTTCTGGTGAGTGCACATACCAATAAATTCAGCCCAATCCAAAATTCTGTCCTGCCCTCTTTTATGAAGCACTCTCAAAATCCAAACTCGGCTTTTTGATACGACATAGGAAACAAGTCCTGTAATTCCTTAGGAAATCGTCTTCCCTGCTCTGATTCTGCATGTTATCTTCTGGGCCATGTTAAATTCAAATCCTATTTACTAAGTGGACGTGAAGAGTGGTACATGGGATGAGCTGTGAACTTTCTCATGCTCGGGAAAACGGCTTCGTTAGGAATGAGGGGTGCAGAAGACAGCGTGTCCGAGGGCACAGGAGGCTCAGGGCTTCCCAGGTCCTCTGCGTCCTTCCAGATATTCCCAGCCCCATGGATTCTCCCTCTATCTCAATGCTTTCCAACATTCATACATGGTTTTCTCTTGACTACACAGGGCCTGCTGTGGCTCGGCATTAGCGAGGGCCCCCTAGTGTTCCTATTTCGCACTGCAACTGTAACTGAAGCTGCTTTTAGCAAGCAAGGGACCATTTGAGGCCAATTTGCCAGGACAAACTGAGCCAGGAAGAACCTTGTCCTACCTGAAAATTGAGAGGCTTTCCTCAGTTCAGAAAGTCTAGACTGCATCTGTTTATATCTCTCTGTATATTTGACATAATTGCTTTCCCCCCTCTGCCTTATTTCTCAGCCAGGATTTGGGTCTCTCACAACTTTTTAAACCCTGCAGGCTTGTCCTGAAAATTCATGGGAGCTCCATGTGCACACGAGAGGGCTGAAATTTTGGGGTTTTGAATTCGCCACCAGTATGTTGAACCAACAGGACCCACGTGGTATAAACAGAAAGAATATTTATCATTGGGTCTCATGTCTCTTTAAATTGAATTAGAGGGTGAAGTTCTAACCCCAGGAAAAACTTGGGCAGTCCCATGACTTTTGTCATCACACTTAGGTCCTAAACGTCCCCTAACCACTTGAGGTCACAGAAGGACAGAGCTTTAATTCAGAAATAGAAGAGTTGATCCCCATAGGGATATCAAAATTCAAATTGATTTGACATTTATATCTTACTCTCCATCCCTGCTCCAAGCTGGCTAAGGGATGAACCCGTTGCAGGAGAGAGAAATGGGGGTGCCATCCTTGGTTCCTCTCTCCCTCCCTGGCATTCCTCCCCTCCCCCCAGCTTGCTAAGCATGGTTTCCAGACCTCCGACTGGGTGGGCACTGGGATGGGGAGGAAAGTCGGGGTTAGGAAAGTTTCTGGCCCCAGCATAAGAAGATGTGACGCTTGGGACAGGCTGGTGTTTTAAAGTTGATTCTTTCTCCCACAGACTGCCTTGTAGACATTGGGCACATCCCTGGGAATATTTAACATAAGCTCTGGGATTTTAAAGAGATGCATTTTCCCTGGCTGACAGCGTCCCACTAGCTTCTGTTGTCTGGCGTCCCCTGAACACACATTTGCTCATGGGGTCCCACAGACAGGCTCCATCTGGGCAGTCGCTGGGGGCAAGATTAGAAATCCTCCAGTCAGCACTCTCTCATCTGGTCCATGGAAAAGAAACCCCACAAAATCAACTCTGATGACCCTCGTTAGGTGACCCTAACTATCTGAAAGTAGATCCATCCGAAAGCAGTGGCAGTTTTTCTCTACTTCACCCCCAAAGCAGCCAACTGGCCAGTCTCTTGTCCTCTGATTTCCTGGGCGAGAGTCAGATCCCAATGCACAATGCTTCCTTAACCGTGGTGACCTGTCTCAGGCGTATATGACCACTATATCATCAGTGACATTGGCATCGCTCTTACTAAGGCTTGAGAGACTAGCACCCATCATGCCTTCCCCTCCCCCATCCAGGGTAGGTGGCACCAGCAGCCCTTAACAAGGAAATATCTCCCTAACTGTCATCAGTCTCATCTCTTTGTCCCCAGTACAGGTGAGGGGTCTCAAGAGTCAGGACACCTGTTTCTACAATGCCTTTGTCAATTCTGCACATCCAAGATCTCTGGGCTCCTGCTTCCATGGAAACTTCCAATCTGCTACCTTGGCATAACATTATTTTACTTCACAATTTAACCCTATTTAGTTTGCTTTGAACTGCACCCAAGGTCAAGGTAGAACTATCCAAGGGATCTAAGCAGCTTGTCTACAGACCTCACATCCTGACTCTCCCCCCCCCCCACCACACACACACCCCCAACCTGGTCTCCCTGGTTAAGGTGTGACTATCCAAGCCCCAGACCCTGCGGGAGGTGGATTGTCAGGGTTAAGAAATTTCTCTAAAGGACAAAAAAGTGAATATTTTAGAACGTGTGGGCCATGCAATCTTTGTCATAATGACTCAACTCTGTCACGGGGCAAAAGCCACTCAGCCAATTGGTGAACAATTGAGCGTGGCCATGTTCCAGCGAATTCATGGTGCAGGCACGGGCCGGATGTGGCCTGTGGCTCACATGACACCCACCCCTGGATCAGATCGGTGCACAGAGAAAGAGAGTGGTGACCTGCCTGTACTGGGGTTTTACCCAGGGGCAGAAACGGAAGAAAACCCAGCGAAGTTATTGGTGGCCCAAAGGCTAGGAAAGAGAGGAACCTGCTTTGTTCAGGAGATGTCATGACTAAAATTTTAGTTCTGGAATTTGAAGAAAATCCAGAAATTCAAACTGGGGAAGGATCATCTTTTTTTTTTTTTTTAATAGCAGAGTATGATGCTCAACACAAAGGAGGAGGAACAGAAAGTCCACGCTGCCGTGTGTTCATGATCCCCTGCCATTGTCAAGGTCACATGGTTCCACCATCTGTGTAGTGCCTTTTGGGTCACTCTGCCTTCCAACCAATGGACCCCCCTGCCTGGGCACCACCCTCACTTCCACCCTTTGCTTCATGAAAAAATGGTTCACAAACCAGTTTGAATATGTTGCAGACGCTCCAGTCTTAACTGACTGTTTCCCACACCCAGCTTCCCGGGAGCTTTCCCCAAACTAGGCAGGGCCCTGGGCCAGAGTGCTGGGAAATCAACATCCCCCGGGAGCAGCCCGCAGGAGTGCAAAGTAAATACCCCAACCCCCTTACCCCTGGAGTGGGATAACTGAGGTGTGACCCACACTGTTTCTCAGAGTTTTCTAGCAGTTTTGAGCTCCAGGTGCCCCCCGTGGAAGGAGCTTGGTGATGTGCCCTTTGCTGGCATCTTCCTTTTCCTTCCCCACTCCCTGCTGGAGTTTCTTGTACTTTCCATATAAACCCTTGGCTCTCCTATCCTTGCCCAGGCACTGCTCTTGGGGGAACCCAGCCTAAGCAGAATGTCACTCTCTCTGTGTCCGTTGTGAAATGTCTTCATTCTGCTTTCTGCAACAGGGTCCCTGGGTCACCTGTCACATTTCATTACGGTCATTTGAGTCAGATGGGTCTCCTCCACTGAACAATGAGTGAGTTTTCTAGAAATGGGTCTTGTTTGATTTTGTTTGCATCACCGGCATTTCCCCCGGTCTGTGGCACAGTGTTCAAGGCATGTGTGTGCTGACTACAGGAAGCTGGTTGCGTAGGTAGAGTAGAGGTGAAGGGGCGAGTTTGAAGGAAATAGCTGCACTACTTAACACATGAAGCAGCCACTAGCGTCACGTGACTATTAAAATTGAATAGAAACTGCCCTGGCTGGTGTGGCTCAGTTGGTCGGGCGTTGTCCTATGCACCAAAAGGTTGCCAGTTCCATTTCTGGTCAAGGCACATGCTTGGATTGTGGGCTCAATCCCCAGTGGGGGTGTGCCGGAGGCAACTGATTGATGTTTCGCTCTCACACCGATGTTTCTCTCCCTCTTCTCTCTCTCTCTCTTCTCTCTCTCTCTCTCTCTCTCTCTCCCTCTCCCTCCCTCTTCCTCTCTCTCCCTCTTTCCCTTCCTCTGCCTAAAAAAATCAATTAAAATTGAATAAAAATTAAAATTTCAGTTCCTCAGTCACACTAGCCATATTTCAAGTGCTCATAGCTGCACGTGCTGGTAATGAGCACACTGGATGGTGCAGATGTGCTGGGCTGGGGAGCACAGTGGAGCACCCTGAAGTCATGATGTGATTGTGGGCAGTTTGTGTGGGTCACAAAGCTCCTAAAAGCCTTCAGGGACCAGGGGAGCATCTAAACAAGCACCTCTATCGGGCACTGTAATTACCTAAGGGCAGACACTACTTCTCAATGAAAGTCTCTCTCTCTCTCTCTCTCTCTCTCTCTCTCTCTCTCTCTCTCTCTCTCATATGATCTTGGCCTTTGATTTTTTTTCAATCAACCATATATCACTCCTGGTGCTTTGACGTCATGCTGTCTCCTGGCCAAGTTCTTCTCTGGGTGGTCCTGCCACCTGTCTTCCCAGCTGTTGCTCTTTCGTTGCCTCCACACTTGCACTTGTCCCCTAACTTATCTCCTGCATGGTTCTGGGACCTCCCCTCCATCTTCGGCGTGTGACCTGATTTATCTTCCTAAGGCACCATGTTGTTAATTTGCTCAGAACCTTTTACTAGCTCCCCTTGTCTTCCCAACAAAGCCCAAGATGCTTTGCCTGAAATCCATGACCCTTCCTGGCCCACCAGGCCCACCCTTCCCTCCACACATGTTCGTGCTCTCCCCTCTCACCTTTGTACTGGGCATTTTTGGCTTAAGGTGCCTCCCAAATCCTCTCCCTTGCCAATCCTCTTCCTCCTTCATAAACCTGCTCAAAAGCCACTTCCTCCATGAAGTCTTCCTCTCTCAGACTCCCCCTTCCTGGACCAAGTATAGCATTGAGTGTGTTCCTCTTTGCACTGGTGTTATTTGTTTCTGTCTTACACCCCTACTCAGTGAAAGGTTTCCTGGAGGCAAAGATTGTGTTTGTCTTATATATTTTGCAAACTTCCCTTAGCTGAAAGCTATGGTTGTGCATCCTGTCTATATCACCTCACACACAGTCGTTGAATGAGTGGTAAGCCAGGCATTTAGGAGTACAGTGTCTGTACATTTCGGCGCTAAGAAGTGTCTATGAGCAGGCCTTTATTCTCTATTTTGAAAATGCCAACTTGCTCTTCTGTTGAGTCACTCATGGGAAATGTGGTCATTTGGTGTGAATAGAAAATCAACTCAATATTAGAAATGATCAGAGCAGGTGTGGCATATCATTATATTGCTTGAAAGTACATAGCCATAAACTGTAAAAAACAAATAAACAACAACAACAAAAAACACAAGCCCTAGCCAGTTTGGCTCAATGGATGGAGCGGTGGCCTGCAGACTGAAGGGTCTCAGGTTCGATTCCGGTCAAGGGAATGTACTTTAGTTGCGGGCACATCCCCAATAGGGAGTGTGCAGGAGGCAGCTGATCGATGTTTCTCTATCATCGATGTTTCTAACTCTCTATCCCTCTCCCTTCCTCTCTGTAAGAAATCAATAAAATATATTAAAAACAAACAAACAGAGCCTTTTTTTATCAAGCAAGGAAAGAGGTAGGCACCTTAAGAAGTAACATAATTGATTTATTGTATTTTGTGAAATATGTTTCATTCATGTCAATAGCTGGCTGAAGTGAGGATTTAAAATATACAAAGCTTTGCCTGTTTGTAGCTGCATATACTAACTCTCTAACACGTGCGTTAAAATGTATGATAACTCTTCACAAGCAAAGCTCTGCTTTTCAGCGTTGACAAGAAGTAAATTGGCCAGCCATTGGCCTCTGGTAATGACTTCATGGTGCAAAGATGTACCACAACCATTGTGTCTATATTTTTAATGTCTTCAAGAGCTTTTTCAGTCAGTGTTCAAAGCACTGATGTCATTGGCTCAATGCATTTGCTTCATGTGCCCAGCGCATTTTCTGGAGGCAGCTTCCTGCATCCGACCTAAAATACAGCAGAGAGTTCCTGCTCCCCTGTTGACGGGGACACAGAGCTGGTTCTTTCCAGTTTCTCACTGGGAAGGAATAGGTGGCATTTGCCCAGGCGCACCACCACCTGCCTGTGGAAGAAGTGGCGCAGGTGCTGCCGGAACCTCTCCCCGACGAAGGCGTAGATGATGGGGTTGACACAGCAGTGCGTGTAGGAGATCACCTCCGTCACCTGCAAGGCCATGTCCAGCTGGTTGCTCCGCGCACAGCTGATGTCAAAGATCTCTTGAAAAGCAGAGAGAAGGACCACCAGGTTATAGGGCGCCCAGAAAATGAAAAAGACCACCATGATGACAAAAATGAGCCGGATGGCCTTGTGCTTTTTCCTGCTGGGGCATCTCATCAGCGTCTTGATGATTCCGGAGTAGCAGACAACCATAACGAGCAGGGGCAGAGCCAGGCTCAGGAGGTTCATTCTCAGAGCATAAAACCGCTTCCAGGCGTCCTCCTCGTCCTCGGGGTACAGGGAACTACAGAACAGCATTCCGGACTGCTCCTGGGCCTTGTGGAAGATAAATTCGGGGAGGGCCACCAGCCCCGCCAGGACCCACGTCAGGACACTGCTTACGATGCCAATAGTGACGGTCCGGGTTCGCAGGGCAAACACGGCGTGGACGATGGCCAGGTACCGGTCTAAGGTCAGCAGGATGATGAAAAAGATCTCCCCGTACAAGCCGATGCAGTAAAGCCCCGAGAGCAACTTGCACATCCAATGGCCAAAAACCCACTCATTCCACTTCAGGTAGTGGATCCAGAAGGGCAGCGTGAAGAGGAAGAGCAAGTCACAGATGGCCAGGTTGAGCAGGTAGATGTTGGTCAGAATGCAGAGGCGCCTGTATTTTGTGAGGATCACCACCACCATCAGGTTGCCCAGCAGCCCCACCCCGAACACCAGGGCGTAGAGTGGGGGCAGCAGCTGGGTCCCCAGCACTTGGACATCGACTTTGACACATGGCGTGGAGAGCCCATAATCGTAGAAGGTGGTCTCTTCCTCGATCTCAGGCCAGACTTCATTTGTGGTTGCCATGTCTCTGGTCCCTGCGGTAGAAGAAGCAGAAACAACCCCACGATTACCCGTGGGCACGGCCACTGTTTCTGAATCCCAGCTGGTTTGTTACTTACCCAGCAAAACCACGAGCGATCAGCAGCCCGTACGTGCCAAGGTTCTCCAGTGTGTCCAGCAGAGCTGCGGTGAGGGAGGAGTCAGAAATGCCAGATGGAAGATTGGAAAGCCAGCATGACCGCGATGGGAAAGGAAACAGAAAGGCTGTGGGTGGCGGTGAAGACGGGGGACGTTGATTTCTGAAAGTATTTGAAGGAAGTACAAAACAGGAAAACACAGGCTGGACAACAATGACAATAACAGTAATATAATCGTTATCCCTATTACTGTAACTTTTAAGATAGTTTGCGTTTGATGTTTTGCGGTTTATATATGACTTTCAAAATCATCTTACCTATTTAAAAACTAAATGCTTTTAATAATAATAGTGATTATTATTATTACAAAAAATGGCCTCTCTCCCTGGCCTCATGATAATGTGCTGTTCACCAGAGCTAATGGGGAAATTGAACCTTGAAGAAATTTAGTCATTTACCCCAAACTCTCTAACAAGTGAATACAAAAGTTCAGGTTAGCTCTGGCTGGTGTGGCTCAGTTGGTTGGAGTGTCGTCTCATTCAGGTTATGGGTTCGATTCCCGGACAGGGCACTTACCCAGGTTTCTTCCTGTTGGGGTGCATACAGGAGGAAACCAATTGATGTTTCTCTCTCACATAGATGTTTCGCGCCCCCTTCCTCTCTCTCTGAAAATCAATGAAAGTGTGTCCTAGAGTGAGGATTTAAAAATTTTTTTGACAGCCAGTGTGGTTATACATTGACCTGTGAACCAGGAGGTCACAGTTTGATTCCCAATCCAGGCACATGCCCAGATTTTGGGCTCAATTCCCAGCAGGGGGTGTGCAGGAGGCAGCTGATCAATGACTCATCATTGATGTGTCTTTTTCTCTCCCTCTCCCTTCCTCTCTGAAGTCAATAAAAATCTATTTTTAAAAATATATACATATATTTTTAAGTTCAGGGTAGATCTTCAGTATCTATGACCAATTTTCTCATCACTAGAGTCAAATGCAGTGATTTTTAAGTTTAACTTTTGATGATGTAGCTATTAGATTTATTACTATTATAACAATTACAGTTATAAGCAGTATTAACCTAGGTTAATTAACCCCCTTTCTGCTCCTCATAATACTGAGACGAGCCTGTCATGTAGGCCAATGGGATGGATTCCTTATCAGATTTGATATTTTTAAGATCAGGATCCCCAGAGTCAGTGCCTGCTTTTCTTACAATTACACACTTCACCGGAGTAAAAGGAAAACTAGGCAAGGAGGGAGTCCTAGGAAGGACAGTCAATCCCTGCACTACTGCCTCGGAAGAAATTCTTCTGACTTAATCCTCTCCATGCGGAGGATGGGGAAGGACATGAATGTTTAAGTCAATGCGTGTTTCTCAAGGCAAGTCATAGAAAAGCAACAACTGGAGCCAATGGCCAGGACTTGTCTTTGCTCCCTAACAGTGCACTGAGCCCCCAAAGATCTGCCCTGCCAGGGTTCTGTGTGGGTGGGAGGCACAGCAGCCAGTCCTGGCCCTTCCTCTCACCAGCTGCAGGCCTGGGACCAGCCCTCACCTCTGAGCCTCATTAGCTCACCTCGAAAATAAGGATCATGATACCACTCGAGGTTGTGGTAAGGACCAGATGAGACAGTGCACATGAGACCACATGTGAAACTCAGAACAGCTGTAACATGGGAAAGAAGCAGAAGTGAAAGAAAGGCAACGAGAAACCATTGCAGATGAAATTAGGAAAATGGGGTCTCTGTGGATCTGTCTTCATGGCTCTGTCCCAGTACATCAGTGACACAGGCAGGTTTTCCAGGTGGAACATGGAGGAATGGCTGATTGATCTGATCTTATCAGCATTCTTATTCCTAATGGCATACTCCACAGCAGCTGAGAAAAAACCCACATCGTTCTATGTGTTATGCATTTACAACCACAGAGATCGTCCCTCTCCGCTTTAATGTCAAAGGAGTAGAGCTGCCTGCTCCAGTCTGCAAAGTGTAGTAGCCTCTATTCAGCATTAATTCTTTGTATTTTCTTTCCTTCTCTCCCAGACTGATCTAAAAACAAGTCCATTTAAAATTTTTTCCTGACGTTTTGTTCAACTTGACGACTGTGCCTTTAAATCATGTGTCACTTCCATAAAATCAACATGATCGGTGAGCTAACATTGGAGAACCTTTAGGGGGCGCTAGAGTGCAACGCATAGGGGAGCACACAAGCAGATTCTATAGAGTCAAGAGCCAAGTCCAGGATTACTAGTCACATGGGGTCAGAAATATGAAAACTGACCTCATGTAGTTAGATGCGCTTTTCATCTGTCTACACAGTCCTAAAGAAAATGAATACTTAAATCTGAAATAGTTAGGAGGTTTGAATTAGGCTTTTAAAAATGGCTATTTACATTTTGGAAAAATAAGACAATAATAGTAAAGAAACAAACATCAACAATAAAGAAAAGCAAAAAACAAAAGTTGAAAAGCACCCCAAATCTTGCCATGCTGAGTTTAGCACTAATATTAACATTTCTCCCTGTGATGTGTACACATGGGTATACACTATACCAAAAAGCGACAGAGAGAGAGAGAGAGAGAGGTGATACTCTAGCTGGTTCGCTAAAATTGCTCATCGTACAGCTCCACTGTGCAATGCAAATAAAGCCTCTTTAGTGTCCAAAATTATTTGTATCTCTGTTATCAGCTTTGCACCCGCTGGGGAGCCAAAAAAAAAAAAAAAAGAATTCACAAATTTGAGTCAAAGTGGTTTAAACTTAGCCTGGCAACATGTAGAGAAATTAGTAAAACCTAAAGTTGTTGCCAGCTCATAATTTTAGTTTCTGGTCTTCTCTCATTGGTCCTTTCTAAAATGGCAGTGGTGCCTGGCTGACATGGCTCAGTGGATGAGCATCAACCTATGAACCAGGAGGTCACAGTTCATTTCCCAGTCAGGGCACATGCTTGGTTTGCAGGCTTGATCCCCAGTGTGGGGTGTGCAGGAAGCAGCCGATCAATGATTCTCTCTCATCATCGATGTTCCTATCTCTCTCTCCCTCTCCCTTCCTCTCTGAAATCAATTAAAAAATATATTTTTAAAATACAGGGCTGAGGAGACCTAGTGCCAACTCTTAGCCTTTTGCTGGCATGTGCTGCAATGGTTTGTAGCTAATGGCATCATGACCCATGGGTTCTTGGTCTTCCCTGGGCACTGTGACCTCTCCCAGGGGAAAGTGTTCCCTTAGCTCTGGCTGGAACCGTGACCCCTCTGTCAATGCCACATCCCATCAGGGTCCTGGCTCAGGACCTGTGCCCCTTCTCAATGGACAGGCACCCAGGCCTCATACAAACCAGGAACTCTCAAGAGGGCAAACTAGATTTTTTTGCCGCCTGACCACCTACTTAACTGCTTTCCATGTGGGTAAAGAGGTGAGTTGCATCCTCTTAGGGTTCCCCCCAATTTATTAAAGAGTCCTCCGCACACACCAACTCTGATCAAAGCCTGGATGGGAAAGATAGGGAACCACAGGTGTGATGGCTTCCCTCCATGACCATTGTCTCTTTCCTCTTGATTCCTGGAGGCAGAAGGAGAGGAGCCTCCTCCCCACATTCCTGTCCAGCCAGATCCAAAGCAATATATATGATAGGTCCATGCCCATAGGAACTAGGTGAAGAGACCTCATTATCATGTTGGGACCAAGCCATGTTGCAGTAGAAAATGAGCCCCTTGGGACTCATGTTGGCTGTGAAGTTAACACATTGTGGACAGATCACGAGAATTCTCGTGTTTTCTGTTCTAAGGCTTGTGGCCAATCATCCTTTAAAAAGATATTAGCTTGTAAGAACATGTAATAAATAACTTCAAAATGCAATGGGTATTTAATTTTAAAGCGTGCCTTTAACGTTTATGTAAAATGTTTTTTGTACTCATTCAATAGAAACTTACCTGGCCACTGGGTAAAGCTAGCAATAAAACTACTGGTCCGCAATGTGCTAAGATCCCATAAGAGGCAACCCAAAGGGTTGCTGGTTCCCTATAATGGGTTGGTGTGGTGGATAAGGGGATAGGTGAGTAAGAAGTTTATACCGGAAGTGAGAAGTCCAAAGGGGAGGTGACCCAACCAGAGAGAAGAGGAAGGCTGACTGCTAGGTTAGGGCGTCCCACTAACACAGGGTAGCCAGGGGTCTGGCCCTGGAAGAGTGGACCCTCCTGCCTCACATTCGAGGACTTTAGTGAGCCAAAAGCTGGCAAATCAGAGGGTCAAGGGAAGGGATGCTTATCAGAAATTTGAGTGGACGGTGTGGTCTGGAGAAGCCTGAAGCCAGGAGTGGAGGTACCCACAGGCCCATGGTTTGGGCACCAAAATGTTAGGTCTGCAGGGACAGAAGCCAAGTAGGGGATGTTGTGAGAGTATTTTTGCATTCTCTCACAATAAACCATTGTGTGTGGATGTCAGCCCCACGGGGGTGGTTAGGTTCTCTTATGTAGGGTAGAAGTATGCAATATAGGGTCAGGGTGTCAAGCAGAGGGAATGGAGGGGAGAGGAGGGCAGCAGTCATACAGGAAGCAAGGGAGGAGAGTGCACAGGTCAGTCAGGCGGAGAGGAGTTCTTATCTTGCAGACACCATGTGTCTGCCCCAAGCTACAGGAAAAGGCTTGTAACAATGTATATTTCAGAAACATGTCTGAGCAGAAGAGATTAGGGGTAGTTCATCCTAACAATATACAGGCAACCTCCCTTGTTAGTGTGGAATATTTAGCAAATACCTCTCCATATTGACAAGCATCGTCTTGTATACATAGGTTTAAATTTTAATGAATTTTGCAAAGCTGAATTGAGTATAATCATCTAGGATTTGGAGACACTTCTTTAGAAAATATATTTAGGTTTAGAATGCCATTTTAATGATCATAAAAAATCAAATTTTAATGATAACACTCAATGCTGATGAAGTTGCTCCCAGGAACCTGGAGCACCGAGTCATTGTTTAATAAGTTTTAGAAATCTTATATGTAACAAAAACCATCAAGAGACAACGGGCTTTCTTTGATTGAGTAGTTCATCTCCTAGGAATTTACCCTAAAGGGGAAAACACAATTGCGCACAAAGGTGTCCATTGTGGCATCATTTTCATTATAGAAAGAGACAAAGAAATGGAAACTGTCTAAATGTTGGATACATGAAGGATATTCTGAACAAACTGTAGTCCATTTACACAATGGAGTATTTATTATGCAGTCATTGTAGGCAGTTCTGGAGACCAGGTAGAAACACAGACAAATGTTCATGGAAAATAAAGAGAAAGGACGGTGCCTAAATTGAGATCACAACATGAAACTGTATGTACATATAAAAGGCAATGGACAAAAAGTACAAATAGTGGTGGCAGGGAAGTGGATTACCATTTTTAAAGTTGTAAAATTTGAAATTTTTCTATATTTTCTTACAATTAAATTGTAACAGGAGGCAAGTGCTTAGAAGCAGTGACCACTGGAAGACTTAGCCAATACCTAAAGGTAATTGGGTTGAAATCCTAGGCAAATTTCAAGACAAAGGGCTTACTCATCAGAACGAGAAACCACAGCAGAAACCTAAGAAACCTGAGGTGGAGGCTATGTTAGGCGAAGCATTTGATTTTTGCTTAGAAATGTTCGTGGCTTGCTTCTCCTTTTTGATCTTGAGGGGAGCTGACGTACAACCACCCAGACTGGGGACGTACTTTTGACCAATTTAGGATGCTGTGTAAATGGTCACTTTCCATGATTTGCATAAACACTTCTGTTAATGTGATCTAAGTTCACATGTGGGGAGTTTTTTTTCAAAAACCTCATCACAAGCTAACCTTATGGTCACCTCGAATTACAGATTAGCATGTGATGGGGTTTTTAAAGTGGTCCAAGACTGTCTCCAGAGCACTGTGCTAGGTCCCAGGCAAGACATTTAATGCAAACATTGCCCAACTGAAACGCAGTCAAGAGGAAACCCTACCCAGTGAAGATGAGCGAAGGAGCCAGGGGCATCCACCCTGCAGAAATGACACTTGGGGAGGAGAGGGAGCAAGGTGCTGGCTGTGGCCGGGGGTGTTCAGCATGATCACAGGGTTCAGCTTCCTGGCCCCTGGTCCTTCTACTCCCACCTGTGCCACGGAGAGAGAACCACTGTCTCTTTTCTAGGTAACATGTGTGTTATCATTGATATCACCCTTGTGAATTATTTTATATTCTGATAGTTTAAATTTTATATCCTGGACCTAGTCTCATGTGGTTAAAAATTATCAGAAAATATAATTCGTACTGATTCCAACATATTGTATAGATAGATATTGGTGATTATTTAATCATTGTCTTATTGATAAATAATTGTTTCCAATTTGAACTTTTATAAATAATGCCGCAATAAAAAAACATATTTGTCTGCATTTTTTGTTATTTCCTTAAAGTAGATTTCCCAAAGCACCATTTCTACTTGTAGTCATATTTGCTAAGGCTCTTGATGCATTTTGCCAAATTGCTCCCAGAAAGTGTGTAACAATATATTTACGCTAGGTACTAGTAGGTGATGATACCCTTCTCAGCAAGCATCCAGCAACACAGAGAAGATTTAAAAGAATGTAATTCTTTTGCCAATTATATGGCCAAAGGGATGTCATTATTGTCGTAACTAACATTTATTTAATTTCTTTTTAAACTGTAATTACTAGTCATGTGTATTTCCTTTTCTATGAATTATCTGTTTGTGCCCTTTACCCTTTTTATTCTACTGGCTATGTCTGTTTTTTTTTTCCTTACTGAGTCATACAGTGCTTTCTTTCCCTCAGCAGAAGTAACTCAGCCTGCATGGTTCAATGTTATCATCACCACCTTCTGACAAGAGCTGCAAATGTGTTCCAACTCCTATTGCTTCCATATGCTAAAGACCCCATATTCCCACCTTCCTCCCCCAAAACACTCATCAAATAACACCTCATTGCCATCTCCAGCCAATCCAAGGTTTCCTAGATTAGAAAGGATTTCTATCCCTACCTACCCTCTAACACAGATCCATGCAAAAGCAGTCAACCCAGGCAAAAAGATACCAAATCAGTCCACTGATTCATCTAATAGTCTGACTCAGAAAACAAGTTTTCTTACAAGTCAGTATCAATAAACACAAAACTACTAAGTGTAACCCTCATGGAGTGGTCATCTTCTCAATTAGTTGAGAATTTATGAAAGCCTTAGGGAAGGCAACATGGGCAGAGTTATGGGCTATTGACCGAACAGGCATAAAAGGCTGAGTTAGGATGAGTGGAAGAGGCAAACGTATCATGGTATGAGTGGGAGAAAGACAGGGAAACGGGAGAAAGCAAGAAGACAATGGACATATTATACAACACACTCTCCCACTTGGGCCCCATGTTACTTATTAATTGGGGTGGATCTCCCTCCCCTCTGCCTCCTTTATTCAAGAGCACTCGTGGGAGGGATTGCTTCCGCCCACCAAAACCCCTTGCTCCATCTCCTCTTTCCTAGAAACCTGACATTCTACCTGGAAGTCTCTTCTAAAAAAAAAAAAACAGCTTCTTTTGCAATTAGTAAATCCTCCCCCAGCTGAAAATAAAAAGAAGACAAATGGTACCTGCTAATTTAGCAAAGTCCTTTAGGCGTCCAGCGACAGCTTAGGTCTCGCCACTGATGAAGCGGAGGTACCATCTGTTCTGAGACATTAGAAAGGTAAGAGACAACCTGACTTCCTCATCTGAACAGGCTACTGTCTCAGGTTTTGCAAGTTTTCAGAAAGATATCAAGTTTAGTGCAGTTCTTGTTTTCAGTGATCAATATCGCACACTCCGTTGAGTAACCCTTTACAAGAACGCTGCGGATGTTGAGCAGTTCCTAAGGGGTTCTTAAGGGTTCTGCATTCGCTTGGCATTGCTCATTTTTGAGAAAGGGGTGATAATTCTTTTTTTTTTTTAATATATTTGTATTGATTTTGGAGAGGAAGAGAGAGAGGGAGAGAGAGAGAGAAACATCAATGATGACAGAGAATCATTAATCGGCTGCCTCCTGCATGCCCCACACTGGGGATCAAGCCTGCAACCCAGACATGCGCCCTAACCGGGAACCAAACCATGACCTCCTGGCTTATAAGGCTGATGCTCAACCACTGAGCCACGCCGGTTAGGCAGGGGTGATGATTCTTGAATAATTATTGCTTTAACCCACGGAGAAGCAGGATAATGAAACAAGATTGGAATTTCCTGGTGCAGGAAGAATGTTGACTAGAGGATAACTTAATTGTTCTGCAGAGCTCAATAGGATATTTCAATGAGGCAGGTTGTAGCACAAGTTTACACAACCCAAGAAAACTGGAGCTTGAGTTTCAGTTGTAGTACCTATAGCTGCATGACCTTGGGTTAATCGTATAGTCTATCTGGACCTCCGCTGTCTCGCCTATAAATTGGGAATAATAACCACATCACAGGGGTGTCACGGAGCCAACTGGATACATGTGCAAAAGGGCTAAGCAAACATGATGTGGGTTGAGTAACATATGGCATAAGCTTCACAGGGCAGAGTCAAATGCCTGCTGCTGTGCTGATGTGTGCAGGGGACTTAGCGTGGTGCTGGGCACAGAGCAGGTGCTCACCCTACATTTGTGGGAAGAGCTCTGACCATGTTTGGTGCCATCTTTGATGAAATGGCGAAGTGGACAAGTCAGGGAAATTCACCACGTGTTTACGAACCTCTGCTATGTATGTAGGACTGTGCTATATGCTTCAAATGATGCAGAAAAGATAGGAAGAAAGGACAGACATTCTACCAGGAGGGCATCTGGGCATCCTGGGGCTGCAGCTGGAGGGAACTTAACAGCCAGCACAGCCAGCTGGGTCAGCAGAACCCCTGTCAGAGAAGAGGTAGAGGAACTGGAAGCTTCTGGTCTGAAAAAGAGAAGCTAAGAAGTTCTTAGTTGTTTTATGTTATTAGAAAATTGTCCTTTGCCATGGGTTATGTGAAGCATCCCTGGGTGGAGAGGCTACCAGGGCCTGGTTTCTAGCCGCTTGAACAAGAACGATGTTAGGAGGGTCTCCCAGAAAGGGGGCCGACCTGGGAGCCCACTTCATCCAGAAATTCAGCTTGAGAAAAAGTTAAAATGGGGGTTAATTCACGTAAGGATAAACACAACCACATACGATTCCTGATAGAAATATGACTCAGGAGTCTGTAGACTCTGGCAGGCCATGAGGTGACTCTGGGGATCTTGTTCAGGTTCTCCCCAGGTGGCCTGAAGCTCTCTCCTGGGCCATTTTTGGTATCAAGAGCCTCCGTGTCTTTCAGGTTGTGGCTCCTCTTTGGCTATCACTGGTTAAACTAACTAATCTATCCAATGAATTTGATGTCTCTTATGATCCAAGCATTAACATGATAACTGTCAAGATGATGCCTGTGTCCTCCATTGAAGGACTGTTGTGTTCTCTAATCTGCCATTACTCTAGAGGGTGTTGTGTGGAACCTCCCAGTTTTCTATATAATGCTTCTCTCATACACTGTTTGGAAAATACTCACGGAGATTCAGAGTACACGCAAGTCTCTGAGAAGTCCTGCAGTGAGGAACCGATTTATATTCTGTTAACCCAGAACTTCCCAAACCTGTTTTTAACATTGAAAAGAGTTCTTTTCCAAATAACACCCATTAATATCCCTCAGAACTAGGTTTTTTTAGGAGAACTCTGGGAGATGCTGGCCTCATGCCTGGCCATCACGGCACAGTTGCCAACTGCTCTCTGGCCCATTCTCTCATTTGACAGGGGTCTCCCTAGCAACCCCAGGAGGTCAGCAGGGATGCTCTTGCTACCTTGTGTTATAGACAAGGAAACGGATATTCAGCCAAGACTTGGCAAAAACCACCGAGAGAGTGACAGGCAGAGCTGGGCCGACCTCTCAGGTGCTCTTTTCCACCTGCATCGTACTGCCATCAGACGGACAGGTGCTTGCTGTCCTTCAGCTGAAGTTGAGGATGACATCGTGATCAAATGTGAAGGCAGGTAGCGTTTTCCCTGAGGTCTACAGGGGCTTGTTCTGTCCTGGCCCTTCCCAAGATGGTCAAGATATTGTTGGTGCTTCTTTCAGGCTACTCATGGTCCTCAGCTCACAGGTAAACTAAGTTATATGTAGCAACCTGACCCCAAAACTATTACCCTCCGATCTTCCAGATTCTCAATGTCACATCAACTAAAGCAGAAATCTTTCAGGAGAAAACAACCAAAACAACAGCCACAACAAAGCAAGCAGCAGTCAGATTAGGACATAGGAGCGTGTGAAAAACAAACAAAGAACCTACAGAAGTTATGAAAGGGCCAGAAGTTTCTTGCAGGAGAGCTCAGGTCAACCCCAGCCTTGAGTGTGTGGAAGGAAGTAATTGCCAGAGCAGCAGGGAGGAGTGCACAGCTTCCTTTCATTAGACCCATCCTGTCCCAGCTCCTGGGGGCAGAGTCTTGGGGCCTACCTGGGACAGGAGGGTTGGGCTCAAGCCAACACCTCCTTCCACTAATCTTTCTCTCAGGAAGTTAATGCAAGGATCTTTGTAGCCAGCAGGACCAGCCTCTCACACATTGGTGGAGTGTCTGGGTAGGTAAAGGCATATGTATCATTTGACCTACCAGTAGACAGTTTTCCAAGTGGTTATACCAATTCATACTTCCATCAGCAGCGTATGAGCATTCCAGTTGATCCATGTTAACTTGGCTTCACAGAAGATGAATGAGACACTTAGGAGCTTAATTAATGTGCCCACAGTCAGTAAAAGGTAGGCCTAGGACAGTGGTTGGCAAACTGCGGCTGTTGACTAATGAGTTTGCTGACCACTGCTAAACTAAATATTACCGTGTAGTTGGAAGCTGTGAGGATTAGGCAATTGTGGCATATTGTGTGCAAAGAGGTAAAGGGTAGTATATGACAGTGGTCGGCAAACTCATTAGTCAACAGAGCGGCAAACCGCAGCTCGCGAGCCGCAGTTTGCCGACCACTGGCCTAGGATGTAAACAAAAGACTGTCTGATTTCAGAGGCTTGTCACTGGCATGCACCCCTCCACATACACCCTGCTCTCTGCACAAAGGAGGCAAGTTCCAGGCCGATGGCCATCGTTGTTAATCTGTTACCTTTTTACCTCTCTCTTCCACCATCTCTCTGTGGAGAGGCTGTCAAAGAGGGGAGACCCAACCCAGCAGTCTCATGGGATGTTCCCAGGAAGGGGGCACTGGGGCACCTCGTCTGAAGTCTTCATGTTTACAGATGAGGAAACTGAGCCTTGAAAAACTGAGCATTTTCAAAGCACGTTCAGGTTTATGATTTCTGCATGGCACTTTGCGGCAGACTGTGAGAAAGGCTGTTTTACAGGAAAGCAGATGGAAACTGAGATAGACTCAAGCACAGAGCAGGTTTTGGTAGTTGTGGAGAGAATCATAATAAGCATCACTTATCAGACATTT
Source organism: Eptesicus fuscus (assembly GCF_027574615.1). NCBI lineage: Eukaryota > Metazoa > Chordata > Mammalia > Chiroptera > Vespertilionidae > Eptesicus > Eptesicus fuscus. The sequence goes on along the minus strand of NC_072490.1, from coordinate 10,082,005 downwards.
TCCCTTGTGCCAGATGCTCATGACATTTTTCACACAAGAAGACCTCATACATCCTCCTATGAGCCTAAGCATTCAATAATCTCATTTGATGGAGGGGGAACCAAGACTTAGAAAGGCTAGTGATCTGCCCATGTCTCAAGCGGAGAGCTGGGATTTGAACTTGGCCTGTGTTGGACCATTGCATGAAATAGGAGCCCGGACTCAGAAGAGGTGGCCAAACTCTATCCTACAGACCTGTATTCACTTCAGGCTGGAGGCTCCTCTAGGTAAAATCAACTCTATGGGGTTTGGGGGCTGGGGGTGGAGGAGGGGGCAAACTGGGGAGAAGAGGACAGTGAGCAGTCAGAAGTGAAGAATGTAGGGGGCGCCAAAGAGAAGCTGCTGCCTCTAGTTTATCAGCCAGGTCATTTTGAGGAACAAAGGACTTGGTGTTCCGGTTTAAATCCTCCCACTTGCAGTCTTTATTTAAAAAAAAAAAAAGAAAAAAATTTAAAAAAAGGCTACTCACTGACCACAAGAACTCCACGCCCTGCATCTGCCTGTCCTTCCATTCCCAGCCCTCAATGGCTCCACAAGTTCTGGGAACACCTCATTGCTACCTCCCTCGCCCAACTCAACTCCACCCACCCTACCATATCCAATCCCCTTAAGACGGAGCTCCCCAGAGAGAAGTGCAGTCAAGTGACAAAAAAAAATCCCTCGAGTGAACTCAGCTCCAGGAAGTGGCCACCGGTGGGCATTGTGGCCATTCATGGACACCCAACTCGACAAAAAGAAGAATTTTTTTCCCTTTCTTATTCTGATCACCTGAGAACCCCCAGAGTCCTGTCTCCATCATTACACAGGAAGCTGAGGACTTCCTACTCTATCAGGATCTTGAACCTTGCAAACAGAGACTCTGAAAGCTCTAGAAACAAAGACTTCGTGGACAAAATCCCTTGACGCCAGAGTAAGTAGCACCTGTCTTCTGTCTTGTCAGTTTCTGTGTAGGGCACTCTTGGTTTGAATACATGTAGGTAGCCAGGCAGGACTGTGGTCCTGCTCACGTTGCAGGGGATCATTGCTTTATCTGTCTGTCTCCTCAAACGGAAAGTGGGGGGAGGGATTCTTCGAGGACCAGGCAGATGTCTGAGTAGCCAGTTGATGCACTTGTAAGGCAGTGAACCGTGTAGCCATACCGAGAGTGGGTAGATTTATAAGACTGGGTACTCATGCATAAAATCGGTTTTCATTTTTTGCTAAGTAAGGGAGGCTTTCTTGAATGATAGGTTGTTGGTTACTGACTTAAAAAGTCAGCCCTGCCGAAACCGGTTTGGCTCAATGGATAGAGCGTCGGCCTGCGGACTAAAAGGTCCCAGGTTCGATTCCGGTCAAGGGCATGTACCTTGGTTGCGGGCACATCCCCAGTAGGGGGTGTGCAAGAGGCAGCTGATCGATGTTTCTCTCTCATCGATGTTTCTAACTCTCTATCCCTCTCTCTTCCTCTCTGTAAAAAATCAATAAAATATATTTAAAAAAAAAAAAAAAAAAGTCAGCCCAGTATTAAGGGACAAGAGGCACTTTCTGTGGAAGGCTATTCAAGAGGAAATTACTTGCCAAGTTTCCCTGTGTAAATAAATGAAAGCCATACGTGTTGTATGAAGTCATTGTAACATGAGGGAGGTAGGAGTTAGAAAAGCCCCTGCAGGTGCAAGGACGCTCTGGTACTGAACCAACTTCTTAAGAAGACTAGAACCAGGGATCCTCAAAGTCAGACGGTGGGCTGAGTTTGAAGGAGGTAGGATTTCACTCCCCTGAAGGCAGGGAGTTGGCCAGATGACTTCTTGGGATGCATCTATTCTGTTTTACTAACAAAGAGGCAGCAGGATTTTGTTCCAAAGATGGAGGGGCACGGAGGCTGCTTGGAGGTATCTACTTCAACTGTTCCTCCGTATCTGGAGGGTCTCAGATTTCCAGAGTTAGAAGTTCCCAGAAGTTTGCAAAACCTGCCACCAGGCTGGGTGCCACTCATTGACTTGTTAGTCCCCGCTCTGACTGGCAAGACAGCTCTTAGGCTATTGAGACTGGGGCTGGGGGGTGGGGGAGGCATTGATGTGCTGCTAAATATTTCATAACGGGTTCTCCTGAAAAGAGCCCTGATTTCTAGTCGTGCCAATTTCCGCGTGTAAATATTCCCACTGTGGTTGATTTCAAGCTACCAAATGCTGAATGTGGAGTTGGGGGGACATGCCAACAGTTGGTTCTTATGAGCCAGGGTAAGCCAGCTGCACACCACCAGGCCCGATGTCTTCACCCTCGCAGACTGCCCTTTCTCTGCTCAGAGACTCTTCAATTCCCAGGTGGGAGGATAATGGCATTGAAACGTTCCAGGCTCCAGGGCCAGAACTGACCACTGTGTAATGACCTGGGGGCAGACTTTTGCAGCTAAAACTATAGCATAGCTGGCAGGTTGGATGGCAACAGGGTCCTTGGTTTCTCCTCTAAGTTCCCTCACTCCCCCCAGCCCATCTCCCTTTGGGAGTGAAAGGTTCGGAGTGGGTCGGATCGAACACCTATGACATGAAGCCATAATGTATCAACAGAGCTTTTATTTCAGACATCTGAGTGCAGGTGGGCTGAATCCAAAAAAAGGAGTCAGCCGCCACTGAAGGAGGGGAAGGCTTTTGTCAGCTATTGCTGGCTGCAGGCAGTTTCTGCTGGTGTAAGAGTCCGGTCCTTCTATCTCCCATCATCAAATGTCTCTGATTATCTAATCTATTCGGTGCTCAAGGCTGCAAGCTTTCTGCAAGATATCTGCTAAGCACAATAAGTTTCCTGTGCCCCGTTTTATTCTCTTTAACCCTTTCAGGGAGCAGTGTGTCCTGGAGTTACTCCATGGTGCCCAACAAGTTGGGAAAACAGGGACTGGAGTTGGAGGTCAGGGGTATGGAAATGACTCTGCTTAAATGGCATCTGACAATGCTGGCTCAATGTGCCTTCACCTTGGCCAAAATTCCCCCCAAAACTGGGCTCATGGGGTCAGTCTTACACTAGTTGTTCTTTGTGCTTCCGAAGTGCTTGTTGCTTCCCTGTAAACCCACTGGGCCCCGAAATGCTGACTGTCGAGCTGATCTGCCAGCACTGGCAGTGGCAGCAGAAATCCGAAGTTGTCAACACAGCTTTGTTAGTGACTGCCAGCCTAGGTTTCTCCAGAAAGAGGGCTAATTATTCAATCAAGGGGCAAGTCCAAAGGTGGAGGAGTAAGCCAGAGGAATGGATTTGGCAGGAAATAACAGCCCCCCAGCTGGGGTACCCAACACCCCCCATGTGCATTAATTTCCAATGGCCACTGCAGAAGTGTACATTAATAAGCAGGAAGCGTTCATTAAGCAGTGTAGAAGGAAGAGCACTAGAAACTCCAGATTGAAGATGGGGATTCTGATATTGCTAGGGTCACCAAAGGAGGAACGCATGAGGCCGAAAGTGGTAAAGAATTGTAAGTTTATTAGGTCATCTGGAAACCAGATGGGCTGAGCCCCCAAATGGCATCCCTGACCCAGGGACAGGGAGTCAGAGATTTTAAAAGACTCTAGATGTTTTTTTTCCGTGTGGAATTCTCTGGGTGGGTCCAGATCCTGGGCAAGTCCGGAGGGGAAAGTTACTGGTCTTAGCAAATAGAATGTGGTCTAAGTGAAAGGGAATGTCAGTTTTGAAATTATCTAAAGGTCCGTTTCGAAATGATCTAAAGGTCAGGAGTATCAATTCGATTATTTGATCAGGCCTAACATTCCAGCCTTTTCGTTTTATGGAATAGGGACAGAGGTCATTTCTTCCATAGTTATTTCCTGCTGAGAGGGGACATCGAGATCAAAAGGGGATGGACTTTGATTACAGTTGGCTAGAACACTGTATAGATGCCTCCTGGTTGGAGCGAGGGGTTGCAGCAGCATGATTTCCCCGAGAGACTGGTTGGCAAAGGCTCAAAGGTGGTCCTAAAGGAAAGATGAAAAATGGCGCAGAATACAGGGGTCAAAAACAATGATGCGGAATAGGAATGTTAATGGTCCTATGATGGGAAGTAGGCAGGTATACCAATTTATATTTTTTAGCCAGTTATCCAATGAGGTTGACTGACCTCTAATCTTTGTGGCCCTTTCTGTTAATTTTTGGATGGCATCCCTGACTAGGCCAGACTGATTGACATAAAAACAACATTCTTCTTCAAGAAAGAGGTGTAGTTAGGAGGTGTAGTCCTCTCTGATTTTGGAAGGTGACAGCCGCTAACGAATCTATCTGATCCTGGATTTGAACTAAACTTTTGGCAAGGTCATCTAGGCTTTCTTGTAGGTTCTGAGGCAGGAGTTCAAAATGTGATAGAACAGTGGTTAAGCTCCTATGCCAGTTCCAGCACCTGCTGAGATACCAAGGGTTATGAGGAGAGGGATTCTCTGGACTGCCCTTTTGTGTTGGATATGATAGGTTACGGGAACAGGTAAGACTAATTATTAGGGGCTACATCCTCCTTGGGTGAGAGAAAGACTGGAGTACAGGACCCCGTCCAGTTGCTCATCCCTGTTTTGAGGAGAACTCTGTCTCCTGTTAAGAAGGGATATAGAAAAAAAAAAATCTCTAGCACATGCCAAATAATTAATTATAGTCAGTGTTTGATTAGGATGCCCAAGGCTGAGGAAACCTGTTGAGTGACTTGGGAGGTAAAAGCTTGTCCTGAGGCAGCCACAGTGTCACTTGTCTGGTTTTGCTGCTTTTCTGGGCCTGGAGCTGAAATACAACTGAGGCCTAGATGTTATTTTTAGGAAGGAAAAGGTCAGGGGTCCAAACGGCCTGACTAGTGATAAGAAAGGGGAGGATAGGTTATCCTGGGGTCAAGGTTCTTGTTTTCCCAGTTTTTCCCAGAGCTTTCTGCCCTGGTGAGTCCATCATCCTTGCTCTGGGGGGGTCTCTCTAACATTTCCCTCCTCAAGGATTTTTTGGCACTGATTTTTTTCCCTTCAAAGGGACGATGAGGCATTTGTGATGGTGTCTAAGGGTGGTATTTCCTGAGTACAAAGAGGGCTTGTAACCTGGTGGAGATCAACTGTGTTGTACATTTTACTATTATTGGGGCCAAAGCTAGAATGACAAGAATTATGACAAATGGTCTGATGAAAGGAAAGAGACATTAGTTTGGAGCCAAATATTATAAAGTTAATATTTTTAGGTTCAGTATAGAGTTTTAAATATATATAAAAGATACCTGTTACCCCTGAGAATTTCCTGTTTGAACTCAGCTCTGAATCTTTGTAAGTTCCTTCCTAGAGCAGGCTGAATTTTCTAGGATATTATTTTAAAACATTATATGCCAGTGGTGTCATCGGGAGGCAGAAAACACATACATACAGACAGACAAACACATGTATACAGATAGACAAATACATGAAGACCATACACATGATTTAAATTATGAATTTTTCCTTTGCTTTTGATGACTTTTACGAATGTTAGGAAAGGGAAGAGAAAGCAGGAAGACGTGTTGAGGCTTTGAATGGCAGTGTCAAGGACTGTGAACGAGCAGTGGAAATAAAGTCTAGGCTCCAATCTAAGAGCTTAAGCAACAGGAGAGAGCCTGGATGGAGCTGCTTTAGCTTACTAGGGGTCCCTTCGGACATCAGGGATGATCAGGTCCTGACTCACTGGACAAACTCTTCTACAGCTTTCACAAACCTTTCTACAATTTTCACAAACCTTTTTTTCTCATTCAGAAATAACCAACATTGGAATAACTCCATTTCAATCCTTGTATTAAACTCATACAATTTTTCCAACTTAATTAGAATTCTTAACTCTTAGAAAAGCTAAGAGCAGGCAAATTTAAAACTTGTCTAGCAATCAATGTTTCAGTATTTTATGTTATTTTAAAATATTTAGATGTTGTTCATTTAACCCAACAATGCTCCAAAGCTTTTACGTTACCAAAATTTTTGGAAAATTACATATAGGCATAGGAGGCTGGAGAAAAGGTGGGGGGATAAGGGAGCAGGCCCCTCCAGCCTGTTCTAGGACTGCAGTTTCCAGGCCTCCAGCCACTTGGATTTAAAACTGCCACATTTTCCCTTAGCGACAACATGCTGAGGTTTGGGTGATAATGAGTTCAGCTTCTGGTAGTAGCAGGACCGTTAAGTAATCGTTTGCGGTTTTGCAGTAAAGAAAATTGTTCTTTAAGAAGGAGGAGGTGAGAAGGCACTGAGGTGAGTACAGTTTTCAGAGCATTAAAGGGGATAAGAATGCTGGCCTTGGGATCTAAAGGCTCAGTGAGAGGTCCCTTTGCCATCATAGAGGGGCTTTTTGAGAAGACTCAAGTTGGGAACTCAGAGGCAAAAGTGCCCAGTGAACCTGAGAAAGGAGAGTATTTCTTGTCCAGAGTAGGGGACAGTCATGGAGGAGATAAGGCATTTATGGTCTAAGGTAATGGCTTGGCTTTATAGGGTGAGAATGAAACCGAGGTAGGTGATTATGAGGGGATGCACAGTGGCCCCGGTTGGGCACTGAGGTAGGAAGAGAAAAGAGTGGATAAAGGGGGTGTCTAGTAAGATGATGTAAGATGGCTAATGGCTGTGAGACTAATCCATCAACCCCCATAATAGAGACTTAGGAGGGGATGAGGGTCCTGGTGAACTTGAGGAAGGCAGAATAAGTGGCCCCAGTGTCAATTAAAAAGGAGATCAGCTTACCTGCCACCATAATTGTTCCCCGAGACTCTGTCCTGCTGATGTAAGTCTGTGGGGCCTTGTCAGGGCCTGGGCAGCTTCAGTCTTCTGTGGCCTGCACACCGGGTCCAGAGGGTGGCCTTGCTGGACTGGCTGAGTTCTGACCTGGAGGGGCCAGACTACAGTCTGATTTCCAGTGGCCTTCCCTTCTGCACCTTGGGCAGGGCCCAGGAGGGGTCTCAGGTTTGGGCAGGAGTTGGCCCAGTGTCCTTCCTTGTTGCATTTGAAGTACGGGCCCGGAGGAGGCTTAGCCCCTGACTTACCCTTGTTGGAGGACCGGCACTTCGTTTGGGGTATGTGAGAGCGGTGGCTAGGAGCTGAAAGACCTCCTTCTGGGCCTCAGCCTTGGCCTGATCTCACCTTTGTTTTTGGATTTGGGTCTTATTGTCTCTATTATTAAAGACCTTAAAGGCCAGGTTAACCAGGTCTTTTTGAGAGGTTTGTGGGCCTGGGTCTATTTTTTTAAGTTTATGGTGTATGTTGGGGGCTGATTGGGCTATGACATGGGTGTTCAGAAGAAGGGGTCCCTCAGGGAAGGTGGGGTCCAAGATGGTAAATTTCTGTTAGGCCTCTGTGAGGCAGGAGAGGAAGAGAGCTGGGTTTTCGCCAGAGCCCTGAGTGATTTCATTAAGTTTGTCATAGTTGACCGCCTTATGGGCAGCCTTTTGAGTCTGGCAATGAGACAGGTGATTATATGGCTATGGATTCGGCGCCCTGGAGGATTAACCTGATAGTCCCATCTCAGGTCAGTTTGGGGACCATGCCAGAACCAACCGGGTTGGCTGTTGTGTCCTGTCTATGGAGAGCATGGGCATGGTCCTGAGCTGCTAGCCAAATGTGCTCCTTCTTCTCTGGGATGAGAGAGGAGGACAGGATGACTTAGATGTCGTGCCAAGTCAGTCATAGGACTGGGTTGGGTACTCAAATTCCTTAATAAAAATGGTCGGATTGGTGGAAAAATAACCTCATCTTTTTCCAATCTGGGAAAGGTCAGATGTAGAGAATGGGTTGTGTACCTGGACTATCCCCTTGGTTCCAGCTCCTCCCCTCAGGGGTAGAATGGGTGCAGGAATAGAAGTGGCTGTTGAGGAAGGCAGTCTTTGGTGACCCAAGAGCGAGGGTTAGGTGGGGAAAAGCTGTATTGAACTTGAGTTCTCAGGATTTGGGCTCTCAGGGGCCTGGAGAAAAGGTGGTTGCTGGTTAGGGGGGGGGTCTGGGTTTGGGGAATCTAAAGCAAGTGAGAGAGGCGCACCGAAGGGGTTGGGGGTCGGTGGTCTGCCATGTCAAAAGTAGATTCAGAATCAGAAGTGTTAGGGGTATGATGTTTTGTGTGAAGGAGAAGGATCTGATTAAGGGTAAAAAAAGGCCTGGACATAGGGAATCTCTTTTCCATTGCAGTGACAGCAATTATCTAAATCGCACCATGTGTTAAAATCAAAAGTGCCCTTTTCAGGCCCATTGAGACTCATTGTCTAGTTTATATTGTGGGCAAACAGTGTTACAAATGAAAATGAGGCTCTTGAGCCTGATCTCCTCCATGAGTCTAAGGCGGTCAAGATTTTTAAGGAGACAGCCAAGAGAGGTCGTTTTAAGGGGGTGTTCCCCACGATAAGGAGAATAAGTGTGGCCCATGAGAGAGGAAGGGTGAGTGACAGACCACAAGTCCATAGATGACTGTTTAGGGCAAACATCCCTACCACTGTACAAATCACCAGGAGAAACGAGGGGTGACACTCGGGGTGCCCCCAGTCTAGAAGGACCTGAAGCTGTACGGCCAATGAGTTCTGTCCTAGCACTAGGACTTTTGAGAAGAGAGACTTTTGAGAAGGCAGTGAGAGTGAGTGGACAGAAGACTCGAGATGAGGGAAATCATCACTCACCTAGGGAAGATTAGCCAGTGTAGGGTGGAGGGTCAGCAATGGGAAGGAGTGGTTCCCGATCTGGTGTCCTCCTTAGCTAGTTCGGAAGGAGGCCTAATGAGTCCTATGATCATGTCACTCCAGTAGAACTTGGAAGTAAGCCCAGGACAAGCTGCCGCTGCCTACCTCTCTCTGAGGAGCAAACTTGAGGTGACCGAAGCCGGGGCAATGGCTCCCATTTCTTGGGGAACCCTCCTGGCACCAAATGTTAGGGTCACTGAAGGAGGTATGCACAAGGCCTAAAGTGGTAAATAATTATAAATTTATTAGTTCATCTGGAAACCAGATGGGCTGAGCCCCCAAATGGCATCAGCACCTAGGGATGGGGAGTCAGAGATCTTAAAGGACTCTAGGTGGGCTATTTTTTGGCAGGGAATTTTCTGTGCAGGTCTGGATCCTGGGCAAGTCCAGAGGGGAAAGTTACTGGTCTTAGCAAATGGAATGTGGTCTAAGTGAATGGGAATGTCAGTTTTGAAATTATCTAAAGGTCAGTTTCCCAGGGAGGGGATATCGATTCAATTATTTGATCAAACCTAACAAATATAGGTGCCACCTACTTTATTGACTGGTGTTTAAGTCAAAGCAATTCAGATTGGCAACAACATATTGTAAATTTCAAAGCACAGTTCACATGGGAGGGGCTGTTGCGTTCATCATTGTCAGGCAGAATTTACTTTCTAGATTTACTACATAGAGATGGGGGATGGGGGTAGGAGGACTTGGGGGACATCAGCCAGAATAGGATTGTAGCCTGGGACACTTCTGGTGGCAACAGGCCTCAGGGAAGGAAGCCCCCTAATACTTACTAAGGTCCTGGCCCTTTTCTCATACTTTACCTTACAGTAGCCCTTCAAGGTAACTGTTACTTTCCCACACTACAGATAAGGAACTGAGGCTCAGAGAGGTAGATTAACTTCTTCAAGGTCACACAGCTGGTCGGTTACACCAAAGCCCATGCTCCCTTTGGGGAGGTGTCTTCAATAAGTGGTCAGAAAGAATTGAAAAGGAGGGTTAAAAAGCCGGGGTTGGGGAGTCCTGTAATAGCAATCTATCATTTTGTTTGTGTTTGTTTTTGCTTGTCTCAAGGCAACCTTGGGTAAAAATATTTAAAAGCTTAGAAAGCAGAATTTCAGCGTCCATCCGGTTGTTGTGTAACACCTCATGGCTTGAGGCTGTTCTGAGCTCTTCCTCCTCAGAAGCTCCTCTTCTCCACCCAGCCTGAGCTTTCCTCTGAATCCTTACAGCTCTCACAGAAGGCCTACAGTTACTGTAGACCTGCCTGTGCCCCATCAGGGCCGTGCAATGTGGGCCAGGCTGAGCTCACCTTCGTGTCCTTGATGCCTTCTATGAAGAGACGGGGTTGGCCTCCTAGAATTTCACTATGGCAGCACTACTGGGGTTTGGGTGCGATAATTTCTGCCCTGTAGCACATCCTTGGCCCTGCCTAACAAATGACAGGAGCATCCCTAGCCTTCGTGGCAACCAAAAAAAGATCTAAAGTCTACACATTTTCACATGCCCCCCCCACACCCTGTGTCACTCCAGCTGAGAAACTTTTTAGCCCCAAAAGCCATGAAGACCCATTGGTTAGTTTTTGATGCTCAGCCAGGACTGTTTTCCTTCCCATGTCCTTCTCTGGACTCCAAAGTGCAAGGTCATTGCTCTGTGATTAGAGGCAGTGGTTTCGGGGATGGGCACTGGGTTGGAGCTCCAGCTCTCATTCTCACCAGATATGTGCTCTAACCACTTGGAACTTCTGTGTCATCGCCTCTAACATGGGGAACAATAATGGTGCCCCTCCAGGCTTGTTTAACACCAGGTCCAATGCCAAGTCCATAGGCAACATGAGGGAAGCATTGGTGATGAAGAATGTGGGGAGGTCTCCCTTTGTCTGGGTTCTCCATCCATCGGACTTTTCCTTCACAATGCTCATCGCCAAAGTAATTGAATTCATGACATGTGCACTCAGTTGTTTACTGTCCCTGTCCCCTCCATTAATCTCTAGTTTCCATGAGGACCTGGGTCCCCCTTGCTCAGCGTTGGGTCCCAGGGCGTGGTGCACGGGAGGCACTCAGCAAACAGTTGTCAAGTGGATGAGGACATATAATCACTGCCTTGTCTTTGTTGTCCATAGACCACTGCCTTTGACAGCAAAGTAATACAGAAACCATCTTCCTGGACCCATGGGAGAAGCCAGCATGGAAAATTCAACCACCCCAACGGTCTATGATGTGACCACAGAATATGACTATCAGGACTCAACCCCATGCCAGAAAGGAGAGGTGAGGGCTTTAGGGTCTCAGCTGCTGCCCCCCTTGTACTCCCTGGTATTTGTCATTGGCCTGGTTGGCAACATCCTGGTGGTCCTGGTCCTCATGCAATATAAGAGGCTCAAGAGCATGACCAGCATCTACCTCCTCAACCTGGCCGTGTCTGACCTGCTCTTCCTCTTCACGCTGCCCTTCTGGGTTGACTACAATCTGAAGGATAACTGGAGGTTCAGCGAAGGCACGTGTAAGTTGCTGTCGGGGCTTTACTACATAGGCCTGTACAGTGAGATCTTTTTCATGATCCTGCTGACCATCGACAGGTACCTGGCCATTGTCCATGCCGTGTTCGCTCTGCGGGCCCGGACTGTCACCTTTGGTATCATCAACAGCCTCATCACCTGGGTCCTGGCCATCCTGGCTGCCATCCCGGGCTTTTACTTTTCTAAGATCCAGTGGGAGGTCACTCATTACACCTGCAGCCTTCATTTCCCTCACCAACACCTAAAACAGTGGCAACAGTTCCAGGCTCTGAAAATGAACATCTTGGGGCTGATTCTGCCCCTGGTGATCATGATCGTCTGCTACACAGGAATTATAAAGATTCTGCTCAGACGTCCCAATGAGAAGAAGGCCAGAGCCGTCCGCCTGATTTTTGTCATCATGATCCTCTTCTTTCTCTTTTGGACCCCCTACAACCTGACTGTGTTTATTTCTGCTTTTCAAAGTGACATTTTGGTTGATGAGTGTGAGCAGAGCAAACAGCTGGACCTGGCCATCCAGGTGACGGAGGTGATCGCCTACACGCACTGCTGCGTCAACCCCATCATCTATGTCTTTGTGGGCGAGAGGTTCCGCAAGTACCTGCGCCAGCTGTTCCACAGGCTCCTGGTCGTGCGCCTGGCCAAATGGCTCCCCTTCCTCCGCACCGAGAGGCTGGAGAGGACCAGCTCCATGTCCCCCTCCACCGCGGAGCAGGAGCTCTCCAATGGGTTCTGACTAAGACCACTGCAAGAGTGGCCTGGCAGGCCCGCTGGCGGGGAGGAGGCAGCTGGGCTGTCCCCGGCAGACCCGGACCATCGACACGGCGTGGAAAGACAGGCACTCTCTAGGGTTGAGGTGGTCTTAGACTAAATCACCTCTGGGGCTTGCGTCTTCTCCATGAACTTCTCCCTGGAAATGAATGAGTGAACGGGAGACCATTCCAGAAGACCAGACAAAGGGTGCCCGTGAAGGGCTTGGGCCCAAAAAAGGGTTTCAGATTTGTGAACATTCACATTGGTAAACAAAGCCACTGAGCATCCCCTCTCCTCTATCCCCACCACCAAGGAACTTGCAAATAGTGACTTCCCACCCGTGACTTGGCTCAGAGCCTGGAGCCAGTCAGGAGCCAGCAGCTGCCTCCCCTGCAACCCCCCACCCCACTGCAGGGTTTGGGCTCCTGGAAACCCTGAGAAACATAGAACTCGTGATGGAAGAACTTGAGTCCTAATGGGAAATAGGACTGGGAAACTGCTGTTGGCAGTGGAACTTCCCTTAAGGAGGATTTTTGTATCTACAAATAGCAAGCAGTTCAGGCAGTGGTCTCCACACAGACCATGTGGGTAATGTGTGTGCTTGTGGAAACAGCCATAGAAGGGAGGGGAGTCATTATTCCCATGACCATTCCTTTCTTCCTGAATATTTCTGGAATCTCCCTTCCCTGTCAGTCAGGTGCTGGGGCAGGAGATTCTGATGGCTTTACGGCAGAAATTACTAACAGGCTAAAGGAGACTGGCTTGCTTTTCTTCCTCTGGATCTCTGGCTCCCACCTTGCGCCCATCATTAGAAAAACGACCAGTGTGTGAGCTGATGGCGTTGAGGCTGGAAGACAGGAGACTGTCTACAGGCAGCATGAGGTGGGGACTCTGTCTTGATGTAGGAGCTTGAGAGGGACCTTAACTCAAACTTCTTTACCCTAAATGTCTCTAACACTTCACCACTCACCATGCTCTGTTCCCTTGTTCCTAAGATTTGTATTTCCTTAAAAACCATTTTCCAATAACAAAAATTGTTTCTAAAAATGCTTTCAAACACAAAGGGGAAAAAACTCGGACATCAAAATCACCCACAAATCCCACTGCCTAAAGGCAACCGCTGTACGTTTTTTGTATACTTTCTTTAGTTTGTTTTTTCTCTGGTGCATGTTTATGATTAAAACAAAGATGGACTTTGGTACTCACCCTTCTGCTCTTGTTGTTCTTAAGTAGTAGTGTGTTCGATTGCTCTTCCAGGTCAATAAATTATTTCAAAGCTTTGTTTTGGTGCCTGCACTGAATTCTATGGAACAGATACACTTGAACTTGCCTGTTTTCCTTTATTTTTGCTTCCACAAATCAATTCAATCCCACGCGGCAACTGAGGACCTGCTCCAGTTAAAGCAAACCTTGGGAAGCACAGGTACAGGATGGAGGTCTCCTCTCGAAGAGCCCTCTGCTCAGTGAGGTGGACAGACACAGGGACACCAACAGAGCCCAGGTGGGATGGGTGGGGTAGCCATGGAGCCCATGGTGCCAGGACAGCCAAGGGAAGGAAGGAATGCACCCTAAGGGACTGGGCACCCCACCTACAACACAGTGACACCACTGGGCTGGCCTCTCTCTTTAGACATGCTCTTACCAAGCCACCCTTCCATTCAGGTGGTGACCTACTATGTGTTTTCTTAAATGTTTTTATTGATTTCAGAGAGATGAAGGGAAAGGGAGCGAGGGATAGAAACATCAATGATGAGAGAGAATCATTGATAGGCTGCCTCCTGCATGCCTCACACTGGGAATTGACCAGCAACCCAGGCACTGATTGGGAATTGAACCGTGACCTCCTGGTTCAAGGGTTGATGCTCAATCACTGAGCCACACTGGCTGAGCAGGGGAACTGCTATGCTTGCAGGTAATCTTTTTGCAAAGAAACTCGTACCACGAAGGGTTAGCAAACTTTTGTCTGGGGAGAAGGAGGTCACACTGCCCTAGGGTTTTCTTGACCCAGCAATCCCACTTCCGGATATATATCCAAAGGATCATGATCTCAAACAGAAATCTGTGTCCCCTTGTTTATTACCGAATTATCCACCATAGCCAAGGGCTGGAAATAACCTGTTAGCAGATGAATGGGGGAAATGGAATGACCCAAAGCCGAAATCCCATTCTGAGGTTTTTAATGTGTATCATTTTCTTTTCTTTTTTTCTGTGTTTATTTATTTATTTATTTTGTGGTAAGATACACATAAAATATACCATCTTAACCATTTTTAAATGCACAGTTAAGTGGTAGTAAATACATTTATAATGTGCAACCATCACCACCATCCAACTCCAGAATTCTTTTCATCTTGTAAAACAAAGTCCATACCATTAAAAAATAACCTCTCACTTCCCACCCCACCCCCGGGCCCTCATGGAATTGTGGGATCACACAGTATTTGTCCTTTTGTGAATGGCTATTTCACTGACCGTAATGTCTTCAAGGTTCATCCATGTTGTAGCCTACATCAGAATTGCCTTCTTTTTTACAGATGAATAATATTCCATGGTACGTATATACTACATTTTGCTTATCCATTTATTCATTGATGGATACTTGACTTGCTTTCATGTTTTAGCTATTGTGAATAATGCTGCTATGAATATGAAGGTACAAATATCTCTTTGAGATCCAGTTCTTGGACATCCCAGGAACTACGAGTTTGAGGTAGTTTACAGTTTCAATATTAGACTGTAGTACATTCCTTTCAAAGTTGCTATATCTTTGCAGAGCAGTTTCCAGTGGTTTGAGATAAAGCCGTGGGGAGCAGGAACTGAGGGTGACAGTATCCAGGGGATTCCAAGATTCGAGAATGGGGCTGTGCCCAACAGGTGCGCATATCCCACTGACACTGATTATTTAAAAATCAAATATGTTTTCTTCCAATTTGTGTGTATTTGCAAACAGCTATACACAAAAGCACTTAAGTTGTTTGGATCTAACCACTTAATAGGTGGAACAGTTTGGTGTTTCTTTTGGCCTCAGGGCACTGAGGAGAAAGTACTGACATGGGAGGGACTCTGAACTGAGAATGTTGGCGCTCCTCTGGACCAAGGACTTGCTTAGAAGCTGGAGTGTATGTGATCGTGGGAGCTGGCACGAGTCTGTGCAGGCTACCGCCTGGCATCCAGTACTGGGAGGGAATCTCTGTGGATCAGCCACACAGGCAGCCAGGGAGAAAAGCTAGGTGTGGACAACAGCGAGGACCAAGTGGAACCTGGCAGGACTAACCGCAATGCACGTGGACAATTAGGCCTCACGAGGACAAAGCGTGTGAATAGTGACCTGCAGGGGAAGCTGCCCTTACCCATCCTGATGCCAGGGACCCAGCCCAGGACTCAGGAGCAGCGGGGAAGCAGTGGGACCTGCAGTCGCTGTGAGGCCAGGTGCTCCCCAACTCCCCCAAGAGCAGCCAGCAGGTGGACTACAGTGCGTGGAAGCCACCATGGGCCCGGCGCCTGCTTGCATCTTCAGAGCATGACATTGTTGCTTCACTCTTAGAAAAGGCTCACTAATTATCTCTCCTGGAGGACACTCACATGGACCCCTATAGGCCAGGGCTTCTGGGAAATGTCGGTCCAGCTTAACTAGACTGACACTGGACAAAGCCACCAGGAAGGGTGATGTTCATTTTCATCTGTGCCCTCTTTCAGTGCTATCTTTTTAACCCTTTGCACTCGCTTGCTTTTTTCTCGATTCCTTTATTCTACTCGGGATTTAATTTTTTAAATACCCCAGATTTTACAAAGCGCGGCAGTAGAATAAAAAACTGGAGTTTCTTTTCATACAAACTTATTTATTTGGATTTTTTTTATATTTCAAATTATTGATACATTCAAAGAGTAATTTTAATCTCTATAATTTTTCATGGTGTGATATTTTTTGAAACATTCACCCACATGAAGACCTGGTTTACACTCACAGGTTTTGCAAATATAAATCGTTTCTCTTCTTCCTCCTTTGATTTTTCTGTTAGAACAAACAACACAATCTTTGTGTTTTTTGTTAGGGTGAGGTGTGATTATATGGAGCTTTCCATCTAAACGTTGCTCTAAGTTAGTGGATAATAATCTACCCCTGGAAGTTAGTGTACCATCTCTGAATTCTCCAATAAGATCATGTACTAGTTTCCTAATAAATTTCACATGCGTTATCGGTTTTTCATTTTTTCTTTTTTGGCATTCTTTGTACAATATATAGGAATTTACAACACTGACCTCAAGCCTCCAGAAAAACAATTTACGCCACCATTTTAGAGTCTTCCTCATAAAACAGTATGTGCCTGTGAAGTGATCTTCCTCATAAAACAGTATGTGCCTGTGTAGCTATATCAACACCCCCTATAAACTTTGTATAGTTGGTCACGACCTTGGGTTTGAGAACTATTTCCTTCCCACCACCACGCACTCTCCTTTCCACAGACTCAGTCTCTGAAGTGTCCCATGTACTGAGCATTGTGACTATCCTCTTGTCTTTCCACGCAAGAAGCATTACATTTTCATCCCTGAAAGCCACTATCTCTCCTTCATTAGCTTTGGATGTTTGATAACAGGTGGATTATCTTTCCTATTGGGCATTATTGTCCCTGTCAAGTGTGTTTTTTCCTTGAACAATTCCTTTGCAAGAGTGACACTAGTGTAATACCTGTCAGTGAAGAAATGATAACCTTGAGAACCAGGTACTGAGTTCTTCAATCATTCATGAAGCTCTAAAACTATTCTGCTAGTAAAAGGGAGATCAGGTCTCACCAACGTTTCAGATGTTATTCCTCCATAATAAGGGACAAATGAATGTACGTAACCACATTTTGAATCTGAGAGGACATATAAACGAATACCCCATTTTGTTGGCTTTTTAGGATTATATGTGATGAAGTGTATCTTTCCCTTGAAACCAACAACAGCCTCATCAACAGCAATCTCTCTTCCAGGACAGAATCTCTCCCTAAATTTCATTTCAAGGTATGACAAGAAGCAGTTTACCTTCTCAGTTCTTGTTCTCAAATCTTTACTTGACTTTTGGTCGTTTTTCAAGTGTAACATCCAAAATATTTGCAAGAACCTTTCTCTTTTGAAAACAGATCGAAAAAATGGTATGTGAGACTCAAAATCCATGGACCAATAACTCTGCAAGTTGGGGTGATTCAATACACCCATATTTAGTATTACACCAAGAAAAGCCTTCATTTCCTCTATCGTCACATCTTTCCAGTTATTCCAAGTGGATCGCTGGGATAGTTCTTTCTGGCTCATTTTATGCCTAGCATACTCATTTGTCTCACCCGTTACACTTTTTATCAACATCTCAGTAAAAAACAACTGAAAAAAGTCTATTGGTGTGGCACATCCAGAAGGAACTTGAGGTCCAACATGTAACTGACCAGTGGAGAAAGGGATTCTGCTAGGCTCTTTGTCATTCACAGATGTAGATGTCCACTTTTCTTTTTCCTGTTTTCCCCTAGAAATGTAACTTTCACTGGGTCTTATACCCAATTTCTCAATGATATCACCTATATCTCCATCACTCTCACTCGAATAAACAATTGTGCGTCTTCGTTTTGCCTTTATGAATTCAATGTCACTGTCACTGTCAGTACTTTCAGCCAGATCTTTGGGCAAAGCAAGGGATTTTTCCCTTTCTGTAGTTCCACTAGGACCAGCGATTTGTTCATCATCTCCACTTGCATCCTCGGAGAACTCACTTTCGTCACTATTACATTTTTCACTTTTTTTCTTCATTTTCAAAGTAAAATTCATCATCGCTGCTTTCTATGTCTTTGGAAAACTTATCCATCCTGAGGAGGGGAAATTCACTCAGAACGTGCGACTGCTAGGGGGCAAACCAATCATCCAACTAAACCCTGTGTCATGACAACATCTGTGATATGCTAATAGAAACCTAAACAAACCTAGGAGACAAAAGGATAAGGAAGGTTCTTTACCAAGGGAAGATGATGCAAGCTCAAAAAGGCATGATGCAATGACTCATGCCTTGGACCCTCCTACTCAAGATTGCTGCCCATGCAAAAAATAAGCTTAGGTGGTGGCATCAGTTGAGACGGCATTTACATTTTACTTGTCCTTTCATGCTAATGAAAACAAGAAAAGATACTGGAAAAATAGACAAAAATCCCCCTTCCCGCCGCGGTGAAACTACGTGTCGAGTGTCGCTCGACATACGAGCTGCTACCGATGCTAACCTGTCGAGTCACACTCGACATCCGAGTGCAAAAGGTTAAAAAACAAAACAAAACACATCATAAGAAAAATCTATTCTTTGTGGGGGGGAAAAGTGAAGAAAGAGAGGGATGAGGGGAGGGAAGAGCAAGGGGGAAAGTTGAGGAAAGAGAGACAGAGAAAAGAAGATGAGAAGTTGTTTCTGAAAAGAACAAGTTTGGGATGAGCATGTCAGAATGAGGGTGTGGTGTCAGTGGAGACCCTGAAACATGACACCGTCTGGGAACCAAAATGTTGGGTAGGATTTCCACAGTGTGCATGGGGAGCCACCCGGTACCCGGGGTGGGAGGGATGAGCTGGCAGATGGTCAAGAGCGAAAGGCCACCAACAAATATTGAAGTTGAGCCTGGCCGGCGTGGCTCAGTGGTTGAGCATTGACCTACGAAGCAGGAGGTCGTGGTTCGATTCCTGGTCAGGGCACAAGCCCGGGTTGGGAGCTCCATCTGTAGTGTGGGGTGTGCAAGAGGCAGCTGATCCATGATTCTCTCTCATCATTGATGTTTCTATCTCTCTTCCTCTCTCTGAAATCAATAAAAATATATTTAAAAAATATATTGAGTTTGAGTTTTCTATCAGGAGGTGATTCACACTTTGAGCACAGGCTTTCTAAGATGGTATTTATATGCCAGGAGACCCTGGGTAACATCCCTCTGAACTTCACTTTTCATATTAATAGAAAAGTGTAGTTAAAATAGTGGGAGTTATAAAGACTCGAGATAAAGTCCTTGTCCGGTACTACTAATTGCTCAGAACCCTCCTGTCCCCACAACTCCTACTGCTGAACCTCCTACTGCTCACCCCTCCTGGGTATCCCAGGCCTCTTTCCGCCTGGTAACAGAGTGGAGCACACTGGGTGGATTGCCGCAGAGCTGCAAACGGGGATTCAATAACTGAACTGTCCATGAGGAGCTGCTGCCCCAGAGTGGCCCCCATATTTTAGTTTTACTTCTAACGAAGTTTTCTGAAAAGGAAGTTTGAGTGTCTTTTCTTTGAAACGGTGTCACACTTCAGTGATTTCCTTGTATTACTTGGATGCCCAAGCCACCTTCAGGAAGCTGCTGCTGTGGCCATTCACACCAGGCATCACTGGGGTCTCTCAGGACGACTGCTGAGCCCTGCAGGGCTGCTTAGTTCGATACTTGGTTCCCGAGAAGGAGAGAAAAAGGAGAAGTCACCCACATAACTTCGATTCTGAATATGTGTCTTTGCAAAATTGCAGAAGTTCAAGCAGCTTTGTACTTCTGCTTTGTCAAAATTCGGTCTTCTTTATTTTCACCAGGAAGCTAGGCTGGGAGTTGTCCTGAAAATAAATAGAATGGCATTACTAAATGTGACCACAGAAAGGCTGCAAGGATGTTGCCCACAGCTGTGCCTGTTTTGAGAGAAAATGAGATACTTCCTGGAGGGCCAGCATTCATTTAAAGCAGTGAATAAAATAGACTGCTGCTTCCTGCTTTCTTGGACACCTTTTATACACTGAAAGTAAAAGGGGGAACAAACAAGAAGCAAACAAAAAAAAACAGAAAACCCCAGGGGATTGGTCAAATAGATCCAGTAATGATGTTCTACAGCCGGCTTGTAGCAGTCACAAGAACCAATTGTGTGATCTCTTTCCCAACTCCTCAATAAGTCATATAACGTTGGTGTCTTGCAACTGGACATGGTTAGCATATTTACACCAGGGAAACTGGCAATGCTACAAATCAGGGCTGAGGTTTTTTATTTTTTTTGTTCATTTTCTGTTCTGTTTTTTGCTTCTTTTGAGAGACAGTGATTAAACATGAGGACCCCACTGTTCGTAGTATATTCATGAAATGGAATATTAAGCTCTTATCAATATTAACATTACAGAAGAATGTTTCATTGTAAAATAGTATGTGTAAGGGAAAGATCAACTTAGACCCTCACCTCACACAACACACAAAATTAACTCAACAAAAGTCAGACTTAGATGTAAGCGCTGAAACAAACCTTTAAAAGAAGACAGGAGAAAATCTTCAGACTTTGAGCTAGGCCAAGATTTGCCAAATGCAATACCAAGAGCAGGGTTCATAAATGGGGGAAAAGTGAGAAAATGGACTTCATCAAAATTCAAAACTTTTGCACTTTCGAAGATACCATTAAGAAAATGAAAAGACAGGAAATAGACCAGGAGAAAATATTTGCAAAACATATATCTGATAAAAATACTTGTATCCAAAATTCACAAAGAACTCACACAACCTAAATGTAGTCACAAGTAAGGAAGAGGAAAGTAGAGGGAGATTTGGCTACTGAAGAAGGAAAGGCAATGCAACATCAAAAGCAGAGATTAGAGTTAGGGGGTGGTCACAAGTCAAGGAATACGTCAGCCAAGAGATATTGAAAAAGTCCAAGAACAGATTTTCCCCTGGAGCCAGGAGGAGGAACAAAGCCAGGAGGCTAACCTTGATTTTAGCCTCATAAGATTCATTTTAGACTTGTGGCCTCCACAACTGTAAAAAAATAAATTTATGTTGTTTTAAGTCACTACATTTATGTTAATTTGTTACAGCAACCATAAGAAACTAATACAGACACCCTGGTCACAATTTCTATCTTTCCTGGAGCTGGTCATCCAATCACCATCCATCACTTTACTCCTTCTCCATCCAGACACTTGATCCCAACCTGTCCTCGTGGCATCTATTATTTTTAATATTTGAAATTTTATTTCAAGAATTTCTTGACAGCTATTGAATGTTGCAAGACTAGAGTCAAAACTCACTCATGACTTTCAGTTCCACATTTGACCCTTTTGGAGGTTGAAAGACTCTTCAGATGGTCATTTCGATGTGGCAATACCCCCTGCGATAGGCCAACCAAAAGCCATCCAGCCCCTTTTGCATTCTTCTAGTAACTGGGAACTTGCTTTCTTCTAAGAATTTACAAAGAGAGTGTTCAGGTCAGCCAATCTCTAACTAGCCTGAGACCCAAGAACCACAACACATGTTGAGAACAGAGGAGCATCTGAAAAACAAAAAAACAGAAAACAAACAAACAACAACAACAAAAAAACAGGATCAGAATTGAGACCTCATTTCTAACCACTCACATCTAGAGCATTTGACCAACTACTTGGTATGAAGGGGCTTCTGAGTTATATGTGTGGCCATTGTTGAATATGTGCCCCAACTGGTTATTATTTTAACCCAGAGGTAATTTATCCACTGTATTCTTTTGGGAGAGTGGGGAAAGAGGAGTAGAGTTCCTTTGTTTTCTAAGTCTAGAGATATTCAGATCTCTGCAATCAGTTTTCCAGGAAAGTGTTACAGGGTTGGTTATTATTGATCTAGTTGTAGGGTAAGTCTTTTCCACTTTTGACATAGTTGTTTCCCCTGAACTGCTTTCCATCACAGATCTTACCATCTAGTTCTTGTGCATGACTCATGTTTTAAGTATGAGAGCATGAATTTACTTTCTTTCCTATGAAATCTCATCGTGTTGGTTTCAGTTCAGCAGCCCAGTTTATCAAGATCCATTGGAATCTTCATCTTTGCTGTTCGCCTTTGCATTGCAGTCATAACCCATGTTCTCCCTCTCAAAACTGACAAGCTGTAAATGCTTCATGGAATGTTATTGTGTCAAGTGTTATAAAATCATCTCTGTAAGAAAACTAAAAATTTGAGCTGTATTCACTTTCTATCCCTTGAGGTCAAAGGTCAATGCAGTAGAGATAGGAGTAGTACAGAGTTCACTGGGCACTGTGGCTTAGGAGCCGTGGTTACAGAGCAGAGGATCCTGGCGTGTACTCACGCATGTGCACAAAGAGCAAAAAGAAGAGGGCTTCTGTGAAAGAAGGGGATCTGGGAGGGTAGAACCAGCCCATTGAGATAAAGACCAGGAAGAGTGGACACCAAGACTCCTTGAGGTGCCTTGTAACTACTTGCAAGACGTTAAAGTTGTTATCTGCTCTGTTTTCAGGTCCTGTGGAGTGAAGGAGAGAAGGAACCTCAGCAATTCGAAGGCCTTTTACAGAGAGATCAACTCATGGAGAAGGGAAGCAGAGGCATATAAGTGAGTGTGGGCAGAATGCAAGGCAATTGAGGGAGGAAGGGAGTGCGTGGATACCCAGCTCAGACCCTTAGGCAGAGCCATCCCTGTCCCCGCACAGGTGGGAGCAGCAAGATAGGATGGAAAGCAAAAGTCTCTAAACTTTTTTAAAAAAATTATTTTTTAATTGATTTCAGAGAGGCAGGGAGAGGGAGAGAGAAATAGAAACATCAATGATGAGAGAGAATCATTGATCAACTGCCTCCTGCACGCCCCCTAATGAGAATCAAACTCTAACTTCCTGGTTCATAGGCCAACGCTCAAACACTGATCAGGTGCCTGTCAGCATAACTATTATTGCTCGTCTCACATTCAGTTCTTATAAGTATATCTCTAGTGACACATGATCTCGCTCATCTAGGGGAAATGATGAACAACATAGACTGATGAACAAGAACAGAACCAGAAACAAGGAGGCATCGATCGGACTGTCAGGCCTCAGAGGGAGGATAGGGGAGGGTGGGGGGAGGGGGAGAGTTCATCCAAAGGACTTGTGTGCATGCATATGAGCCTATCCAATGGTTAAGTTCAACAGGGTGTTGGGGCATGCGTGGGGAGGGGGGGATGGGAATGGGGAGATGAGGACAAATATGTGACACCTTAATCAATAAAGAAATTAAAAAAAAAAAGAGATGGAGACAAAAATATTGCCTTCATTACCAATAAAGTTGATTGGAGAAAAAAAAAAAAAAGAACGCTGTAAAAAATAAAATTTTGAGGCTTGATCAGAAAAAAAAAAAAAAAAAAAAACACCTAAAGCTTGCTGTCCTAAAATGACGAAACTATTATTATTTGGCATAATCCTGAGGGTGCTGAGGAGTTCTTCTGGGTCATGTGGCATTGTCTGGGTGCCGGGAAGGCTGGAAAGTCCAGATTCACCCAGTGTTAATATTTGGCCCCCCTCTTGTGCTATCATTCTCTTCCCCCTCCATGTGTAATATACCCATTATTTTCCTGGACAATGAGGAGGAAGTGGTAGATATCATGTCCTGCATACTTTCTAAATACTTCAGGGTGTATTTCCTAAGAACAAGGACATTCTTTTGTGTAGCCACAGAACAATGATGGAAATCAGGAAACTTAACATCCATCAGATCCACGGTCCATAGTCACATTTTGCCAATTGCCCTGAAACAGCCCTTGGCAAGCTATCTCCCCATGATCCAGACCCAACCAGGGATCCTGCTTTACAGCAAGCTGCCACGTCTCTGTCTTCAGCCAATTTTCACCTGGAAGAGCCCTCAGCCTTTCTTGGCCACACCTGCTCTTTAGGCAAGTGGATTTCTATGTGAGGGCTGGGGGTGCTTAGAGCCATCTCCTTCCTGCCACACCCGCTGCCTGTCCCGTAAGAGTCCATTAGAGTCCATTAGTCTATTTGCTCTTTGTCCCTAATCCTTCCGTGGGGTAGACCAGGAAGCCCCACTGAGCAGCCTCTCCCTGGGTTGAGAGAAGAGATATTCCTCCTGTGTTGTTTTCTTGTGACTTCTTTCCAGCCAGGAAAATGTGATTCTGATAACCCATGCTTGTTCCATTTTCCTTTTAACCACATTTTGTTACAAAAACAATATTCTGGCCATCATAAAGGGAACTTCCGACAAGGATTTTTCTCTCTGAACCTGTTTATTTTGACATGTGCCAGTCTAGCTATGCATTTGGGTTTTTTTAAAATATATTTTTATTGATTTCAGAGAGGAAGAGAGAGAGAGAAACATCAATGATCAGCTGTCTCCTGCACGCCCCCTATTGGGGATCGAGCCTACAACCTGGGCATGTGCCCTGACCGGGAATGGAACCATGACCTCCTGCTTCATAGGTTGACGCTCAACCACTGAGCCACACCGGCCGGGCTAGCAATGAATTTTATACACTTGAAGCCACTGTGCTATGCTTGTGTCCTCTGCTTTTTTACATTTTCTAAAATCTGATTTTTCCCTGTCACTCCCCTCCACATAGGACACTCAGAATAAGGTGGGGACATGACCTCGAGTGGCTTGGGAGACCCCTGCCTGTTCTCACCCCAACACGTGGCTCCTGTGCTCCACACCAGACCACCAGGCTCTCTCTCAGATGTGCCTTTCCCTGCCACTGATCATAGTGCTACCTGTTAAATGTCCATCAGGGTGGCCTAAGCATCACCTCCTGCTCTCACCACCCCAGCCGCAACCCCAGACCAGACCAGTCACTCTCGCTGATTCCAAGTAGCTGTTACCACTGTTTTGTAAATGGGCTCACGTGCCTGCCTCCCCCACTGGACTATCATTTCCTTGGGGTTTCAATGTCCCCAGCACCAGGCTTACCACATGGAGGTACCCCTGAAACTCTGGGGGTGAATAAGGCAGATGTGAAGATCAGTATCAGAACCTTTACCCTGATTTCACTTCTAAGCCATGCTCATAACACTCCTCTCTTTTAGCATCATGACATCTGCTGTGCCTCCCCTCACCCCCGCATCCCTACCGACTTCACCCCTTGGTCTGACAGCTCCTTTTTGGATTCTAAGTCTGTTTAACTCTAACAAAGTTCTTTGCTTGATCAAACTTGAATCAGGCTCCTGAACCTTCTCCTAGGCCCATCCATCAGGGCACTTCTTTGTAAAATTCGGTTTTTATCAAGAATCCTGCAGAGTGGTTGTAGTAAGAGCTTCCACCCTCGATATCTGATCACCCTTAGCCCCTGACTGGGTTCCTCAGGCTCCACCACCCCATGTGAGGTCTGGCCGCCCTGACCAGCCTCAGCAAGAATCCTGTTACCTTGCTTTTGCCAGAAAAACCCCCGCACCCCTAGTGTTTCCTTGAAGTCATTTTCCATGCACTGCCCCCCACCCATTCCTGGGTTATAAATTCCCACTGTTGTCCTCACTGCAGTGGTCCCTGCGCCCATTGTGATGGCTTGAACCAAGTGCTTTCACAGGTGTCAGTGAACTTGATTCCCTCTAACAATTCCATCTCCCCCGGGGACAAGCTGTGTAAAAAGGGACACTACCCTTCTGCCCTTGAGTTTCTTGACCTCAAATCCTTTGTCCTCCCCACCCTTCAGCCACCCACATTACAAACCTTGTCACCTCCAGAATCTGCCTTACCAAGAAATCTTTAACTTAGCATCTCCCTCTCTGACCACAACTTCCTACCGTTCCCGCCTGCTCTTACCTTCCTGTTTTCCACCCTGTCAAGATCTCTGGCAACGTGGACTTGCTATTTTTATTATTATAATTACTAGAGGCCCGATGATGCATGAAATTCGTGCAAGGGACTTGGTCCTTGCAACCCCGGCTTTGTCCAGAAGGTCGTTTGGCTGTCTGGTCTAATTAGCATATTATGCTTTTATTATTATAGATAATTATTAGCAGCCCCATGCTGTCTTTTTGTTTTGTTTTGTTTTGTTTTGTTTTGTTTTGTTTTGTTTGTTTGTTAATTCTCACCCAAGGATATTTTTTCCTTTGATTTTTAGAGAGAGTGGAAGGGAGGGGTTGAGAGACAGAGAGAGAAAAATATCGATGTGAGAGAGATACATCAATTGGTTGCTTCCCTCAGGGTGGAGCCTGCAACCGAGGTATGTGCCCTTGACCAGAATCGAACCCACGACCCTTCAGTCCACGGGCCAACACTCTAACCACTGAGACAAACCAGTCAGGGCCTCATACTGTCTTGACTTAATTCTTCCTCCAACCAGACACATGGTGACTACCTCAGTGCATCTGGTCCCAATACAATCTACACACTGCCCTCTGGCACCTCTGCCTCAAGGAACCCTGGCTCTATCTAGCAATTCCACTTCTGTATTTATGCTCAGCCTTCTAGAGAAATTCACCCAGGTGTGACGACTCCACAGACTCATGGTCTCCAATGTCAAGTCCTGGCTCTGCCACTTCAGGCCATGAAATGCTTATTACTCCATCTCTGCAAGGCTTGGCTTTCTCACCACCAAGTGGGAATCAAGAGCACATGGCTCTCTGGAGTGCAGGGGAGGATCGGAGCGGGCATGCAGCTCACTGTAGTAAATGTTAGCGACAGCAATTGCCATCATTGCTGACGGCCAACCCTCCACACGAGGGCAAGGGGAGGTTCCTCTGAAACCACTCACAGCTGGTCCAAGCCTTGTCTTCCTTCTCCAGCCCCTTATCCCGCCTCTTCCGTGATCGTTCACCACTCAGCTCCTCCTTCATGGAGGAGACGAAGCCACTGGCGTAGGTCGGGGCATTCTGTCTCATTCTCATTTCACCCTCCGCCCATTCTAGCTCTATATTTAGGATGTGCTCTTACCCTGCCCCTGCCCAGGGCTGATTCCCCTCGTCGGCCTTCAGGTGCCAGCCTTGCCTTCATGTCAGCTTCCATCAGCGGGTCCCTCACTGTCTTGCACCTTTGACCTCTGCAGTGGCCCCATCCTTCCAGCAACAAAAAGCAAGCACCTACAGAGATGTCCACTTCTGAGAAGATGGAGTCAACATCCTTTTCCTGTTCCCTTCTCTGAGTACAACTAAAAACCCAGGACGTTATATAGAAGACAAACATAGGAAGACTGATGAAAGGTGGAGAGAGGAAGACAGACTGACTACGGATCCCAGGACTAGAGGAAGTACACGGTGGTGAGTTACCTGGGCTTTCTTTTTCCCTTAGCTATCCCAAAATTGGAGCTGAAGAAGCCAGCAACCAGGAGATACCAACAGGGAAGGAGGCAAAAAGCCCTGCTAGGGCTGCCGTCACGAAATACCACAGATTGGATGGCTTTGGTATTGGGATAAAGCTTGTCTCGTAGATGTGAGGTAGGTAGAAACTGTTCCTTCCTCTTCAATTTTTGAGAAGAGTTTAAGAAGGATTGGTGTTAATTCTTCTTTATGTGTTTGGTAAAACTCACCGCCTAAGCCACCGGGCCCAGGACTTTTCTCGGTTCAGAGATTTTTGATTACTCATTCAATCTCTGAACAAGCGTTATCCGAATACCAAAGCCAGATGAAGAGACAAGAACACTACAGACCAATATCCCTAATGACTATTTATTAAAAACATCCTCAACAAAACACTAGTAAATCAAATTCAGCAGCATGTTAAAAGGAATATATACCATGACCACGAGGGGTTTATTCTTGGAACGCAGCTATGGGTCAACACCCACAAAACTCCGTCAACATAATATACCATTCAGGAACTGCAGCTACAGTGTTAATAAATCATCACAGGCTTTTCTGCTTGCTATGTGCTTCTTCCACATTTTGCATTCTCATCAGCATGTGATCTGTTCTGACTAAACGGATCAGCTGAGATTGAATTAATTCGTTTATTTCAGCAAAAGCATGAGGATGTGCGTGCGGACGCACGGACCTCTCATTTACAGCTGGCGGAGGTGCGTGGATGCTCGCCCCCTCTCTAGAGGGTGTCTTTCTCTAACTATATTGTAGATCTTAAAATTGTTCATACCTTTTGACCCAGGAACTTCATTTCTAGATATGACCCTAAAGAACTAATCAGGGGTATGTGTGCAAGAATATTCAATGTTCTATCAGCATTCATACTGAAAAGTGAGAGACAGCTTAACCGCCTAATAGTACGTGTCTGGCTAAACCAATTATGGTATACCCGTGTGACGAACTGTATGTGGTTATTACAAATTATTTTAGAGAATTGGAATGATATAGGGAAATACAATGCCATGCTAAGTGAGAAAAACGGAAAACAATTTGATTTCAGTTTCACCTAAATTGAAGCTAGAAGGAAATACTTCAAGTTATAAGTGGTTATTGCTGAGTTGTCTTGATTGGGGGGTGAAGTCTTGTTTTTATTTTTGTGGTAGTTCTCTAAGTTTTTGTCAGTAACTCTATATTTCCTTTCTAATGGTTTTCATTTATTATGAAATATTTCAAACATTCAAAAGAAATTAGCAGATATAAAGATTTCAGGATACTGCACATTATATTTTTTTAAACACTGAAGATATACATTAGGTCTCTACCTCATACAATTAAAAAAAATTAATTCCAGATTAATTAATTAATTCCAGACTGTGGTACAAAAATATGAAAAGCGAAAGGGTGAGACTCTGAAAAGAGAATATAGAAGAGCCTGTCTGATTTCAAGGTAAGGACCTCTCCTGCTGACCTCTTTAGCAAAACACGTGCTGTTTCAATATTCCCGTCTAACAAGCCAGCCCAAAACTCAGTGGCTTAAAGCAGCAACCAGCTTTCCCTGTTGACAATTCTGCAGTTGGGCAGTTTAGTCTGGGCTCAGTGGGGCAGTCCTGAAGGTCTTTGCTGGGCTCATTCATGTCACTGTGGCCGGCTGTCAGGTTAGCTGGGGACTGGCTGTTGGCTGGGTCACAGGGTGTCTGGGCCACATGTCCATCATCTAGGAGGCTAGCTTGAGCGCATGTACCTGGCAGCTGGCAGGGTTCCAGGCCTCTGAGCTCAGAGCTCCCACAGCCTCACTCCCACCGCATTCCCTTGGCCAAAGCAGGTACTGAGAGTCCAGTAGGGTAGCAATAGGTCCACCTCCGAGGAGCTGTACAGACATTGCACGAATGCAGGAACACAGGGAGTGGAAAGATTGCGCCATCTGTGCAATCGACCATAAGGAATAAAACACACAAACCATAAAGGAAAAGATTGATAGTCTGAATACATAAAAATTAAAAACTTCTGTAGGAAAAATGACACCATATATGTATTACTTTTATAATCCTAAAACAAAGTTAAAATAAAGATTTTAGGATACTGCACATT
The DNA here is from genome assembly GCF_027574615.1 of Eptesicus fuscus. Classification (NCBI taxonomy): domain Eukaryota; kingdom Metazoa; phylum Chordata; class Mammalia; order Chiroptera; family Vespertilionidae; genus Eptesicus; species Eptesicus fuscus. Next base: position 10,053,001 of record NC_072490.1, on the reverse strand, counting down.
ATTTTCTTAAAAAAGCACTGAAGAAAATATCTGTGTAAAAATCTGAACTTCCAAAGTGGGGAAATTATTGGATCAATGGTTTCATTATAGTTGGATGCTTTCTCCTCAGATAGGCGTATTATAAGACTCAGTTAAATAGTAAAGCCCACCTCCTGCATTTGAAAAGGAATTCCTTCCACAGAAATTCTTATTACACATCTATTATACAGTACATAATAAATTGTGTCTATTTAAAATTGTAAGTACTAATGAAAGAGAATTACAGGCCAATATCCCTCATGAACATAGATGCCAAAATCCTCAACAAAATTCTAGCAAATCGGCTCCAGCAGTACATCAGAAAGATCATACACCATGACCAAGTAGGATTTATCCCAGGAATGCAAGGATGGTACAATATCCGCAAATCAATAAACGTGATACATCACATAAACAAACTGAGAGATAAAAATCACATAGTCATATCAATAGATGTAAAATTGTAAGTACTGCCTTAGCCAGTTTGGCCCAGTGGATAGAACATTGGCCTGAGGACTAAAGGATCCCGGGTTCAATTCCGACCAAGGGCACACGCCCGGGTTGCTAGCTCCATCCCCAGTAGGGAGTGTGCGGGAGACAGCCGATCAATGATTCTCTCTCATCATTGATGTTTCTATCTCTCATTCTCCCTCCCTCTCTAAAATCAATAAAAAATATATTTTAAAATAAATAGCAAATAATAAATACATAAATAACAAATAAAAAATAAAATTGTAAGTGCTTCATCTTAATTCTTCTAATTCCAGGAAGATTATCGAATCAATCACCAGAATCTTGGAGGTCTCCTGTTAAAGAAGCAGGAACATTGAGGGGACTGAGCTTTCCTGTCTTCAGAGTGAGTAAGCACAGACTGAGGGACCTACACTTTTTTTTTCTGAATCAGTGCTCAGAAATCCGACCTTTGCCTTTTGTATGACTCTGGAAGTGCCCGAAACACCAGCCCCTGTGGCCCCCTCCAAGGCCAAGCATGAACAGTTTGGGTCAGACCATGAGTTACCCTAGTGGCTCATGGCCCGTCACAGTGTGAACAAGAGGGGGTTGCGGTATCTCAAGGACGTGATCACAAATGCACCCCTGAGCAGCCACAAGCCTGCTGTGTGCGTCACATGCTCAGAAAGCAAACTCTCAGCTGAGAGCAACAGCCCTGGTCCCTTTCTGGCTTGTACCCACAGATGAAAAAAGAAAGGGAGTGCCAGAGATCGAGTGAGTGGAGGGGCACAGAATTCTCGGGGTGTCTCCATTCATCTGCCCGCCCTTCGTACCCACCGCGCCGGCCGACATCCTGGAAAGAACCCCGTTTCGGCTCAGAGACCCTCATGTCAGAACACCTGGGTAGTGAGTCACCTCTGTCTTCGAAGGACCAACCAAGGTGACGACTGAGAGCTGATGTAATCTCTTCACCCAGCTTCCTGCCCAAGTGGCTAGAACCGTGGTTGGCAAACTGTGGCTCGTGAGCCACATGCGGCTCTTTGGCCCCTTGAGTGTGGCTCTTCCACAAAATACCACGGCCTGGGCGAGTCTATTTTGAAGAAGTGGCGTTAGAAAAAGTTTAAGTTTAAAAAATGTGGCTCTCCAAAGAAATTTCAATCGTTGCACTGTTGATATTTGGCTCTGTTGACTAATGAGTTTGCCAACCACTGGGCTAGAACACCAACCACAGCCCCTTGCTGTCTGCTGGCCCAGCTCCATGACGGGGAGGGGGCGGCAGCATGGGACCCCATCTACATGTGTCAGGGCCCTTCTTACATCCCTGTTGGCGTAGCTTGATGATAAATATGGCAATTTCACCTTTACAAATATTTACCTGCACCTCCAAGGGCCACAGGGAGGATTCGCAAACACTTGGTTTCTCACAGAAACGCTCTGCAAAGGGGAAGGGGTGGGTCTCTTTCCCTTGTAGCCACCAGGAAAGCTCGGCATTTTAATCTACCTTCACGTGGGTGAGGGTAAGGCCTGGATCTGGAAGCACGGGCCTCCCTTCCCCAGTTCTGAGGGAGATTCCAGCCGGCTACCTGCTACCCTAGGGATGGGCAGAAGGAAGTGCCTGAGGACCAGTGGCCAAGAGGAGGGCAGTGTGTTTGTGACCTGGGAGATGGGAACTGTTCTCCTGGGGGTGGGGGTAGGGGTGGGGTGGGTTTGGGGTGGGGGTGGGGGGAGACAGGTGCCTCTGGTTTGCTTCGAGCTGATGGTTTAGCAAGGAGCGTGGCAGGAAAAACCAAGATGGCGGTATAAGGTAAACACCTAATTGTTGCCTGCCACAACAATTTTGAAACTACAACTGGAAAACAGAGCGCACACCATCCAGAACCACCGGAAAGCTGGCAGAGTGGAAAACCTACAACTAGAGAAAAAAGAGAGGGGGCGCTGAGCCTCAGGAGCTGTGGAGGTGCGGAGATCCGTGAGCGCGGAAAGGGCGGGCGGCTGAATACGCGGCAGGCTTGCTCACAGCGCGGAGAGGGAGGGCAGCAGACGCTGCGTGGCTAGCTTTCTCGTTTGGGAGAAAAACAAAACCTCCCGACTGCACTGAAATCCAGCTGCAGTCGGGGAGAAACTGGTCTGTTAGGCAGCGGGAGAGGCTCGAAAGCTGCCTTCTCTCAGAGGCGCGCAGCCATTAATTCGGGCACGGAGGAACAGCCCCTCTAAGGGCGGAGCAGACGGGAAACCAAAGCTTGTCTGCGCCATCCTGAGACTCCGCCCCATCCAAGCTGAGCACAGAAGCTCTCCCAGTGGAGACACTGCTGATCCTCACAGCCAACTGGCTTGGAGATCAACTCCCGCCAGTGATACCAACAATCCCAACCACTCTGAACTCCAGTTTCTGGGGACACGCGGGGGACCCAGACGACTACAGGACTCTCGGCCATCGGTCGGAGAGTGAGAGAGACTTTTCTGTCGGTGTGGATGACACCAGATTTCAACCACTCTCACAAGGGACACATTCAAGAGGCAGACTCAGTGAGCACCAAAGCCCTACTGTGTCTCCAGCACAGCAATTCTTCCGTTATAGACACAGCAGGCCCTCACAACCAATTGGACCGGAGGTCAATTCCTACCAGTGTACCAACAGCAATCAGGGCTTTTAACTACACCAAGACTTTCCACTCAGCTCACAAAGGGGAGTACCAAGAGCGACCACCTAGGGTGATTGGGGAAGCTGAGCTACTGGCCCCTGTAGGTCACCGACCACACAAAGCCACTCCATCAACACAGGGAGGCAGCCAAAATGTGGAGACATCGAGAGATAGATGAAAGCAAACTAATGGACAACACAGTGTTCAGAACCATATTTATAAGGTTACTCAAGAATCTTCTAAAAACTGCTGAGAAACTTGAAGAGACCTTCAAGGACCTAAATGAGAATACCAAAAAAAATGGAAAAGGACCAGTCAGAAATTATGCATACACTGTCTGAAATAAAGAATATACAGAGTAGACCACCGCACCTGAAGAGTCAAACCAAAGTTCTGGAATATGAGGAAGAAAAAACACCCAACCAGAGAGGTGGAAAGAAAGAAGAATCCAAAAGTGTGAGGATAGCATAAGGAGCCTCCGGGATGGCTTTAAGCGTACCAATATCCGAATTTTGGGGGTGCCAGAAGAGAGAGAGCAAGATACTGAAAACCTATTTGAAGAAATAATGACAGAAAACTTCCCCCACCTGGTGAAAGAAATAGACTTACAGGTTCAGGAAGCGCACAGAACCCCAAACAAGAAGAATCCAAAGAGGACCACACCAAGACACATCATAATTAAAATGCCAAGGGCAAAAGACAAAGAGAGAATCTTACAAGCAGCAAGAGAAAAACAGTTAGTTACCTACAAGGGAGCACCCATACAACTGTCAGTTGATTTCTCAACAGAAACTATGCAGGCCAGACGGGAATGGCAAGAAATATTCAAAGTGATGAATAGCAAGAACCTACAACCAAGACTACTCTACCCAGCAAAGTTATCATTCAGAATTGAAGGGCAGATAAAGAGCTTCACAGATAAGAAAAAGCTAAAGGAGTTCATCACCACCAAACCAGTATTATATGAAATGCTGAAAGGTATTCTTTAAAAAGAGGAAAAAGAAGAAAAAAGTAAAGATAAAAATTATGAACAACAAATACATATCTATCAACAAGTGATTCTAAAAATCAAGTGAATTAAAAATCTGAGGAACAGAATAAACTGGTGAACATAATAGAATCAGAGGCATAGAATGGGAATGGATTGATAATTCTCAGGGGGAAAGGGGTGTCTGTGTGGGGGGTATGGGAAGAGACTGGACAAAAATCATACACCTATGGATAAGGACAATGGGGCAGGGGGGAACCGGGTGATGGGGAGATATGGGGGGTAAAAAGGAGAAACAATTGTATAAAGATTTATTTTAAAAAATAAAATAAAAAAATAAAAAACAAAACAAAACACACAAAAAAGGAGCGTGGCAGAGGCAGTTCGGTGTCATTTCTGTGAACAGTGCCTCCAGTTGTCCTTGGCGTCCACAGGTGCTGAGATGCTCCTGTAGGAGCTCAGTGCACAGGAAGTGCCTGACCATGTGTGAAACCGACCCTTGTCGCAGGTCTAGTCTCGGAAGGGCCACTGCATGGGCCCCGGGGGTCTCTTCCTGTGGGCTCAGGCTCCCCTTGGGGGCCCCCTTTTGTCACATACGCCATCCCACCTCTGTGTGGAGTGCAGTCATTTCCCGCAACAGAAAATGTCCAGAGTTGCTTCTGCAAACTGCAGATGTTGTCTACAGTACCCCATCCCCCACCTCAAATCATGGGTGTCATGGAGATGGCGGTGACCTGAGCGGGAGGAAACATTATCTCTGGAAGAGCAGAGGAGCCCCCAAGGTGACTGTGGAGGTCAGTCTGTTGAACCCAGAAACGTCTCCCCCAAGAAAAATGATGCTGACTCAGCTGCAGGGAGACTCAGAGACTCCAAGAGGACTGGTAGGCTACAATTGAATAAAAGAGCATGTTGTCAGCCCTGGCCGGTTTGGCTCAGTGGATAGAGTGCTGGTCTGCAGACTGAAGGGTCCCGGGTTCAATTCCGACCAAGGGCATATGCCCAGGTTGCAGGCTCGATCCTCAGTAGGGGGTGTGCAGGCGGCAGCTGATCACTGATTCTCTCTGATCATTGATGTTTCTGTCTCTCTCTCCCTCTCCCTTCCTCTCTGAAATCAATATATATATATATGTATATATTTATTTTTTAAGAGCATGAATTCAGAACCCATCACTAGGTTCTCATTTTCTCTCCTTGTGAATTTTGTATGGTTTCAAGGCCCCATGCGAACAGCCCTTGCATGAAGTCTGCCTGCATTCCTCCATCCCCAGCTGCCTCTGATCTTGCCCTTCTCCCACCACTCCCCAGCCCAGAGCCTGGGTTGGCTTCTTCTGTGGCACCCTCATATCAACTGAAGAACTGAATGATTGCAACATTTTAAAATTTTCTGACTTCAGGAGCAAAAAGTGGTCATTATAGAACACCCAAAGAAAGCACAAAGAAGAAAATTTTTAAGAAGAATGAACCAGACTGAATGTATTTCCCTGCCTTCTAGAACACCCTTTTGGTGCTTCTGGACCATGGTTTACTTGAGGGGGCAGAGCACAGTGATGAAAAGTGTGGCTCTGGAGTTGGACTGCCTGAGTTGAAAGGCTCGGTGACCTTCAGCAAATCAGTTAACTTCTCTGAGCCTCAGTTTCCTTATCTGTAGAGTGGGGATATCCCTCACTGGTTTGTTGTGAATACAAATTTATCTAAAGCACTTAAACAGTGTCTGGCCCATGAAGCACTATATTAGCATCCACCATGTTCTTGCTTTATTCAGTCTTATGGACTTGAGCATATACTAGTAAAGGTCAAGGTTACTACTCTAAGTATCACTGCATTGACCATCATGGGTTTGTGGGGGGGGTTTTTAAGGATAAATGGAACTTCTGCACATTCTTAAGGCTTTTCTGTGTATGTCAAGTTCTATTGACATGGAACCAGTTTTAAAACCACTAGTGCGTGTGACAGTGCCCATCAACAAGGAATGATGGAGCATTTTGAGGTAGAGGAAGACCTATCAGGCCATAGAAGGCTCAGCAGTGTCCTACTCATCCACCTATTACTACTCTAGATAGTGTTGGACTCTATGTCAAACCAAGACCCCATTCAGGCTAATACATTTGTGCAAAGAGCTATTAAAAGCAAACAAAACTAACAAAATAAACCAAAGCAAAGGGTTTTGTTTTTTTTCCATTTAAAGTGGGAAATACATGGGAGTTGTCCATGCTTTTAATATTAATTGTATTAGGTGGAAGTCGAAACAGATGTCATATTCTCACTCCCCCACAAATCCAATAAACACCAGAGTTCTGTTGTTTTAAAACAGGCAAAAATGCTCCAGCGGCTCTCAAACCAACAAAGGAACAAATGTCACAATATGTACTGCTTTGCAAAGTGCTGTCGGAAACAGAACTACAACATTCCTGACGTCGAGTGGCTGCCCCAGAAGCGAGTGATGGCACTGGGGCGGGGAGCAGGAGGAAGTGCACAGGAAGCTGAGTGGACAGAGTGTGTAAAGTGTGACTTAAATCCCCCAGTTTTAAGGAAGTAGATGGAGATGAGCAGTTTACCAACATGTCACGGGTAAAACGAAACTCACAACAAGTACAAAGAAGAAAATAAGCATTATTTGCTATCTCTTCCCTCACTGATAACACTATGAATATGTGTTTTACATCATCGAAATTATGTGATACATATAATTTTTTACCCTTTTTTCACTATTACATCAAAAAAGTTATCCCACATAATTAAAAATTGCCCACAAACATCACTTTTAAGAACTATAAAGTATTTGTAGATGATACCATAATTTTCTTATTTCTTTAGTGGTAGATATTTGCCCCAACTTTTCTTTCTTTTTTATTGATTTCAGAGAGAGGAAGGGAGAGAGAGAGAGGGAGAGAAACATTAATGATGAGAATCATCCATCGATCAGCTACTTCCCGCACACCCCCCACTGAGGACTGAGCCTGCAACCCAGGCATGTGTCCCAACTGGGAATAGAACTGGTGACCTCCTTGTTCATGGGTTGACTCTCAACTACTGAGCCACACCAGCCAGACCCAAATTTTCAATATTATAAATAATACATCAATAAAACCACTGTGTATCCTACCTGTGTTTTCCAGAGATATACTTCTCTCTTAACTTTTCCTTGTAAACACCCAGAAATAACTATGACAAATTTTGGAAAAGAGAAAACACTCATATTATTATGAAAATAGAGGTTAATGGGCTGGTAAAATGCAAAAATATTATATTATAACATCACATTATTAGAATATAATTTTACCCACAAACTTGAGGATATTTGGATCATTTAATTATTTCCCAAATTATCTACAATGAATATATATTACTTTATAACCAAGAAAATGACAAAAAGAGGATAATTTGTGAAAAAAAATACAGAAAGTGTCAATTCGGGTTGGCCAACATATGTGTAATAGGACTTTCAAAAAAGAGGAGTGAAAATGGAGAAGAGAACATTATCAAAGAAGTACCAGAAAAAGATTCTCCCAGGGCTGAAGAAAGACAAAAGGATTAGTCTGAAAAATCCTGAGTACCCAGTACAATGAACAAAGAACAATTCATAGAAGCAACCTCATGGAATTTCAGAGTTCCGATAATAAAAAGAGATCCTAAAACACTCAGCAAGAGATAATAAACAGATAACCAACGAAAGTCTAAGTCATTCTTCTCATCAGCAACACTGAGGCTTGAAGACAATGGAGCAACTACCTTCAAAGTCCATAGAAATAATTTTGTACCTAGAATTTGATATCTTGCCAAATGACGGATCCAGTGTCATGCAGGAACTTGGACTCCCATATAGGTTTTGGAAATAAAATTACTTGATGATATACAACCCAAGCAAGAAAAGACTATGAGAATTAAAACCAATTTAACCAGACTCGAAAGGCAATTTGAAGAAACTCCATTATAAATGCGCAGTTATCCTAGCCGAAGGTCTGTATATTTGGAGCAAATAAATGATATTATTAAAGAGCTGGAAGGTATTTGTAATATTATAAAGAAGATACATGCTTCTTTGTCAATCAAGTAAAAATTTCAGAAAGTAGTAAGTTATGAACACACACACACACACACACACACACACACACACACATCATGGCCCAAATATAAAGTCAACCAATATGTATGATTTTGTACAGTTGATGGAGTCTAAGAAAAGAAGAACCACTTGGCCTTGACATTGAAACATTCCCCTCTACAGATCCCAACATATTACCTGCTTCTGTAGAGACTAATGTTTACAATATCTGTACTTTAAATACAGCTTGTTCATTGGCTTTCAATGATCAGACTTAACTGACAGAACATGGAGAACAAATTTACAAATTTGCTGTAAGCCTTGGCAACCTTACAGAGGTGGTATAGCTGAGAGAGGGTGAGGAGTAGACGGGAGAGAAGCAGTGGACGGAAAAAGGGGGGGTATTAACTTTCCATCTTACATAGAGGGGGAAACCAAGAGTTACCACCAACAATTAATGGGTCAATAAACATAAATTGAATATTCTGTAAAATCATAAGGTTAACCATCAGAAGAAATAAAAATACACAACTATTCATGATTTGCAGGTGAGAGAAGGGGATCTATAAGTGAATAAGTTTCTCACCTATCACAGCTAAAATTCTTTCAATGCCGAAACCAGTTTGGCTCAGTGGATAGAGCGTCGGCCTGTGGACTGAAAGGTCCCAGGTTCGATTCTGGTCAAGGGCATGTACCTTGGTTGTGGGCACATCCCCAGTAGGGGGTGTGCAGGAGGCAGCTGATCGATGTTTCTCTCTCATCGATGTTTCTAACTCTCTATCCCTCTCTCTTCCTCTCTGTGAGAAATCAGTAACATATTAAAAAATAAATAAATAAAATTCTTTCAATAATGCTTGGAGCTGATAATTGAAGACATAAGTGTAGTAGGCTACTTAGCACTATCAAGCTAAATGCCAGAAGAAATAGAAACAGGAGCAATCAAATGAAGAAATCTATTAAGAGGAAACTAGGAAATGAATGGGAAAGAAGACTTACTTTTTATGGTGTTCTATGTGGTTTTAATGTTTATTTCCAGGCAACTATATTTTAATAATTAAAAAGCAAAATAAGACAAATACCAAAGGATTTTAAAGTAGTAGATATGCATCAGGTCAAAAAGATAGAGTAGGTGTTTTTTTCCCTCTGTTTTCTAATTATACTGTATGTAATATGGTATTTGTTATTTCCATAATGGAAAAATTCATGAAGAAAAGATAAATAATTAATGCATCATTTTTATCACATCATGGTTAGAAGTTGTAGGAAATGGGGATGACGAGGCAAAGAAATGCATCTAAAATATCCAAGGGAGGATTTTCTACAATGGTCATGAAGGCCAGGCTAGCTGTGCGATCTTGGCTAAGTAACTTAGCTCCTCTGGTCTCAGTTTTCACCCCTGAAACACTGAGGAGTTGCCTTTAGAAATTTTCAGGCCAAGTTCGGCTCCCAGAACGTATGAATCTCTGAATTTCCAGCAACTGTGAGCATTGCCATTGAGATCAGTGACCCAGGCAATCTTGACTACAAAATAACTGGCTCCTCTTTTCTGTTGTTGAGGGGCTGTTTCCTCTTGGAAGGTGAAGCTGTGAGGTGCTGCAAACCTCATGTTTTTCTAACAGAATTGCAGTTGTTTGCTCCAACAACAAGTACAAGGTTCACATAGATTATTTGCCCTGGTGTGTGCTCAGAAAAAGGCCAAAGTCCTTGCCGTGAGGACCAAGGATGTACCCCAGGTCTGACTCAAGCCCTCGAAGAAACCTGTCATCATTGGGGCTGTCACTGTTTTACAAGAAACACAGGAAGTGTGTTGAAAGCCATAACCACAATAAAACTGCCACATCAATCCAGGAGGTATTTTTTAAACACGGGAAATCATGCACCATCAGGACCCGGCTAGAACCAGATCCCGCTACCTGCGGGGTTCACCATCTCTCTAAGTCTTGGCATTTCATCCACATTGAAGTTCTGCCTCTAGTAGGTTATTAACAACAGCAACAAAACAGAAATGAAAATAGAAAGTTTGTGGTGAGATCAAGTAACAGATGACAGTTCATTTGCTTTTAGTAATACAGTGTCTGAAATTGTCCGGTCAGGTTTTGAACACTGAGGGGCAGTATCTAAGGAATATCCACAGGTCAGTGGTAGAGTCTATACTCTTGCCATAGGAAGCATGGTCCCCAGAGCAGTGGCATCCTGGGAAGCTTTCACATGTACAGAAGTTTAGGCCCCAAACAGACCTGCCCAATCAGACACGGCCTTTTACCAAAATCTCCAGGTGACACTTTTGGGCAATAAAGTTTGAGAGATGCTGGTATACAAGACCTGTGACGTCCACACACCTACCCACATCAAAAACTGAGGATTTAACTATACACAAGGTCAAGTACCTAAGTCCACAAAGCTCTAAAAGGAAGATGATTTTTGTTGTTGTTATTCTTATTATCCTCCCATGTACAGATGAGGAAACTCGGGTTAACGTCAGCAGGACTGGGCTACCAGGAGCTTGCAGAGAAGGCTTAGAGAAGTTAGAAACTTGCCCAAGGTCATAGGTAGCAAAGGGCAGAATTGAGATTTGAAACAAGATCCCTTTAAATCCCAGACTCATGTTCGTAGCCATTACTTTCAGTTGCCTCGCTAGAGTTGAATGTTTTCAAGGGACTCCAGCAGGCTGATACACAGGCTGACACCATTGAATCCGGTTGGTAGCATGTCAAGAACCGTTTTTCAGAAGATCAGCCTTAGGAGACATCCTCGGGAAGCTTCTTGCTCACCCCTCCCCCGACCATCAGGGGTAGATATGGATGTTCTGGGAGGGATCCTGCCAGAGTGTGACCCTTCTAGGCAATTGAGTCTGAGTTAGCCAGCCCCAGAATAAAGCCTAAGAAACGCCTGTGTTTAAAACAGAAGGCAAAGCTTCCGGGAAGGATGACCTATTTTATGATACCTTATGGTTTCAGAATGACTGTGGGCCCCTTCACCTACCTCCTGTGGGCTAAACACCATCATCTACCCTTTGACACTATTGGGTCTAGAGACAGAAGGGTAGGGGGTGGAGGCAATTGCAGGTGACAGGAACCTTGATTTTCAAGAACCTAGGTTCCTGGCCAAGGTTCCCTGAGCCCCTCAAGGCATGACTTGGGGACATCAGGGTTTTCTAGAAAGTCATGCATGCTTTTCCTGGGACGGAAGTGGGAGGACCCAACAACGACCTTCTCAGCAGTCCATTATTCAGCCCCACTTACTGGGGGTTCATCTTCTCTATTTGCAAGAACTAGATTCAACTGCAAACAATAGAAATGATGATGAGGAGGAGGATTGTGATGACGGCTTAAATCAATGCTCCTCGAAGCATCATGTGCTCATGAATCACCTGTGAACCTTGTTGAAGTACAGATTCTGATTCAAAAGGTCCAGGGCCGGCCCTGCAGTTCAGCGTTCCTCACAGGCTCCTGGGGTGCCCGTGCTGCTGGACCACAAAACACACTGAGAAGTGAGGGCTTCAGCAAGACAAAAGCTTATTCCTCACTTAGGTCCAGAGCACCTGGAGGCTGACCCTCCAGCTCTAGGGCACCATAGCAGCATCAGAGGCTCTAACTCTGAGCTCTCTGCTCTTTCCTCTTCAGCACGTGGCTTCCATCCTTAAGATCACCTAGCGATCCAAGAAGGATCCTGGAGACCCAACCCGCCCAGCCGTGCTGCAAACCTGCAGAAGAGTTTCTACTAACCAAACCAGCTCCTCTGAAAGAAGGTATGCGGGCCTTCTGCTTTGTCCCTTGGCCACCCCTAACCCGCAGAGAGTCTGAAAATTGGGTTTCTTTTCCTAAAGGAGGGGAGAATGAGGGCTGATGGGCAATTAGGATGTCTGCCCATCTCTCCATCCCACCCATCTTTCCATCATTTTGAAACTTTAGAGGAATACGGCCTTGGCAGCCCCTCTTTTCCAGAAATTACTCTGGGGAAGAAGAAGCTGGGCCCCACTGTGCATTGTCTGGAAGACTGTGAGCCATGGGTCAGAGCCAGTGAGAATGAATGAAAACATGCTGACAGCAGGGCAGCAGGGAAGATGAATCCAGAGGAGTGGTCTGAAATCTGCTAGAGTCACGCAGAAAAGTGATAGACAATGGGCAGACCTTGTGCCCTACATTTGAAAACTGTCTCTGGTCTTGCTTCTGACACTTCAATTCTACTTTGCACCCCCATGGACCTGACAGCCTCTTTTAGTCTCCTTGGAACACAAGTCCTTTCTGCCATGTCCCAGCAGGACTCTTCCCAATCTCCCTCCATACCCAGAAGTGCTCTAGCCAAAGCCTGGAGCCTCACTTTTGGCTCATGCCACTAGCACCTGGTCTTATCCATTCTGGGGCCTTCTCATGCTTTGACTAGAACCTCCGGTGCTAAAACCTACCAGAATCATCAGAAATGGCTGCAGCCAATTCCTTAATGCTTTAGGTGGTTGTTTCTTCTATGCCCAATGCCCCTTTGACTGAAACTGCCTAGCATACAGCCCCCAACCCACCTACCCATCTACCTAGGGAAAGCAGTTATGGGATAACTTTTGGACAGGAGTGACCACAGAAGGGACCAGGAGTGGACACCCTACTATAGATTGCTAGTGGCTTATGACATGGTCTGATGCAAAGGGAACTAACAAAACTAAGGTGATAACATTAACTGAGCCAATCAGAGTCCCTCACCAGGGAGTTTAACATGAAGTTACTGGATAGAAAGAGGCAGTTGTGGTTGCCATGGAGTCAGATTAAGGATGCCTCAAACTCCCATTGATGATGTCCCCAGCTCTCAACACCACTGAGCTCGGAATTTCCAACCTGGTGTTTTTCATCCTGCTTGTTATCTAGGAACTCCACAGATATTCAGACAAACACAGTTGACATCCTTTTCTATTCATCTAGTGAAAATGATCTGTGACATCTTGTGATGTACACAGTTAATGCTGTGCGAGTCTCTGGTTTTGATGGCTGCCCTGCCATAGTATATGTCCCTTCCTGGCTGCAACTGCCCTTCCCACAGGTATTCTCTGTGCTAAGGTGGTCACTGATTGGGCCAAAGGAGCCCAACCATAGGCTTGCCAGTTGAGGCTGCTGACTCGTGTTTTCCTAAAGGTAACAGTGGCTCAGCTGCCATGGCCAAACCCCAGTCACATGGTTAAAACAAACCTATGTTTCCTTTTTTCTCTTGTGGAAGTCTACACTAGTATGGCAGCTCTATTCTGCAAAGGTGTCAGGGACCCAGGCACTTTCTATCCTGTTGCTCTGCCAACTCTATAGTTTTGTCCTCATCTTCACTGTCCGAGATGGCTTGCAGCATCCACATTCCAGTAAGTAGGAAAGGAAAAAGGACCCCGGAGGACATGCCCCTTCCCTTTAAAAGCTCAACCTGGAAGTTGCATAGATAACTTGTACTCACATCCCATTGACAAAAAAACATGAGCATATGGCCCCACCCAGGTGCAAGGAAGGCTGGGAAGTGTTAGTCCTATACTAGTCAGCTATGTGCCTAGTTAAAAATCGGGGTTCATATAAAGTAGGGTTGCAGTTGTGAGTATACAAAACACAGAGTTTATTATTTATTAATTATTGTAATATTTTCCATACAAACAACCATAAACCTACTTTTGCCCCACCCTGTATTCTGTGCCTAGCTAAAAATTAGAAGTTCTATTATTTTGAAAGAGAATGAATAGGAGGGGGCATGTCCAGTCTCTGCTGGTCAGACCAGCTCTGTCTAGAGTCTGGGCCTGAAGAAACCAGAGATGTAAGAGGAGAGTAAGAGGAGATAGATGGTGACAGGCAGAAAGAGTCACAGCCATGAGGCCCATGAAAGCATTCAAGAGCATGGATACACCCCAAACCACCTGTGACACCAGACAGCTCCCACTCCTGCTCTCTGCTCTCCCACAAGGTGTCCTCTTGTAAAACTCGCTTCTCTTAAGGAGCGTGAGACACTCAGAAGTCTTTGCTGCAGGTCCAGGGCAGTCCTGTTGGAGGTGAGGAGCGAACAGTGTTTTAACAATGGTCCCATTCTCCAGATGAGATAGCTAAACCCTAAGTGCTTCATCATCTGTCCTCAGGCAAAGGAGAAAACTGCATGAGAATCTGCTGCTTCAGCCTCTTGGTCAGAGATGAAAACAAGCCATCGGTACACGTACACGATGCTATCTGGCTTCCTCTGTGTGGAAAGTGCTGATAGGAATCGAGAGGGTCCTGTTTGCCGAGACCACAAGCTCCGGGTAAGTCAGTGTAGAAATGCATCAATAGATGAGATGTGAAGCTGGGTATGTAAATAAACACTGAACACCTGACACACGGGCCTCACTGAGACTCCGAATGTGTGAGGCCTTTCTGGAGACCACTGAGCAGTTAGCCACAGTGCACACAGTAGGGCCTGAAGACAGGTGAGAAAGGAGAATGCGGTCAGGACCTGGGCCCCAGCTAGCGCCAAGGGGACAAGATTAGTCTCAGGTCCTGGGGCTAGAAGTCCTTCTCAGAAGGCAGAAATAGTTCCTGAAGAGGATGGCCAGTATGATACCTTCCCTGACAATATAACTTGCAAAAACAAGACACCCATATCACTTCTCAGGCCTTAATTGATTTGCAATATGTCTGATCTGGCAGTGGGCAAGTCCAGAGGTCATAGGCAAACTGCAGCCCCAAGTGGGGGCGTCTGCCAGACACACTGGCCACAGGCCAACTGCACTGGAATTCTGAGGTCTCTGTTTGGGCCTGGGTGGACCCCGGGTTTGGATTCAGACACACTGGGCAGCATGGGGAGGACACAGTGGGTGACCATAGTCCATATCAGCAAGCACCAGGGGCTCCAGCAGCGCAGGGCTCCCACAAAGAGTGAAAGTTTGGTCCTGTTCAGCAACTACTGACTACTGTTGATGGTAAAAAAATTAATCAGATACTTAACTCTCACCAGCATGAGCAAAAAAGGGAATCTGTGGGCTGCATAACCAAACCGCGCAAAGTACGGCGGTACAGCTGGACCCAGGGGGGACGGCCAGATTCAGAGATTCAGCTATTATCCAGACTTTCTCCCCAGTTTGGGCTGCTAAAAAAAAAAATACCACAGATTTGGTGGTTTAAACAGCAGGCATTTCTTTCTCACAGCTCTGGAGGCCAGGAAGCCTAAGATGAAGAAACTAGCATGTTCAGTGCGTGGGGAGAGACAGCTGCCTGGCTTGTAGAAGGCCGCCTTCTTGCTGTGTCCTTGCCTGGTCTCTTCTCTGTGTGAGTGCACATGGGAAGAGAGCGTGAGCTCTGGTGTCTCTTCCTCTTCCTAGAAGTGTGCTAATCCCATCATGGGGGCCCCAGCCTCTTGACCTTATCCAAACCTAATTGCCTCCCAAAGGCCCCACCTCCTAATTTAGTCACATTAGGGTTAGGACTTCAACATATGAATTTGTTGAGGGAGGAGTATGGGATATAACCATTCAGTGGATGACAACTTATGACTCTGATTTTCTTTGCATTTTGAATTCATTCTCACAATGTAGCTTTCCCCCTCAAGGCAGAAGTCATGAATGCATGCAGCTTTGGACCTAAATACTAGCGAGGAGAGAGTGTCCTCATCAACTCTGGGTTGAAAAATGCCTCCAGGAAGTCTCTTGATTGGCTTTGCAAGCCACTTGCCTATTCCTGGACAATCACTTTGACCAAAGGCTACTATGATTGGCCCCAAGCAGGTCACTGATGGTTGGACTGGGAAGAAGCAGCTTGCCCCCCAAATGAGGAGTGCTGCTGGAGGCCTGCCCAGCAACAGATGCCCATTGCTAAGGGAGTTGAGGGTGAAAGGGATGAAGTGGGAGCTGTGCTGAGCTAGCGAGTGGCACTAATGGGGAATCTGTGAGAGATGCCTGGGGTGCCTAGAAATAATTCAGGGGATGTGGTTTGTAAAGGGCTGAAAACCATGGAATAATGTCTTGTAAGCCAAAAAAATGCAGTTTATTACTATTAATATAGAGATTGGGGTGTTCTGGTGCTATGATATCTACCATTGACTTTGAAATTCTTCATCACTGGAAGTGTGATCTAAGGGTGAGTGCCTCCTTTTAATCCACACCCTAGAGGACTCCTGTCACCCTAGTAGTGGTCATTAGAATTTAATCAGAAAGGCCGAAACTGGTTTGGCTCAGTGGATAGAGCGTCGGTCTGTGGACTGGAAGGTCCCAGGTTTGATTCCGGTCAAGGGCATATACCTTGGTTGCGGGCACATCTCCAGTAGGGGGTGTGCAGGAGGCAGCTGGTTGATGTTTCTCTCTCATCGACGTTTCTAGCTCTCTATCCCTCTCTCTTCCTCCCTGTAAAAATCAATAAAATATATTTTTTAAAAAAGAATTTAATCAGAAGGCCATTTGTGAGGCAATCCCTCTTCTGGGTGTCTACCCCAAAATTTTGAAAACATTTATTCATAGAAATATATGCACCCTTATGTTCATTTTAGCATTATTCATAGTGGCCAAGACATGGAAATAACCGAAGTGTCCTCCAATAGATGTTTGGATATATATATAACAGAATACTACTTAGCCATAGGAAACATAAAATATTGCCTTTTGCAACAACATGGATGGATCTTGAGAATATCATGCTAAGCAAAATAAATCAGATGGGGAAAGTCAAGAACCATATGATTTCACTCATATTTGGGATATAAAAGCAACAAATGAACAAACAAACAAACAAAAACTTATAGACACAGACAACAATATGGTGATTACCAGAGAGTAAGAGGGATAGGGTAGAAGAGGGTAAAGGGGGTCACGTATATGGTGACAGAAGGAGAGTTGACTTTGGGTGGTAGGCACACAATGCAATATACAGATGATGTATCATAGAATTGTACACTTGAAACCTATATAATCTTATTAACCATTGTCACCCCAATAAATTTAATAAAATTTTTAAAAATATTTTTATTGATTTCAAAGAGGAAGGGAGATGGAGGTAGAAACATCAATGATGAGAGAGAATCATTGATCAGCTACCTCCTGCAATCCCCTGGGGACTGAGCCCAGGGGATTGCCCTGACTGGGAATCGAACCTCCACCTCCTGGTTCATAGGTCTACACTCAACCACTGGGCTTAATAAAATTTTGAAAAGAAGAAGGGCATAGGCCAGAGGTATTCCCACAAGTGCTTCAGCTATCTTTATCTCTGATCAATACCAGAGGTCTTGTTAATTAGCATAATGCATGGAGAGATGGGCTTTCATTGGTGAAACATGGAGAAACTCCACAATACATAGAAACAGGGATTAGACTCTAGTGAGCCTTCCTCCTTCCCTCTTAGGAACGCTGCCCATGGCCTATGTCCAGCTGCTGATTCCAGAGAATATGGGCCAGCCTGAGTCTGACTGGGTGGTACGCTAATCCCACTATGAGAGTCTTGTCACATTTGCTCCAAGTGAAACTTTCTTTCATGCACAGAGCTCCCTACAGAAGAGAGAGTTTGGACATTATCAAGCACACAAGGCAGAGTGATTGATTTGTGCCTACTTGCTGTTAAACATCTGTTTGAGGGAAGAACTCAGCCTGAGACTTGCTTGTCTGGGGACCTGGAGCAAGGCTGCAGGGAGGAGCTGGCCCTTGACTCCTGTAACTAGTGGTGGCTGCTGATAGTAACCAAAAGGAACCCAGGGTTCTATGTGGCCAAAGTGGGGAGTAGGAGGTGCCCTTGCAAGCCCAGGGGCTCATCAGTTTTCCTCAGAAAGATCTGTCACGCCTTAGGTCTTAGGGTTCCAGCTGGGGCAGGAGTCCAACCCCCAAAGATGGGGAAAAGCTGTTGGGTACAAGGCAGGACCTACTCAGAGTGAGACTGAGAAATGAACAGGTGTCCATGAGGCAGAGAGGAGGCGACCCAAGAAATGAGGCAAAGGCCCAGTAGCCAGAACTGGAGGATGACCTTGGGACCCAAGGATGACCTTGAATGTGGGCCTCAGAGTGGGCCGCAGCCTCCTTAGAGACCTGGCAGAGGGGAGCTTGAAGGTAATATTGGATTGGGGGGGGGGGAAGGGGGCTGCAGAGACTGAAACCAGGCCAAGGCTGGCAGCTCTCTACCAACCCAGGGACACCCGGACCACCCCAAGGAAAAGCAAAGAGATTGGAACTCCTGATGCCTCACTCTAGCGACAGCTTTGAATCATGAACCTTTTTCTGCACTGACCACCATGTTAAAGATAATTACAAAGACTATGGAGAAACATCTCTGTAGCTGCTGGCATGAAAGTTTCTTTGAGAAGAAAGGGTCTTTGAGAAGTCTACTTTTCAAAGGGTGGAAAGGGAGTTTCCAGCCTCGACTTTGAACCCCTCCTACGTTTTCTGGAGAAGGAAGGGGCTTTTCTGGAACACAAAGGAGGGAGGAGGAAGGGGAGGGCTGGTGTTGAGGTCAAAAAGACAAGGAAGGGAAGAGAGTTGCCTACACAGCCCAGAGGAAGGTCTCAACAAACCTGCTGGACACATATGTGTGAGGTTAACTTGCCCTGCTTCCCCCCCTCTCCCCACAAGCCCCTGAAATCTTTAGCAAATTCCCCACTGCTCATTAATGCATGTGTACCTCCTACCCCTCCCCCCACTCTGCCCCTGAACTTCACTCCAGGTCACCAGAAGAGCAAGTCTCAGAATGAATTCTGCCCCCAAATACTGATATTTGTTAGCAAGCAGGAAATCCTTTGAAGTGCAAGGAACTCATTTGGGGCCACAGAGAGGTGGTGAGGATGAAAACAGAGACCTCGACCAAAGATGAACATATCTTAGTGAGAACTGATGTAGATGGCTTTCTGTATATTTCTTTGTACACACCTAGTACTTCATTCCAAATCTTATTGGAGGCAGGGACTACTTATTTTGCTTTCACAATCGCATGTGACCTCACTCCCCAACCAGCAGGGGAGAAATATGTTAAAACGTGAACAGCATACAAATGAGCCTTCTGCACTGTGAAACATGAAAGGTTTGACTTGAAGGTATAACTATGGGATGTTGTACCTCCCAAACCAAGCATTTCCCCCCAAAGTGTCCAACAGGAAGATCTACATTGAGATGCCCTGGAGGAGACACAAAGGGAGGGGCAGGCTTCATCTGTCCAGCTGCAGGGGAGGGAGGAGGTCCGGTCCAGCTGCGGGAGCAGAGTGTCCGGCATCTGCATGGTACAACACACAGAAACCAGGTGAGCATCCGGTGCTGGGGGACGGCCAGCCATGCACCAAGAGGTGCAGAACTCAACTCAAGAAAGAGGACCCCAACAACAGAGCCTTCCAAATTCAGGAAGGTGGCAAGTGTGGGTAGAAGGGCATCTGGGACAACAGTAGGTTAAAAGGCTGCAGCCACTGGAGTGAGATTTGGGAAGAGCAGAGGACTCCAGCCCTGAGAAGAAACTGAGGATAACAGGAGCAATAAGAGTGGGTTCTGGAGGGACTGAGCCCGTGACAGGTGGAGGTTAGGGACGAAGAGTGAGAGAAAATCCCAGTTACCAGAAACCACGTCAGGTCAAGGCACACTGCCCATTCCTGAGGCTTAGGCCTGGCATGTGAGTTAAATCTCTTTGAAGGTTCCTTCCTAAAGTCAGGACTAATGCCAGAAACAGAAGGTTTTTATTTTTTTTCATTTTTTAATAGATTTCAGAGAGGAAGGGAGAGGAAGAGAGAGATAGAAACATCAATGATGAGAGAGAATCATTGATCGGCTGCCTCCTGCACTCCCCACACTGGGGATTGAGCCCGAAACCCAGGCATGTGCCCTGACCAAGAATTGAACCGTGACCTCCTGATTGGTAGGTTGATGCTCAACCATTGAGCCATGCTGGCCATGCAGAAGGAGTATTTTAATTAGGAGGCATTTAGCTGCAAGTAACCAGAAGCTGAACTAAAAGTGACTTTAACAAGAAGGAGATCATTGACTCACAAATGAAAGGACAGTAGAGCAGGCCTATGGCTGACCAATACAGTGGCTCCAACTCCACTTTTTGGTGACTTTTTTTTACTCTGTCTGTCCTGGGACGGTGGCTTCATCTGCAGGCTTCATCCTGCCATGCTGGTCTTGGGTGTGGACAGAGCGACATTGCTGGCTCAGCTCCCTTTGGGGCTATGAACCATGTGGGCAGGATAGACACCTGCACAAAATTATTCTTCTGTTAGGGAGAAGGAAGGAAACGATACCAAGGGCAGGATGAAGCGCAGGTGGGTGGCTGACTTGGGTTCTTCCTACTGATCCTCTGACCAGCTGTGTGAGCTGGGGGAAGCCACTTCCGCTCTCGAGGTCTCATCTGATAACAAAGTGACTGTTCTAGAGAATCTTTAAGTGGTCTTGGACTCTATCCAATGAGATGTTCATGGATTACTCAATGCAGGCCTTCGAGTGTGGGAAACGATTCTAGTCGTTCATGGAAGATGGTACTTCCCAGAGATGACCCCAGCAACTTCTCCATCCCACACACTCATCTGCAGTGGAACCTTGCCACCCCACCATCAGGAGACGGAGTCTAATTCTCAGCCCCTTGAATCTATGCTAGCCTGATGACTCGCCTGGACCCAGCGGGCCACAGTAGCTTATACCTAATAAACTGTAGGACAAGTGACACTGAAAAGGCCATGCAGTCTCCAGTTGGTTCTCTCAGAACACCAGCTGCAGGAGAATCCAGCGCCACATAAAAAACCCAGCTACTCTGAGACGGCCTTGCTGGAGAGGCCCTGGAAGGCATTCATGTGGACAGCTCAGCTGAGCTTCCAGCCCAGAGCCAGCATCAGCTGCCCGCAGTGAGTGTGCGCCACCTTGGACCTCCAGCCCAGGCTGACCTTCAGATGATTGAACCCTCAGCTGACATCAGATCGCAGCTCCATGAGACATCCCACAGGATAGTCCCGCTAAGCCTGTCCAGAATTCCTAACCCAGAATATCAAGAGCAAAAGAAGATGATTGCCGTCCTTCACCCTTACGTTTCAGAGTGATTTGTTATGCATCACTGGTAACGAGGATATCCTTAGAGTGGAGTGGGCATAAGTGAACCAGGAAAGATTTAGACTCAACTTTGAGAAGTTGTTTCTGATAGTTGCAAAGCATTGAAAATATTTTGATTCCTTTTTATGGCTACTTACGAAATCAGAAGGAGAGATTCTTTGAGGAATGACCTGGGGGAGTCTTGCCAGGAGGTCATAACAATGACCTTCTCATTTAGGCAGCCCTTTGGAGTTTGGGAAGGGCAAATGAACTCATTTGAATGTCAGAACGAAGGGCTAGGGCACAATTCAAGCCCCATCTTTATTCAGTCCCCCTCCTGGAATTCCTGATCCTTGCCCACCTGTTTTTCTTGGAGAGAGAACACTAATGGATGAGCAAAACCTCCCTTCAGTGAGCACCCATATGTAATGGGCCAACTTCCTAACTGTCTCCACATTATACTTTCACATGGGGACAGCAAAGAGGCCTTAAAGGGGACTTTGGAGGCCTCTGAGCTACCAAGTTTCCTTGTTGGCCCTCCTGTGTTCCTCTGATGGTCTCAGGGTCCAGCCCCAGCAGCCCCTAGTACAGCTGTTTTTAGCAGCTGCTGCCTTGGCCCAAGCAGAAGCACCTTTGATTAATGGTTTTTCTTGAAGTTATACAAACAAAACCAATGATGGCTCTGTGAGGAGGGCAGAGCAGATGTTATTAACACTATCGTGTTAGCCAGCCTTCGAGATGGCTCCCAATAGTTTGTACCTCCTGGTATTCTCATCCTTCAACAGGTTGACTTGGGTAACAAATGGGATAGTTTAACTTTAGAGGCTATGTCATAATCGAGTGTGGCTTCTGTCTTGCTCTCTCAGATTGCTCACTCTGGGAAAGGCCAGCTACCATGTCAGGAGGACCCTCAAGCAGCCCCATAGAGAGACTCCTGCCAATAGCCATGTGAGTGAGCTGTCAGTAAGCAGATCCTCCAGCCCCAGTCCAGCCTTCAGATGACTGTCGATCCTCCAGTGAGCTGTCAGTAAGCAGATCCTCCAGCCCCAGCAGACACCTTGACCCCATCTCATGAAAGATCATGAGCCAAAACCACACAACTGAGTTGCTCCTAAATTCCTGACCTAAGAAAATTGTTTGAGATAACAAATGTTTATTATTTAAGTATTTATTAAATCTTTATTAAATATATTTATTAAATCATATATATGATTTCAGGGAGGAAAGGAGAGGGAGAGAGAGCTAGAAACATCAATGATGAGAGAAAATCATTGCTCAGCTGCCTCCTGCATACCCCCCACTGGGGATTGAGCCCACAACCTGTGCATGTGCCCTGACCAGGAATCTAACTGTGATCTCCTGGTTCATAGGTCGATGCTCAACCACTGAGCCACGCTGGCCAGGTTAAACTACTAAGTTTTAAGGAATTTAAAAAAGAGTAATAAGTAATTACAAGTGAGAAGCTGAGGCTCAGAGTCATACAGTGACTAACCCAAAGTGGCACAGTTGGAACTGGGAAGAACACCCTCATCTTGTGTTGCTGACTCATTCAGACAGGTTCTGTTAGCCCATGACTCAGCCATTCTGTAATTTAGCCCCAGAAGAGGGAGAGATGAGGCTGCAGGCATAGAGCAGTGACGGCCCAAGCAACCCTGCCACACTCAGGCCGCATACCCACACGGCTCCTCCCCAGGAATCCAGGGCCAGGGAGAGTGGCTGAGACCCTTGGCCCGCACTTGCATGGGACCTCCATGACGAGGAGAAACAAGCCAGCATCCGGACCTTCTCACCTGGACAGACCCACGCACACATGTTCTGGGCCTCAGCCCTGACCACTAAGGACACAATTGCTCAGCCAGGATGGTGCAATCCTGCTGGGCTGTGGCGCAGGTGTGTGTGGGGGGACTAGGACCTAAGATCCCTGACGAGGACTCAGGGTCTGGCCTGGCCTCCAGTGCCCTCACTGCTGACTCAGGTGTCCTCTTTAGAGAAGTCACTCCCGTGAAGGGTGCTTTTAGTTCCCATGTGAATCACTGGCCACATGATGACCGGTCACCCTGCCGCAGGCTGTGCCTGTGGCCTACGTGAGCTCTCAGCAGTGACAGTGTGGGTTGGTCATGCGGTCAGCATGGGGCAAGTCTATCTGGCAGTTTCTTCATCCTTCCAGCTATATGGGACTTATTCCAGCAAGAGCCACTATGCTCTCCCCACCGCCTGCATAGAACTGGGTTTGGGCAGGTCAAGAGGGTGGTTTAAGACAAAGGGTAAGCAGTTGCTTCTTGTCTTCAGGGTCTCAAGTCTGGCTGTCAGCGCTGTGGAGGGAGCACCAGATAGAGGCCTAAAGCAGGGGCTGGGATTGGCAGCAGGAAGTGGAGAAATGCTTACAGGGTGGGCATAGGATGCGGCGGGGAGCAGCCCCTTGGCTATGCAGACCTGTGGAAGGAAGCAGGGAGAGATCCAAGGTGACGTTTCTTGATAAAGGACCTCAACAGCCCAGCGGAGGGTCTTATGCCCATGACCTTGTGTGGCATTCAAGGACTTCCATGATAGAAGAGGAAAAATCCAGGTATAGGACACCTGGGTTCTAATCTAAACTCAAGATTCCATCACTTGGATAACCTTGGAAAAGTTGTTGGCCAATCTGGGCCTCGGTTTCTACATGAGTCAGGTCAAGCAAATGGTATTCAGACTGGGTTCTCTGGAACCCTAGGGTTATGCAGACCTACCTTAGAGTTTGCCATTGGGAGGGAGCCTCTAAACCAGTGCTGACCAATATAAAGTGAGTCATATATACAATTTTAAAATTTTTTAGTAGCCACATTTTAAAAAATCTAAAAACAAATAGGTGGAATTAATATTAATAGTATCTTTCAACATATAACCAATTTATTAAGTTTCTTAAGATATTTTAAATTCCACGCTTTGTACTAATTTTTCAATATTTGGTGTGTAATTTGTGCTTAAGCACAACTCAATTCGGACCAGCCACACTTCCAGCGCTCATTAGCTGACCTGTGCAAAGGCGGAATCAAGGCTTTAAGAGCAGAAGACTCCCCCTGGTGGACAAAGCGGAAAGTACAGGAGAGACCAAAGGATTTAAATGAGTAAAACACCTGAAAGCAGAGAAGACTGATAAGTTGGGGGCGCCGGTGGCTCAGTCCAACCAGAGCGTAAAAGTAGGGGAAGGAGTGTATCAGAGAGGTCATGAACTCACTTGGCTTCCTCCAGCATCATGGGTTTTCATGACATCGAGTCAAGGTCTCAGTTCCTTGATTGAATGATAATGTATAATGCGGGCATCTGTGAGGGCATCTGGGGAGAGCACGGGCCAATCAGAGATGCAGGTCACGGCCAAACTCCTGAGGGATTTGGGAGCGAGAACTGATGCAGACTCACTGCTGGGAAGCGAGGGAATGTGTCACAGGGGGATGGGGCACGGACAAGGGTGTGTTGAGCAGGAAAAACCTATTTGGACAATAACCCAGGCTGCAGAACAACTAGCGCCATCAAGTCAAAGAAACCAGAGGCGTTCAAGAGGCAAAATAGCAGAGGTGTTAGGAATAGACTCTGGAGCCAGCTTCGCTGCTTGCTGGCTGTGTGACTTTGGATAACTTACCTTCCGGGCCTCAGTGTCCTCATCTGTATAATGGAGGCGATAATAGCACCTGCCCCTTGTGTCTGCAGTGTGATGAGTTGTGTTTGTGACAATAGATTCTTTCTTTCCTAATAGCATATGTCAAATGCTTAGAATAGAGATAAGAAAGTGCCATGGCTTCCCTCTTATAATTACAGGGATTTCTTTAGAAGGACAACGTTTTCTGTGAGTGCTCACGCAGGAGCCCAGCCTCGTCCCCAGTGAGTTGACGTTCAAGTGCAATCACAGGACAAGTCTGTTCTCTACTTAGAAATGGCAATATTGTTTCAGTAGAGGGCAGTGGCCAGCCGAGTATTTCTCTAGCATCTTCAAATGGAAACTGCCAACAAGGCCAGCTTCCTGACCTGGTGGGGAATCAGGACCACAGAGGTTCAGCCCTCGTCTTAGGGAAAAACACTTAAAAAACATTTTAACCTTTTGCACTCGGATGTCGAGATTAAAATTACTCTTTGAATGTATCAATAATTTGAAATATAAAAAAATCCAAATAAATAAGTTTGTATGAAAAGAAACTCCAGTTTTTTATTCTACTGCCGCGCTTTGTAAAATCTGGGGTATTTAAAAAATTAAATCCCGAGTAGAATAAAGGAATCGAGAAAAAAGCAAGCGAGTGCAAAGGGTTAATAACATACTAATGTTTTTAACCTGGAGTCAAAACTTCTGCGTAAGGGTAATGCCTTACGCAGTGGTCGGCAAACTCATTAGTCAACAGAGTGGCAAACCGTGGCTCTCGAGCCGCATGTGGCTCGCGAGCCGCAGTTTGCCGACCACTGTGTTAGGATTTCCTCTTTCCCAGGGAAAATGTGGGTGTATCAGAATTCACAGTTCTCTCTTCTAACTTTGATGAGTCCAATGATCTTCTCATTTAAAAAAAAAAATAATAATAATGGCTTCGGTTCATGGAGCCACCTCTAAGTGGCAGTCAGTGACCAACATCCCATCTACACCATTCAAGTCTGCAAGGCCTTTGTCTCCCGTTTCAAAGCTGAGGACCCTGAGGCTCAAGTGTCATCAGAATTTGCCTAAATGACAGGATTCCCTGGAGCAATTGTTTGACGTATAAAATCTGAGCCCTGGGCCGTGGTGCTCAATCTTGCTGTACCTGGAACCATTGGGGTGAGAAGGAGATGGGGGGGAGGGGGAGTGACTTTGTAAAATCCTGGCAGTGCAGGCCCACCCTCCAAGTCAATCAAACTGAAACTTCCGGCTGTGAGACCCAGACATCAGTGTTTTCAAACTTCCCGAGTGAGTTAGCGTGGAGCCCAGATTGAAAGCCACCCATTCGGAAGTGGTTGTTCTGGTTCCCAAACCCGACCAGTCAATCCCCAGTATCATGCCTGGAACATTTTTGCAAGTTGCCTAGATGCACGGAATTGAGTGGATGTTCTCCTCACCATGGCCTGCTGCAATCACTGGCGGTCCATGCCAGAGGAATATGTATTTACGTTCTTGAAAACTCCAGTGTGCGTGCATTTAGTTTACGAAAGTGACACTGTGCCATCAAATATCATTTGGGATGCTTTTATTTTTTATTCAGCATGATGTTTTTGTTTTTAAATATATTTTTATTGATTTCAGAGAGAGGGGGAGAGAGAGGGGGAGAGAAACATCAATGATGAAAGAGAAACATTGATCGGCCCCCTACTAGGGATCAAGCCTGCAACCAGGCATGTGGCCTTGACCGGAATCAAACCCAGTACCCTTCAGTCTGCAGGCCGACGCTCTAGCCACTGAGCCAAACCAGCCAGGGCAGCATGATTTTTTTTGAGCTAGACCCATGCAGCTGTAGTAAATGTATTTCTGATTTCTGTCTTGTCTTCCTGCGTGTCCATGTATCAACATTTTATGTGTCCGTTCCCCAGGGACAGACACTCCAGACTTTGCCACCAACTACACTGCCCTGAGCATCTTCCCACGGTCTCCTGGTGATCCTAGCCACGTTTCTCTGGATGCGCAGCCTAAGAGTGGAGCTGCCCAATCAGAGGGTATGTGCAGCCTTCAGTTGTCCCAGCTTGTCTTCAGGACGCTATACCAATTCACACTCCCACAGGCTTGCCTCGAGGGGCCTCTCTTTCCCCATCCTTGTCAGCCCTTGATATTATCTGTGGTAGGTCCCCAAAAAGCAGCCAGGCCCAGAGATGTTATGAGAGTTTTTAAGAAATTTTATTGCGCTCTCTCACAGCGGGCTGAGACCAGTGTGTGGGTGTCAGCCCCGAGGGGATGGTTGGTTGGGTTCTCTTATCTAGGGTAGAAGTATGCAACATAGGGTCAGGCTGTGGCAGCGCCCGTCAGTCAGGCAGAGGGAATGGCGGGGAGGGCACGAGTGGGTCAAGGGAATTAAGGGAGGAGAGGTCACAGGTCAGTCAGGTGAAGGGGGATTCATCTTATCTTGCTTCTGCAGGCGCCAGCTGTCTGCCCTGAGCTATGGGAAAAGGCTTCTAACAAAATATATTTCAGAAAACATGTCCAAGTAGGAGAGATTAGGAGTGGTTCGTCCTAACAATCTGACTTTCTAGTTTTTGCCAAACACATGGGTAAAAAAATGACATCTGACAGCTTTAATTTGCATACACCCAATCCTTCCAGACTTGAATTCACAGTTATTCTATGACTTGCCTCCTACTACCTCTGTAGTCACACCTGCCCCCACCATCCCTAACCCCTGGCAACCACACCTGCCTACCATCTCTATGGTTTTGTCATTTCAAGAATGTTATGTAAATGACATTGCACAGTACGTGACCTTTTGAGAGTGCTTTTTTTTTTTTTTTTTTTTTTTTACTAATCATAAAGCATGAGTTGGGAAGTGTTCTCTCTTCTTTAAACATTTGGAGTAGTAGCCCATGATATGGAATTTAGCCATTCATTCATTAAGAGACATTTTGGTTGTTTCCAGGTTGGGGCTATTAAGAATAAACCTTCTATAAACATCATGCATAGTTTTTTGTGAAAACATGAATTTTTGTTTCTTTGTCATAAATGCCTAACAGTGCAATTGTGGGATCATACAGTGTGTGTTCCAGTTTTTTTAGAGGACAGCCCAGAACAAGGCAAGGATGTCTCTTGTATGTTGACTATGATGAATCTTCCAACCCATGAAAATGATATGTTTCTCCATTTATGTAGATGTCCTTTGGTTTATCAGCATTTTGTGGTTTCAGCATACCTGTTTTGTACATGTTTTGGTGATTTATGCATAAGTATTTCTTTCTTAGGAGAAATGTTATACATTAATTGTCCATTAATTTTGCTTTCCACACTTCTATTGCTACTGCATAGAAATGCAATTGATTTTTACATGTTGCTCTTGTATCCACAGCTTTGCTTATTATTCTAGGCACCATTTCAGTTTTTTGTTTTTGTTTTTTTTTTAATATTCTTTGGTATTTTCTATGTAGACCATCGTGTCGTCTCCAAACAGGGACAGTTTTATTTCTTCCTTTCCAATGAGTATTCCTCCCCCACTTATTAAGCTGTCTGGGACTTCCAGCACTAGATTGAATAAGAGTATTGATAGCTGACATCCTCGCCTTGTTCTCAGTCTTATGGGGAAACACTCAATCTTTCACCTTTAATATGAGGTTAGCTATAGGTTTTTAAATAGATATTCTTTATCAAGTTGAGGAAGTTCCCCCACCCCTGTTTTTTCTGAGAGTTTTATCATAAATGGCTGTTGAATTTTGTCAAGGGTTTTTTCTATATCAGTTGATATGAACATGTGATTTTTCTTCTTTAGCCTTTCAATATAGTGGATTACATCGATTGACTTGAAGTGTTGAACCAGCCCTGCATCTCAGGAATAAACCACATATGCTACTTGCTGATATTTTGTTAAGGATTTTATTCATGTACATGTGTGAGGGATATTAGTCTGTAGTTATGTTTATTTTTGTACTGTCTTTGTCTAGTTTTGGTTTTCAGGTTGATACCGGTCTCACAACATGAGTTGGGAAGTGTTCTCTCTTCTTTAAACATTTGGAAGAATTCTCCAGTCAAATCATCTGGATCTGGAGATTTCTTTCTTGAGAGTTTTAAATTATGACGTCAGTTTCCTTAATAATTGTCAGGCTAATCAAGTTATTTCATATTGGTGAGTTGTGGTAGTCTGTGTTAGTTGAAGGATTAGTCCACTTCCCTAAGCTGTAGAGCTGTTCGTAGGATTTGATTAATATTTATTGATGGCTACAGAGTCTATAGTGCTATCTTCTGTTTCATTCCTGGTATCAGTCATTTGTGTCTTTCTCTTTTTTGTCATTCTTCTAGAGGGTTATCACTTTTATTGATCTTTTCAACCAGCATAAATTTTTTTTTATCTCATTTCACTGTTGTTTTCAATTTTATTATTTCTGCTCTTATCTTTATTTTTCCTTCTTTCTACTTAATTTGGATTTATTTTGCTTTATTTTCTATGTTTTTAAAGTAGGAGTTTAGATACTTATGTGAGACATAATGTGGGCTTCTAGTGCTATAAATTTCCCTCTCAGCACTGCTTTAGCTGTTTCCCACAAAGTGTGATGTGCTGTATTTTTATTTCATTCAATGTATTTTTTACTCCCCTAGAGACTTCTTTGATCCTTGGATTATTTAAAAGTATGCTATCTAGTTTTCAATAACGCACTTGGTGAAGATTTTCAGGTACAGTAACTTGGTTTACTATTTTATTTTATGTTTTTTCAGCTGATAATTTCATAGTGAGGATGGGCTACAAAGAGAACCACATCTTTTGTTATCAAAGGAGCCTGGAACTTGGTGAGCTAACTTTGTTGACATGGCAACATATATAAAACCACACATACATTCATGCACACATACTCACACATGCATACATACATACATGGCACTTATACCCACACTTATCCAGCAGAGCTCAAACTCTCATTTTCAAACAAACAAAAAAAAAGAAACAGGAAAAGGAAGAACAAAAATATCAGGTCAGCAATGCACCTCTAAAAAATTTAAGCCAAACCAGAAACCTCTGGCGGAAATATAGATTTGGGGGTGACCGTACACAAGCTGTATTTCTTGTAGGTTAGCAAAACCCGCCTCTAAGCCAATGTCCTCCCCTCCTACCTCATCACTGCCCCCATCATAGCAAGAGCAATCCACCCATTCTGCTTTGAAATTTTGAGAAAAAAAAAAAAATGAAGGCCACTCCATTTAATACAACAGTGGAATGGAAATTTCAGGAACTAAAGATGTATCCCATAGAAAGAAAGGTATGTCCTGTATCCCATAGAAATAAAGGTCTATCAGCATGAATAGATAATAATTCCCATGTCTGATAGATAATAATTCCCTTCTCCAAAGGCATGAGCTGAGGAGCATGGATGTAGTCTATTTATGTGTAGTGTGTGTAAACATATAAGTATCTTTATAAGGCCTT
Source organism: Eptesicus fuscus (assembly GCF_027574615.1). Lineage (NCBI taxonomy): Eukaryota > Metazoa > Chordata > Mammalia > Chiroptera > Vespertilionidae > Eptesicus > Eptesicus fuscus. The sequence goes on along the minus strand of NC_072490.1, from coordinate 10,022,871 downwards.
TCCTATCCTATTATAACTATTTCTGCCTTCGTGGTTTAATGGTTTAATTTCTTACACTTAAACCATACAAAGTGTGGCTTTATAGTACATTACATATCTGGCAGTGTCTAGGGTCACTCAGAAGCTAAGCCAGACAATGGGATCTTCGGACTCTAAGCTCCGAAGAGTGAGGGAGGGAATTCTACCTTCCCCACTTAAGCTAAGGGCACCCAATCAGTTAGGCCAGGGCTTTGCAACCTCGGCGCTATTGCCATGTCGGTAATTCTCTTTCATGCGAGTTTGTCCTGTTTGGCTCCATCCTTGGCCTCTACCTGCTAGACATCATGAGCTTCTCCCCAGTTGTAATAACCAAAAATTCCCCCAGACGAGAGCCACTCGTTGAGACAGATGCCTCCTCGCTTCCTGTTCTGGATGTTGTAGAAGCCACATTGGCCGGAGCCATAGCAGCCACCTTGCCATCCTGAGGAGTGAAACCACAGAGAGGCTGCGGCTGGGGTAAGAGATAGATAGGGCCCTGGCTCTTGGTGACATGGCAGAGCTGCTGCATCAGCCCTGGCATTTTCTTCCTAAGGGAAATCAGCAGCCTCCCACTATGTAGGCCGTTGTAGCCATGTGCTCTGTCCCTTACAGCCAAGAGTATCCCAGTGAACCCACTGGTCACCCTATTCCTCTGCTGCGACCTTCACTACGTCTCACTCAGCAGGAATTTCAAACGCCTTAGTTTAACCCAGTGGTCGGCAAACTGCGGCTCGCAAGCCACATGAGGCTCTTTGGCCCCTTGAGTGTGGCTCTCTCACAAAATACCACGTGCGGGCGCGCACATACAGTGCGATTGTAACTTCGTGGCCCACGCGCAGAAGTCGGTTTTCGGCTCTCCAAAGAAATTTCAATCGTTGTACTGTTGATATTTGGCTCTGTTGACTAATGAGTTTGCCGACCACTGGTTTAACCCAAAGGCCTTTGCCTCCCTCTCCTCGCGTCTCACCGGTCCTCTCCTTTAGAGCCATAACTGGAGTCCTTCGAGCCAGCCCTGATTCTCACACTGGCTGACCTTCTCCATCCCACGTCCTTCCTCCTTTTGTCTTCCTCTACATTTCTACTCACCTTCCAAGAGTTAGCCCCCATCATCTTCTCCATGAGGTGGTCCGGAAGCATGGACCCACCATTATTTAACACTTTTCTCATTGAGAGTGCTCACGTGTTTCTGTGGGCGGGCAGTCGGGCCTCTGTGGCTTCTTGTACCAAGGCAGAGTGCTGGCTGACTGGTCTAGGGCGAGTGCTGTTGTTTGGCACACCAGGTGGCCTTCGTGGTAAGGATGTGCCGTGTGTGAGATGAGCTGGCCAGAGCCGAAGGCATCGGGGACCCAATTCAACCCAGAGAGGCTGCGCATCTTTCCAGCCTCAAACCCTGACAGTCCTGCCTCTCACGCTACACACCTCATCCGCTCTGACTCAGCAGGCGGCCCAGAACGTGCACTACGGCGTGTGTTCCCCAGCACGTGGCGTTCAGCCCCTGGATGACTCCTACTCCTCCTTCAGAACTTCCTTTTTTTAAAAAAAAAAATATATTTTATTGATTTTTTACAGAGAGGAAGAGATAGGGATAGAGAGTTAGAAACATCGATGAGAGAGAAACATCGATCAGCTGCCTCTTGCACACCCCCTACTGGGGATGTGCCCGCAACTAAGGTACATGCCCTTGACCGGAATCGAACCTGGGACCCTTGAGTCCGCAGGCCGACGCTCTATCCACTGAGCCAAACCAGTTTCGGCCAGAACTTCCTTTGACGTCACCTCCTCTAGGAGGCCTTCCTTGCTCTCCAAGGCTGGTGTGCTCAGAGCCAGCCGCTCACACCGCACTTACCACCCTGCATCCCGATCGCCCATTTCCACACCTGTGAGCCTCGAGCATCTTAGGGGCAAGGAACACGATATAGTCCTTCTCGAGCCCTCTGCACCTACAATAATGCCAGGCCTGACATGGCACAGTCAGTGAGGTGGGTGCTGTAATTCTCTGCAATTCATCTAGGGAAACTGAGGCACCGAAACTACACGGGCACTGCATCCTGAAGTCCGAGTTGAAACCCTAGCAGCCTACTTCCAGCGCCCCTGATGTTACGCTCACTGCTTGGCTTCCTCCTCCTGAGCCGCCTAGACACTTGTTACAAAGGCAGAGGCCGGCCTGGGTCAGGTAGGGCCTGGGAAACCGCGTTCATCATGAGCCCCAGACAGCACTGTGTCCACACCAGCTTCCTGCTGAGAAAGGATGGCTGTGACCAGGAGCAGAAGGAGAGTCCAAGGCTCTTCAAGGCCCCGCCTTCACGTGCTTGTCTCGCTAAATCACAAACACATCCTCCCTCTTCCCCAAACTCTTGTTCTGCCAGGAACACTGTCACCTTCCCCCACCAGCCCAAGTAATGGGGGAGTGAGAAGAGGCCACCCTCCCCCTACTCAGGAGGAGCTGATACATGCCCCGGGCCCCAGGGATATCCCCATGGGACCTTTCCAGAGGCCCCGGGGCAGGCCCAGAGGCCCCAAGCTTCTCGGGTGTCTGTTTAGTCATTAGTGCTACCAGAAACATCCAGAATTCTCCACACTTTGGGAGCGCATCCACCAGGGGTCAGTCCTCTAACTGCAAGCCGTGGCTGCCCTCCGATGTGGCTGCTCTCCGATGCCCTGATGGTTCCAGAGGCGCTTTGCTCGGCGTGCACCCTGGGAAGCAAGGTGGTGTGTCCAGGGGCAGCCCCCGGCCAGCCGCCCGCGTTTCCCCAGCTCCCGTGTGCACACCCTCCAGCCAGACCCTGCGTGGTCCGGGGGGCAGAGCATGCTAATAAGGAAAGGACCCGAGTCAGTGAGTTTGCTGCCACCAAGGTCGAAGGGGTGCCATGTGAAGACTTGGCAGAGGGCCCGGAGCAACTCAGCTGTCACTTGGGGGATTTCCCGGCTGTGCTGCAAATGGAAGCTGAGTCGAGAGGGCACCCGCCTTCAAGCCACATTAAAGGGGAGTTGCTGGAGAGTTCACAAAACTCCGGGTGGTGATGTTTATCTGAGAGTGTGGGATGGCTGAAGGCAGGATGGAAAAATAGGCTGGGATTTCCCCCTAAGCAATCTTACACGTTCTGTATGCTGTCTCCTAAAGCACCCAAACAGAAGCTTAAAATGAGCACCATTTCATTATTTCTCATAATTTTGTGACTCGAGAACTTGAGCGGGACTTAGCTGGTGAGTGTGTGTGTGTGTGTGTGTGTGTGTGTGTGTGTGTGTGTGTTGCATCAATGGAGGTCCCTTGGTGCTACCGAGCTGGTGGATGGCTTTTGGCAGAGGAGACCAGTGAGCTGGGCCCAGACACTCCCAGGAGGTCTTACCAGCACGGCAGCCTCATGACAGTGGACTTCAAAAGTGGTGGTTCAGCCTCAGCCGGTTTGGCTCAGTAGATAGAGCATCAGCCTATAGACTGAAGGGTCACAGGTTCGATTCAGGCACGCCCATCGCCAGCCAGGTAGGAGCAGTTCAGGAGGAAACCAATCAAGGTATCTCTCTCATATCAATGTTTTTCCCCCTCCCTTCCACTCTCTCTAAAAATCAATGAAAAAAATATCCTCGGATGAGGATTGAAAAAAAAAAAAAACAAAAAAAGTAGTGGTTCGGAGCTCCCAACCAGGATGTCCCAAGACATTCTGAAGGCTGCAGACTTCTTATGACCTAGAAGTCCCAGAATGTCCCCTGCACTGGGTTCTATTGATCAAGCGAATCGCTAAGACCAGCTTATATTCAAGAAGAGTGGAATTAACAGTTAAAACTTCACACTAGAAAATACTTGCTAGTCTCGCTGTGGGGACTTTCTAACCCCACGTTTGCTGAACTCCTAGTGTGCGCCAGACACTGTCCCAGACACTGGAAAGAGAGAGAGCAAAGAACAAGACACAACATGGTCCCTGCCCTCATGGAGACATGTTCTAGACAACCGTCTAACAAATAGTTACCGTGTCTGGCATCAGTGCTCAGCTCATGTTGGCCGCTGGCATTATGATTGCTCAATAAATCATTATTAGATAAAAATGTTGTCGTAAGAAGAGCTATGCTTTGAAGAATGACAGGGTGCAAAAAACCACAATCAACACAAGAGCCTGACCTGTTCAGGAGGGGGAAGTTTAAGCCCAGGAGGAGGAGGAATGAACTTGGGGAGGGTGGCCAGGAGAGCCTTCAGGCAGAGGAGACAGCGGGATGCGGTGGGCCAGGGAAGCGCGCACTGAATGGGGCAGGATGGGGATGGATCTCCCATAGCTCTGAACTGGTGTCTTCCCTTCTCCACCCTGCCCCGTGCTCCCATGAATGGGCTGTATCACCAGGCTCCCTCGCCTCCTTGCTGGTGCCAGGGGAAGGTACCAGCAGGAATTGGGTGGGGTGAAATGGGGAGGAGAAAGAGGTTGGAGCATGTATTCCTCTGGGTCCCTTTCTGCTGGGCTAGGGTTGGAAGTGACTTGTTCCTCAGCTAAAGGCCAGGTCCGAGGTCCGGCAGCCTTCTCCGGGCTGTAGGTCTCACCAGCCTCTGCAGTGGCTTCCCCCTGCCCACTCTGCTGGGTCAGGGGCGCTTCACCGTTGCTCCTTGCCTTTCCCACACCCTGACCCCGGGTCCCAGCTGCGTCCAGTGCACACTGAGGCTGCATGCCACTCCCCCCACACTCCCTGCTGCTCTGGCCAGTGTCTGCGTTTGGCAGGTAGCAGATCCCTTTCATTCCCACCCGAACCAGAATTCCCCTACGCTCTGCTGGTCTTAAGGTCTTGGTTCCAAAGGGAGGAATGCTTCCACCAGGAGACACAACAATGATTCACTGAACTAGAAGGTGAGGCTGTCATCAGACACTTCGGGTCCTCTTACCTCTGAATCAGCAGGTAAAGGAGGGAGTCACTGTGCAGGCTGGCATGAAACTGACCTGCCACTACACAGTAGACGTAAGAAAGAATATGTCTGGAACATGAGTGACTCCTTAGGGTGTCTCTTAGTCTTACATGCTGAAATGCTAATGGTCCAGGTTTTAGGAATGAAGGGTTGGATCAGCAAAGAACCATGACCAGCTAAAGTATTTGTGGAGGGCAACGAGAGTATGGAATGGATAGTGAAAGAAGGTAGCTGTCAATGCCAGCTATGACTATGTGGCCAGATGCAGAAATGTGAACCAGAACTATTATAAGTATCTCTTCCTTATTTTGTCATGAATATGTCTATATGCGTATGTATTAGAGCAGATAAATGTGTCTGCCTTCTCTTATCTTCTAACATAAGATACAACAAATAATAAACTGTACATTATGTATTCAAGTTACCAGATATCCAGGAAAAGAAAGAATATCACCCAAGAACTTTGAAACCTGTCTAGGGAAAGGGTTAGCACATTCTCAGTTGTACCCAGATAGTGGTATCACGTAGGAACAAGTATGACTTCGTTACTTGTTATTATAAATGTATCTATAAATATATATGTATATAGTAACTGTATATATTTATAAATTATATTATATATAAATATATGATTTGATAGTATATATAAATACATATTTATAAATATATCTAAATATCATATATATGTATGTAAGTGTATATATACAGGGTGTCCCAAAAAAATGTATACACACTTTGAATAATTATTAATCCCAATGGGTTAAACCTGAAAAGAAAGAAACATCAATTGAGCTATCAGCTGTAAAGCGCGTGTACATTTTTTGGGACATTATATATATATATATATATATATATATATATATATACACACACACACACATATATATATAGATAGAGAGAGAGAGAGAGAGAGAGAGAGAGAGAAAGAGAGAGAGATTGCTTTTTCATCCTACTGATTCTCTTTTTCTGGTAGAACCTGCCTAATACATACCTCAATGAAGTCGAACCAAAAAATAAATCTGGGAGGCTCCAGTGGTCATGGGTAGTTGGACCTTGGTCAAGTGAAAGGGAAACGTGGCCAGGCACCCTTTCCTCTTTTTTGCTAGAAACGGGAAACGCAAGCTGCATGTTCTGTAGAAGTAAAAGTGAGAGTCCTTTCCTCTCTATACCCCAAACTGGGAATCAGGGAACCAAGATTTCCCCTCCGAAACCAACTCGCAAATGTGACGCGCACAGGCTGCGATCGGTGGGACTGGACCCAGGCACTGTCCGGAAACGACATGACTGAGAGCGTGGGTCCCCATTGCTCTTCCCAAGCCAGTGGACAGCAGGTGCACTGCTCCAAGGCCTGCCCGTTGGGAGGACTGCCCCTCACCCCTGTCCTTCCGGGATGTCCAGCAAGAAGCTGCAGTGCCTCTCCGGTGGACCCCTTTTGGGCGGTGTCTGCAGATCTCCCAGAACCATCTGTAAACCAGACATGAGTTTTTCTCCTCCTCATTCAACTGGAAAATAGGGAATTCCTCGTGAGGTCACAGGTGTGTGGCTGGGCGTAAGAAATCAGTGTAGCAAGAGCAGGGGCCATGGGCATTTGGGTCACTTCCTCACGTAACGTACGTGTGCTTTCAGGGCCTGCTTGGTCCTGTCTCATGTATAACACCTCCGTTCGATGATGGCTTGGTGGGTCATACAGAGGTGGAAGGGCTGCTTCTACTGGCCGCGGAGGGGTTCTCTACCCACAGCTTCCTTGGGATCTTCCCATATGTTCCCGTCCCAATTTTCAGGATCTCTTTTTCCCAATGCCCTCACTTTAACAGAAGATACCCTGCAAGGCTGTAGATTTGGTTTGCATTATGATTTGGCCACTGCAGATTGAGAGGTGGTTTGGTTTCCAGAAATCTCAGTCTGCTGGCCACAGGAGATGGATTCCTTTAAGGACAGATATAGAAGTGTTCATGTCACTCATGCAGGACTTGAGCTGACAATCTGAAGCCCTGAGCTAATCTTCTTCTTTGCTCACTTTCTCTAGGACAACGGAGAGCCAGCAGCCAATGTCATTATACACCTTAGATGGAGTAAAGCGTCTTAAAGTATCAAATACATGGATGGCCACCCAGAGCCTTGCCTTTGTAAGTATTTGATGAAGAGCACACATTGGCAATATTTTCCATATCTCCATTGCCACATCACAACAAGATAACAAACTTTTCATCATGCCCCATTGTATTCAAACCCTATCTCCACCCTCAACTCAGGCAACCACTGGATCTGATTTCTGCACTGCAGATTAGTGTGCATATTTTACAACATTCTAGAAATGGAATCACCCAGTCTATCCTCTTTCTCACTTCCTTCACTCAGCATCATTTTGAAATTCATCTGTGTTGTAGCACGTGTTAATAGTTGGTTCCTTTTTATTGCTAAGAGCATTCCACTGTTATGGGTATTCCACAGTTTATGTATCCATTCGCCTGATGATGGACACCTGGACTGCTTCAAGTTTTGCACTATTACAAATATAGCTGCTATGAATAGCAGATATAACTACTATTATGAACAAAATTTTGTATGGACATTGATTTTATTTCCTTTTAAAAATATGTTTTTATTAATATGAGAGAGAGGAAGGGAGAGGGATAGAGAGATAGAAACATTGATCAGCTGCCTCCTGCACACCCCTTACTGGGGATTGAACCCCCAACCCAGGCATATGCCCTGACCGGGAATTGAACCAGTGACCTCTTGGTTCATGGGTTAACGTGCAACCACTGAACCACACCGGCTGGAGCCGGTTTTTATATTCTTGAGTAAATACATAGGCGTGGGATGGCTGGATCACATAAGTGTGTGTTTAAATTTTGAAGACTCGGTCAAATTGTTTTCCAGAATGGTTATATCGTCCCTTCAAGTTAAAGCTGTCACCAAATAGCCCTTCATTGATCATGTGGGTCAAAATCTTTGTGTGAAAAGAAATCAGTGTTGAAATGAAATCCTGAAATGCTAGTCTGACACATATAATGAGGACTGAACCTCCTCCAGGCATTTCCAAGAGCAGTAAGAAGACAGATGGAGGGGGACATTCCACCCCAGCCTAAAAGGTCAGATACTCTTTAACATCCCCAATCCCAACTCTATGCCCAATTTTGGAAAACAGCTTGAACCAAGCCACCCCCAAGAAACCTGAGTCCTTGGAGTCAGGCAAGCTGGGCTGAATCCCACTCTGCCACATCACAACAAGATGCGGGATATGATCCTAGGTTGGATCTTGACTGGAGGGAAAAGCTATTATAAAGAACATGATTGGATCAACGGACTAAGCCAGAATACCCATAAGTAGATTCGACACCAGTGTTAACGTCAACACAGAATTTACTGATATTGATAACTGCACTTTCTTGCTATTTGACTGTGGCCCAGTGACTTAACCTCTGGGCAGCTCTGCTGGCTCATCCATAAAATTCAAATATTGATAGTGCACTCCTTACCGAAATGTTGCTATGAGGTCTAATCAAGTCAATGGTTGGCAGAGATGGAGGCTCCCTAAAGCCATGCTTGTCTATGCAGATCCTCCTGCTAGACAGGCAAGAATCCCAACAGCCTTGGGCTTTTGAAGTTATGGAATCAGGGCCTCCAGAGGGGCGTCTGGGCCCTCTGTTCACTCCTTCCCAGCCTGAACCCACTTCAGAGGGCACCTAGGGATACAACTTAGGAGAAGCTCTCTTGCTCCCATTCCAAGGTCCAGATGTCTTATCTGCTACAGATTCCACCAATGAACGAATGGACTACTTGGCCAGAGGGGGGAAGTTCGGAGTATTATACTAACAATAAAGACTTCTGTAGGAAACACATGGAAAAGCAAGGCCATTTGGGTGACTCTGAGGAGGCGGAAACTCTTTGAGGAGGCAGAAACTCTCTAGATCATGACTTCATGCAAAAATAACCCGATGGTATTTGCAAAGAGAAACTTTGGAAGAAAACACAAGAAATTAATCAAAGCGGTTCGAAGGGGGACGGGAAAATAAGGTCTTGCACCGTCTACTTTTTGTTTGTTTGTTTTTAACTTTTAAACTCTTGATTTGAAAAGAATTTCAAACAGAGAAAGATGATAGGACTTAGAACAGCACATACAGAACTCACACTGTTGCCGCTGTCACTGACTGTTCCTAACATTTTGCCCCACAGCATTTTCCTATGTGCTTGCAGGCATTCTCTCTCTCTCTCTCTCTCTCTCTCTCTCTCTCTCTCTCTCTCTCTCTCTCTCTCTCATCTCTTTTTCTGAATTAGTTAAAAATAAATTGCATAGCCCATGACTCTTCAACCCTAAATATTTCAGTGTGTACTTCCTGAGAATAGGAATGATGTATTACATAACCACAGTGCAGTTATCAATGTCAGTAAATTCTGTGTTGACATTAACACTTGTGTCTAATCTACTTCTGGCTGTTCACCTCAGTCAGTTTATCCCTTCATGTTCTTTATAACAAGTTTTTCACTCCAGGCAAGATCCAACCTAGGGTCATATCCTGCATCTGGTTGTCATGTCTCTTTACCTCCTTTAATCTGGAATCGTTTCTCAGCCTTTCTTAGTCTTTCTGACATTGGCATTTTTGAGGAATAGAGCTCCCCTCTTTCTTTTTCTTTTTCTATTAATTCCTGAGAGGAAGGAAGAAGGAGAGAGAGTTAGAAACATCAATGATGAGAAAGAATCATCTATTCTCTGGCTCCCCCACAACCCCCTCTGGGGATTGAGCCTGCAACCGGGCATGTGTCCTGGCCGGGAATTGAACGGTGACCTCCTGGTTCATAGGTTGACGCTCAACCACCGAGCAATACCAGCCAGGCAAGCTCTCCCATTTCTGAATAGAGCATTCCACATGTTGAGTTCCATGAGTTGTCATCTTTGGATTTGGGTGATGCCTCCCTGGCTGGAATAGTGATATTGTATCCTTCTCAGGACATCAAATCTGGAGGCACGTGATGTCCACCTGCACGCTCATTGGGGCTGTTAAATATGATCATTTTGTCAAGATGTTGTCCAATTTCTCTGCTATATAATTACTATTGTTTAGTAAGTAGTCTGTGAGGAGACACTTTAAGACCAGGAAAATATCCTACTTCTCAGTAAAATTCCTCACCCTTAGACTTAAGCGTCCATTGATGGCTCTTGCTTGAACCAACCTTCACTATGATGACTGCACAGTGATTTTCCAACTCCAGCTCTCCCTCCACTTTGACCTGCTGGCCTCCAGTCCTCTCCTGTATGCAGAGCCCTCCCCTCTGCATATCACCTATCTATTTTCTTACTTGCTTTCTTACTATCAATATGGAATCATTTCTCAATATGTATCTTTGATTTTGATCAATGATTCACATTGACTCCTGTGACTGTATTACTAATGCAATAAGAATAATGTGCAGTGACCTACAGTGACCTTCATAGAGTCACATCTTTCTGTAAGTATTGAAGCTAAAGCTATTTCATGTCCTCCTGTAGATCTAACTCTGCCTTAGACTCTGACATTAATAGAAGGGCCCAAGTTCTCCAGCCTAACACTCAAATAGGTCACTCTGACTTCAAAATTCAGATTACATTGGCCCTCGCAAATACATAGCCCCCTTGGCAGGACCTCAGCACTAGTCTTCCTGACTCTCATCTCCCAAAGCTTATTCAGTACATAATGAGGTACCTGACATGGCCTCATGTGTTGTCATCAACAAGGCTGCAGTATTCTTCCTTTCCATCCCTTCATGGTATCCTTGGCCTGCACGGCTACCCAAGGCTGCCCCTCATCACTGCCATGGTTGCATATGTTCCCTGTGATTGTACTGCTCACTGAAGCCAGGATGCTCTCCCCAAGGGCTCCCAATGCTGCAAGACTTTTGATGTGAATAGGCCTATGACTGGCCTCATGTCCACGGGGCTGAGGCTCAAACAGAGCCATCCATATTGCTGGACTTGGTCCCATTAGATCATGAGACCGTGGAGACCTACAGTCAGCAGTTCATGTATTAATAGCAATTCATTCCTGCCAAGGACTCCACTCTGATGCTGATGCCAAAGACCTCTGACGCTGTTCTCTGCCCTGGATCCTACTTTCCCACAGATGGGTCCAGACCTTAACAGTGGTAACCAGGTCGCTGTTCACACTGTGATATACCCAAGACTGGACTTCTCCTTTTGCATGTTGAGTTTGCATGAGGCTGGAACTCAGCCCCACCTCTGTGCAGCCTGACCAATGTATTAGAACTTTCTGTTTTAAAATGTATACACTGACCCTGGAAAGGAAGAAGTAAAACCATCTATGATTTTACAGAAAATCCTAGATTTATAAAAACAAAACAGAACAAACAAACAAAAAAACTAAAAAAAAAAAACACTATTAAAGCTAGTAAAAGATGAAGAATATAAGATCAGTATTTAACAATCAGTTGTATCTTTATACTCTATTAATGAACAATCTGAAAATAAAAGTAAGGAAATAATTTCATTTACAACAGCATAAAATTAAATACTTAGGAATACATTTAAGCAAGAACGCATGAAATCTATATATCAAAAACCACAAAACACCATGGGAAAAAGTTAAAGAATACCTAAGTAAATGCAGTGTTCATGGACTGAAAAACTCAATATTGCTAAGATAGCAATACTCCCCAAATTGATCAAGGCAATCCCTATTAAAGTTTCTTTTCTATTTATTGATAGTGTCCTTTGACCCACAACAGTTTTGTAGTTTTAGTTCTTACAATTTGGCCCTTAATCCATTTTGAGTTAATTTTTGTATCTCACATAAAGTAGGAGTCCAAATTTATTCTTTTGTATCTGGTTGTCCCTGCAACATTTGCTAAAAAGGCTAATATTCTCCCACTGAGTAGTCATGGCACCCTTGTTAACACCACTGCAATCATACTCCATTTATCTATTTACAATCTTAAACAGAAGAATACAGTTGGAAGCCGTAAATTTTCTGATTTCAAAACTTACTACAAAGTTACAGTAATCAAAACAGTGCGATGCTGGCCTAAGACAATAATGGAATATAATTAAGAGTTCAAAGCTAAAACTGAAAAACTCTGGGCAGGAAACAGGTACAAATCTTTGTGACTTTGGGTTAGACAATGGTTTTTTAAATATGACACCAAAGCCACAAGAAACAAAAACATCTTATAAATATACCTTTATCAAAGTTAAAAACTTTTGTGTATGAAAGGACACCAGCAAATAATTAAAAAGGAAACCACAGGATGGATAAAGTTATTTGCATATCACATATCTGATAAGAAACTAGTGTCCAGAATCGATATATATAAAAGCCTAATATACAAAGTGTCCCCTCGGGAGTTCGACCACCCCGGAGTTTGATCACTCACTATGACATGCGCTGACTACCAAGGGGCAGCGCAGAATGAAGGAAGGCCTCAGCGGGCAGCCAGCAGCTGCTAGAGACCCTACCCGTGCACGAATTTTGTGCACTGGGCCTCCAATATATAAATAACACTTTTAAAAATATAAAGCCAAATAACCCAAATTTTCAAAAGGCAAATGTTCTGAATAGATACTTCCCCCCAAAAATACCCAATAAAGTAAATTTCCAAATGACATGGAAAGATACTCAACATTGTTATTTATTAAAGAAATGTGAATAAAAATCATAATGAGTCATCATTACATACCCTATAATTTTTTTTTAAAGAAAGGAAACTAACAAGCATTGGTAAAGATGTGGAGAAATTGAAACTCTCATACAATATTGGTAGGAAAGTAAAATAGTGCAGCTTTGTGGAAAACAGTTTGGCATTTCCTCAAAGAGTTAAACGTAAAGTTACCATACAATCCAGAAAGTTCACAACCCAAGAGAATTAAAAATATATGTCCACATAAAATGTGTACATGAATTCCAGAGCAGCATTATTCATAATAGCCAAAAAGTGCAACCAACCTAAATGTTTGAATGGATAAATGAAATGTGGTTTAATCATACAATGGGATTATGCAACCATTACTTAGTTATTTAACCTTAAAAATTAAAGAAGTACTGACATGCCACAGCGTGGATGAACCCCTTCAAAATGTGCTAAGTGAAAGAAGCCAGACACACAAGAGATCTCATATTGTATGATTCCATTTACATGAAATGTCCAGAATAGACAAAACTCTGGAGACAGAAAGTACATTAGTGGTTGCCAGGGGATGGAGAGAGGTGGGGAGTGGGATTGATTACTAACAAGCATGGCATTTCTTTCGTGGGGGGTGGTGATGGAGACGTTCTGAAATTAGATAATAATGATGATTGTACATTGTGAATATTCTAAAAACTTTTGGATTCCACAACTTAAAATCATAAATTTTTGCCTGGTCAGTGTTGCTCAGTGGTTGAGCATTAACCTATGAACCAGGAGGTCACGGTTCCAATCCCGGTCACGGCACATGTCTGGGTTGCAGGCTCGATCCCCAGCAGGGGGTCTGCAGGAGGCAGCCAATCAATGATTCTCTCATCATTGATGTTTGTATATCGCCCCCCCTCCCTTCCTCTCTGAAATCAATAAAAATACATTTAAAAAATAACTAAAATAGTGAATTTATGTTACATGAATTTTATCTTAATTTAAAATAATCATAATTATTTATAACTGGTACATTAATCAAATACAATTTTTGATCAAATAAAAATACAACTTAAAAAATGCATTATCCTTTCATATCCCTTCTAACTCCAAAATTACCCGAACCTACCCTTGATAGATTCCAGGTAAGAAGCCTGGTGGTGGGAGGAGGAGGGATTAGTCAAGACTCCTTCTCCCACCTCCCTCAGCCTACCGGGAAGGGCATGTTTTGGTTTCTCTGAGGAAATATGAGAAGCACCATTTCTGCCTGAAGGCGCATGGAAAGAGGTGTAGCTATAGGTGAGTTCCTTCTAAAGTTACATTTTCCTCTCATTTTAACAGGGATTCTTAGACTTTGGTGGCCAGCAGAACCACCTCAAGAGCTGATAAATGGGCAGATTCCTGAGCCCTCCCTCCAGAGGCTGGGCTTACAATTCCATGGGTCGGTGGATGGTGCTTGGAGTAGAATGGTCACATATAACCCTTTTCTTTTCCTTATGCTAAAGAAAGTAGATTTAACTGGTTATACGTTTTTATGTAAGGTGTGGTTGTTATTGGTAGTTGGATAATTTAGAACTGTGTTTCTCAATCCAAAATATATTGCGGACCAGAAAGATAAGTTTACTCACTTAGGGTTGAGAGGGCCAAGGAGATGGGAGGGAGAGCAATGACAGGCAAAAGGGAACCAAGCTAGGATGTAACTCAGAGTGGTGTGGGCTCTAGCAACATTCTCCTTCATACCCCCAAAGCCTTCCATGCTCAGACCAGGAGTACCTCTCAATTTTTGACTAAATGAATGAATAACCAACAAAAAAGTGGAGTGGTTTTTGTAGATGCCCAATATCCCCTTTATTTTTAACTTGCTGAGAGTTTATGTAATGAATGGATATTGAGTTGTGTCAGATGCTTTTTGCATTTATCAAAAAGGATTACATAGTTTTTTTTCTTTTTCTTTTTTTTTTTTTTTTTTTGGATTACGTAGTTTTGTCATTATTCTGTTAATATGGTGACTTATATGGATTATTTTTTTAAAGAACAATTCTTTTTTAAATCAATCATGATTGATTTCAGAGAGGAAGGGAAAGGCAAACAGAGATAGAAAAATCAATAATGAGAGAGAATCATTGATTGGCTGCCTCCTGCATGCCCCACAATGGGGATCGAGTCCACAACCTGAGCATGTGCCCTGACCTTCAGAATTGAACGGTGACCTCCTGGTTCATAGGTCGACACAACCCTGAGCCGTGGCAGTAGGGCAGATTAATTTTTCAAATATTGAACCAATCTCATATTTCTTGGATAAAGACCACTTGGTCATGGTGTATTATCTCTTTTAAATATATTGTTGGGTTTGATTTGCTAATATTTGGTCAAGGGTTTCGCTTCTATGTTCATGAGGAAGTTTGGTCTGCCATTTTAGGGTTGGTTTTTTGGAGGTTTTTTTTGCAATATTTTTGTCTGATTTTGGTATCAGGATTGTGCTGGCCTCATAAAATGGTTTGGGAAGTATTCCATCTTATATTTCAGATAGTTTTTATAAGATTTGTATCATTTCTTCCATAAAGTTTCACAGAATTCACTAGAAAAGTCATCTAGCATTTTCTTTGTGGGAAAATTTTTTATAGATAACTAAATTTCTATAATAAATGCAGAACATTTCAGTTTGCCATATCATTTCATGTCCATTTTAGTAAGTTGAATTTTTAAAAGTTTTTTCCCATTTCATTTAAGTTGTTGAATTTAAGATAAACTTATTATATTTATTTGTTATTCCTTTAAAGTCTGTAAGATCTGTAGTAATAACCATTATTTCATACCTGCTGTTGACAGTTTCTGTTCTCGTTTTGATTTCAATCAATCTAGCTAGAGTTTCATTACCTTTACAAATATTTTTCAAACAACCAGATTTTGTTTTGTACATTTTCTCTCTTTTATTTTCTATTTCTTTATTTCTTCTTTTATCTTTACTATGTCCTTCCTTCTACTTACTTACATGGGTTTAATTTGTTCTCTTTCCAGTTTCTGAGTCACCGATTTTAGATCGTTGATTTTTAAAACTTATTTTTTCTAATTATAGCATTTAAAGCTATAAAATTTTCTCTAAGCACTGCATTATGTTTAGTTACATTACAGTTAGTTACATTTCATGAATTTTGATATGTGCTATTTTCATTATTATTCAGTTCAAAATATTTTACAATTTGTCTTGTGATTTGTTCTTTGACTCATAGATTCTTTAGAAGTATGTTGTTGTACTCCCAAGTTATGAAGGTTTTTCTAAGTATCTTATTGTTATTCGTTTCAGATACTCTCAGTGTCTAGATGGAGCCCTCAGGCATCCCAGAGTCCACCACCCATTATGATTATGATTCGCAGAGCTTTTTGTGTGAGACTCAGACCTTCACCTTTGCGACCTTCAACACCTCCATCCTATACTGCCTGGTGTTCTTCCTCAGCCTGTTGGGCAACATTCTGGTGTTGTGGGTCCTGGTGAAGTATGAGAGCCTGGAGTCCCTCACCAATGTGTTCATCCTCAACCTGTGCCTCTCAGACCTGGTGTTCTCCTTCCTGTTGCCTCTGTGGGCCTTGGAGTACCACTGGGGCTGGGTGCTGGGAGACTTCTTCTGCAAGCTCTCCAACATGATCTTCTCCATCAGCCTCTCCAGCAGCATCTTCTTCCTGACCATCATGACCATCCATCGCTACCTGTCTGTGGTGAGCCCCCTCTCATCCCTGAGAGTCTACACCCTCCAATGCCGCATGTTGGTGACCACAGCTGTGTGGGCAGTCAGCATCCTGTCCTCCCTCCCCGATACCATCTTCCACAAAGTGTTGTATCAGCCAGAATCTTTATCAGAACGTTCAACATGTGGTTATTCAGAAATCAAGTGGTACCTGGCCTCCGTCTACCAGCACATTGTCTTCTTTCTGCTCTCCATGGGGATTATCCTGTTCTGCTACGTGGAGATTCTCAGGACTCTGTTCCGCTCGCGGTCCAAACGGCACCACCGGACAGTCAGGCTCATCCTCACCATTGTGCTGGCATACTTCATCAGCTGGGCTCCCTACAACCTGGTCCTATTCATACAGACTCTGTTGAAACTTAACATCATTCAGAGCTGCCAGGCCCACAGGCAGCTGGATTATGCCTTGCTCATCTGCCGTGATGTTGCCTTCTCCCACTGCTGCTTCAACCCAGTGCTCTATGTCTTTGTCGGGGTCAAGTTCCGCAGACACCTCAAAAGTCTGCTCCGACACTCCTGGTTCTGCCGGTCACAGGTGTCCAGCCCTTCCCCATTACCTCACTCCCATGGTGCTTTCCACAATGAGGGCGCCTCCTTCTATTGAAAGGGAGTTTGGTGCTGCAGGTTGAGATGTACAGAAGAGATTGAGTGGGAGCAAAGAGAAGTGGTACAAGAAAGAGCATTGCGGAAGGCACAACACTGGGGATGCTACGGCTGCAGGGGTGGGAGGTGAAAGAAATACGTTACACCAGGAGGTCCTACTGCGGAAAAGAAACTCCCTGCCTGTAAATTTTATATTGCCATCAAGAAAAACATTTCTTGGATTCTGAGTTTATTATTCACTCCTTCATTTATTCATTCATTTAGACATGGATTTGTTATCATTGCTTAGTTCAGAAGGTTCTAAAACATGAAAGGATTCCCAGAAAGGAGCGTCCTTCAAGACTTGATGAGGGGCTGAAACTCATGTGTGATAATTGTGTAAATGTAGGCTGCTGGCAAGACAGTCTCTCCCATTCCTGACTTTATGGTTGTCCCAGCTAATTTGGAGAGTGCTCCTCAGTGATGACTGGATGATGAGGACAAAAGTAACCACATCCTCAAGTAAGCATAGTCAGATGAAATCTGGATTCTAAAAACCTACAACTGGACTGGAGATGTATTCTGTATCATAATTCCAATTTCTAGCATATGTAGTCCATAGATCTTTTATTGAGAAAAAAGAATGAATGCAATAAGTGCTGCCGTCTGCATGAAGCAAGTACTTGGGAGGATATAAAGATGAACAAGGTACAGTTGCTAGCTTCCAGATGCCAACGTCCCACTCTGAAGGCCCAGACTTGCACCCATCTTGGTGAAGGCAGTCAAGGGGAAGATGTCCTCCAACATCTCATTCTCTCCAGGTAGCTATTGAGCTGACACTTCAGATTCATCATGTTCCATCTGGAATGTTCTCCTGCTTGGTTGACAGCACCAGATTCCCCCCAATTGCTCACCCTCCAAACCTGAGTCATCTTCAAGCCCTGCATTTCCTTTCCCTCCACTCCCATGGCCAAGTTTTATTGACTCTGCCTTCCCAGTGCCTCTCAGAGTTGTTCTCGCCATTGCATGCTCATGGATTCATCCCCAAATGGCCTCCCTTCTCAGCATCTTACTGCTGCTCATCTCTTTCCCCACCAGCGTCCTCTGCATTGAAACCAAGCTGCTCAAAGCCCTTAGTAGCCAAAACCGGTTTGGCTCAATGGATAGAGCGTCGGCCTGCGGACTCAAGGGTCCCAGGTTCGATTCCGGTCAAGGGCATGTACCTTGGTTGCAGGCACATCCCCAGTGGGGGTTGTGCAAGAGGCAGCTGATCGATGTTTCTCTCTCATCGATGTTTCTAATTCTCTATTCCTCTCTCTTCCTCTCTGTAAAAAATCAATAAAATATATATTTTAAAAAAAAAAGCCCTTAGTGGCTCCTTATTTCATACAAATAAAACCCACACACCTTAGCAAGTCCTTCCAGACTCCTAAAATCCACTGCTAACTTGTGCATTCTATTCCACCCTAAGCCCCCACGCCACCAGCATGGGATCCAACCACAAAAGACCCAGTTTCCTCTTGGCCTCTGCCATGCTGTCACCTGGGCCTGGGACACTTGTCCTTCTGCTCCCTAATCTACAAGCCCCAGCTGAAAGGCCAGCTTCTTCAGGAAGCCCTCCCCAATCTTTAAATCAGGAGAGCACTCTCTGGTTGTTGTGGCACTTTGCTTGTCCCTGAGAAATATTATTTGTCACTTTCCGCCACGAGTCATAGTTACGTACATGCATGTCTTATCTCCCTGCCCCATCAGACTGCAAACTGCCTGAAGGCAGGAACCTGGTCCTGCACCCTGCCAAGCATGGACCCTGGTGCTCTATCATTGTGTACGAAGTGGGAGCAAAGAATGACAGCTGTCATTATTCTTCTATTTTATGCTTTTGGGGGATGTGTGCCGTGGGGCACTTTCCACCTTCCTTGCCCCAAGCTACTTATTTATAGATATTTACCTTTCTTTCCTAGTCTACACTCAGAGCACATTGCTTAATCTTCACTGCGGCAATGATTATATTTGACCTTGCCTTTTCATTCATGATATGCATGCCTGCCTCTTAAATGGTCCCATAGCTTCACATCCAAGGACCACCCTCTAAATTTTCCCATACCATACAGACCTGGTCCCAATCTATGAACCTGATTCAGCTCTGGACTGGGGCCTTTGGAACATCTCCCCAGCTGATTCTGACATGTACCCTACTTGGAAACATTGGGTACAACTCCTTGAAAGTGGGAATTCCAGAATCTTCCACAGTTCATTGAGCGGGACTTTGCAGAGTCACTGTGGCACTCAATATATGTTTATTGAGTAAAGTAGCTACTAATACAGCCCTCAGCTGGAGCCTGGAGAGCTTATAAAGCATTTTCCCCTTCAGGTCCAGCTATCATTTCAATAATCTAGTTGCCATTGGGAAGCCAGCCTTGGAGGACATTGACCTTGCTGGGAAGAGTGAAGGTCTAATTTTAAGAATTGGTCAGTAACACCTCCTGGAGAAGGCTGGGTAGTGCACCAGTGAAGGGACTAGCTAATCAATAGGTGGGGCCATCACCCACCACTTATGGAAGAAATAGCCCACCACCTAAGGAAGGAGATGATGAGATGGTTTCAGGGTCTGAGCTAAGCCTATGGGCTTCTATCAGGCCAATAATTTGGCACCTCCTTAAACTGGTATTACTTACCTTTTGTTCAACTTTTATTTAGATGGCAGGCTGAGGCCAGGGAGCAGAAAAACAGAGGATTCCAGATCACACACCCACTTGGCCAAACCAAAGCTCCGTGGGTTTTGAGCCCACTCTTCTTAGAAGGCAGGCTTAAGGGGTCTTGTATCACCATAGAGCATGGCCTTTGAGAGGCTTGATCCACTGTCTCCTTACCCCATCCCATTCCTTCAAATCCCAAGATGCATATCTAAGTATTTCTTTCAACACATACAGCCATATCCCTAGGAACATTTCATGAAATAGAATCATGTCCATCTCTTCATTTCTAGTGATGTTTTGGCACTCCCGATAGACTAGCTCTTAAAGTGATCTTTAACCAAGAGTCTTCTCCTAATCCAGTTCCTTGGGAATCCAAGGAAAGAGGCATGGAGACAGAAAGGTAAAAGCTGGAAGGTAGAGGGACACCCTATCAGAAAGGGAGTGTGGGTGAGGCCAGGGACTGTACTCGACGTTCTCTGACCACACTCTCCATCAGCTACAACCTCCTGCTTTCTCCTCCCTCCACCCACTAAAACCACAGTTCAACCTCAAGCGGACTCTTGTGGGCCTATCCCTCCCCTAATAGTTGAAATATGATGCCCTGGTCACAGGGCTGCAGACCTGCCATACCTGAAACATATAAAATCCCTAGCGGTGCCTAAGGAAGACCCTCTTCACAGCATTTCCACCTCCACACTCCCTCAAACAAAATCAAGAGGAGAGGAACCTTGCTGATCTCCAAATAGGAACGTGCCTCCAAGCCCAGGGCAGCCCCAGACCTCAGATGACCCCAGTCAGAGTGGAACTTCCTTGACTGCACAATCTGTGTTGCATATCTAGAACCTTCCTTGGCACCCCACAATATGTGTGGTTGGTTGAGTAAGTGGATAAGGAGACTCTCTTTTTGGTGTGTGTTTTTTTCCTCTACTTCCATTTCCTCTTCTGACTCTTGCTTATATTACATCTTCCAGTCAACTCCAGGTACCATTCATAGGCTTCCCATGGGTTCTTCTCCAGAGCCCACCAGCCCAGGCATCACCTGGTTTGTTGAATTCCCATGGCTTTCATTTGTGAAAGCTGCCTCTGATGGGACAAAGAAACCCACAAGCATGGAAAGCCCAGTAGAAAAGACCCCCAAAGTAAACTGGCTGAGAAGTCTCTTGGGATTTGAACCCTGGACCCAAACCGCAAATCCAAGCTCTTGACTCACTGTGACCTTGGAGCTCTCAGAGCCTCAGTGTCCTCATTTGTAAAACTGTGTATCAACCACACAAAGACGGATTCTACTCACACAATGGAGGTGCACATGAGGTTATGTGTGTAAAGTACTTGCTTTGTAAATCATTCAGCCCAGACTAATATGAATTACTATTGCAATCATCTAATAAAAACAGGAAAAAAAATCATTGTATCATATGCACAAATAAATCTCTACCCAAGATCATTACATAAGATTCCTAAAAGTTCTCTGCTTATGGGGGGAACTGGGTTAGGATTTGGGGTGAAGGGAGGGACGCAGAAGAAGGGTTGGAGATAAAGTGTGAAATAAATCCTGTGTGAATCAGGATGGTGGAAAATTGGCTGCTCCATTTAGGCCTTAGGCAAAATTGTCCGAGGCCAAGTCTGTCTTGAGTGTTCATTCCCTGGCTCAGTTTTTTGTCCCTATCTCTCCTCTGGCCTAACACCCAAGTCTCTGTCTCCAAGTCCAGGGCTTTTTCCTATCTCTTAATCCAACTGTGTCTGAACAAGGACCACAGAGGGAATGATACTGCTTTCTGCTCGGAATTTATTTTTCACACTAAGTCTTTGGAACTCAAGTGTGTTCTCCACTTACAACACATGCGCAATTCAACTCAAACTAGCCACATTCTCAAAAGTCACACATAGACGGGGCTGCTTTCGAGAAAGACCCCAACACCGTGGTTGGTGTGTCTTCGGAGATTGAAAAGGTTAACCTACAGCCAGATGCAAGTAGGCGTTGCCAACCTCAGCTCTGCGGAGCATGCTGGGAGTCGTAGTCTGAGCCCAGATGCCCCCGGGGTCCGATGGGCGTTGTAGGCCTCGGGCCTGTGGAGCATGCCGGGAGTTGTAGTCCGCACCCGCTTGTGGCGGGCTCTGCGTATCATGGCGTCTTCGCCGCGCTCCCGCAGTCTTCCGCTTGGCCCCAGAAAGTTTCGGTTCTGCCCAGCGGTGGACCCACTAGCGCGTAAGTGCCACCGGGGGGCCGGCCGGACTCTGGGGGCGCCCAGGCTGCTCTCGGGCCAGGAGCGGGAAACTTCAAGGCACCTGTTGCCCTTTTCGTTCCCACCCCGCTTGGGCGTCCCGCAGACCCCGAGCCCTTGTCCAGCGGGCCTGGGAAACGTCCACAGCGGGTGAAACTGGCCCTGGAGCCCAGGCTGCCTGTGGTGACCAGTTAGAAAGACAGACACCCCCCCCCCCCCCAACACCAGCTCCAAGACCTCCAACGGCCGAGGGGCCGCAGAGGAACCCACCTGGTGGGGGTCTCAGAACAAGCCTGGGGTGTCTTAGGCGCAGCGGGGAGCGGTCCCCAGCTTTCCGCTTGCATCGTCCAAGGCACTGACCTTAAGAAGCCAGTTCCTGGCTCAGCGGGGCCAGGACTGCCCAGACCCTTCACTTGGCGCTACTCCACTGATGCCCTGGTCTCCCCTCCTCCCCCTAAGAGGTTGGTTTGTTCATCCCGAGACATCCATCCTCAGATCACGGCCCTTTGCCCTCTACCCACTGCCCCTGGTGCCCAGACCCAGGGTCTCAGGTTGGCCCCCGGCCGTCCTTGCTGAAACACCTGTGGGTTTGTGGAGTGTCTCTGCTGTGGCGGCTCCGCACTTGAGCAGAACCTCGGCTGGGGGCATGTAGAGAGGGTGCTGCATTTTATTATTATTTTTATAGGAAATCATGTGTGGTTGACACATTAACCACGTGGCTGCCTGTTAATGCATCTTCTGGTGCCTTTTGTCACTCTTCACAGTTTCCCATTGGCTGCCCTCCCCAGGAAAAAAAATAATAAAATGGGGCGCTTAGTGAAACCGCCCGTGTTGGCCACAGCCTCTCTGCCCCTCTCTGCTCGTCTTACCACAGCAGCTTCCGTTTCCGACAGAGAAATGGGTCAGGGGCTCGGAGGGCAGAGGATCAGGCCTTAATCGGCTCACTGCCCTCCTGCCGCCTCCGGCCTTTCCTTCCCCCGCAGCCAGCTTAACTTCCCTGCCATCTGCCTCCTGCGGATGCTGGGGGCGCAGCCGGGGGAGCGCTGTCGCAGCTGAGGTTTCCTGCTTTCGGGGCTCCCACCTTCTGAAGGGGGCCCAGGTTGAGTGGGCCGCACTCCACCCCTTCTCCCCTTTCTGTGACAAGGACTGCTTCTGAATGATCGGATGCCCTGTACCGGTTGTGTGGGGCCATTATTATCTTCACCCCATGATCTCCGTGCTGGGCTGTGTGGCCTTCTTTGATTCCATGATTCCAGTTTTTAGTAACCGGGTTTTCTGCTTCAGTTAGTTTTTTTTTTTTTATTGTTTCCAGGATTTTGTTAGGAAAATAGTTCCACACACTGAATCTTTGAAGAGACTGGCATAGGGAACACATACCCACCTGTTAGATTCTATGATGAACATTTGACGTCGGTGATTTTTGTGCTTCGGAGTCAGCCCTCTAGCGGCTCCTTGGATGGTCTTTGCTCCTTGTGGCTGGTTTCAGGGCACCCGTGTGGGTTTGGGAGCCACGCTGTTAGCCTGGACCAGTGGTCGGCAAACCGCGGCTCGCGAGCCACTTGTGGCTTTTTGGCCCCTTGAGTTTTTTTTTAGCAAAGGCCAGTTTAGGAGTACCCTAATTAAGTTAATAACAATGTACCTACCTATATAGTTTAAGTTTAAAAAATGTGGCTCTCAAAAGAAATTTCAATCGTTGTACTGTTGATATTTGGCTCTGTTGACTAATGAGTTTGCCGACCACTGGCCTGGACCTTGTGGGGCAGGATGGCGCCCACAGATGTTTGTGATGAGAGGAACCACTTAGAGCAGATGTCGGGGAGGAAAAATTATCCTCTACCCTTCAAGATTCTTCTGGTTGGACTAATAGTCAAATTAACACGAGGTAACTTAGCAGGAGAAAAACAAATTAGAGTTTAATCACACGTATCCAAGGGAGAGACCCAGGGAGAGCTGTGTAACTCACCAAAATGGTGGAAGCCAACACCTTAAATACCACCTGCAGCTAAAGACAAAACTGATGTTGGGGGTGGAGGGTCCGCTCTGGGGAAAGCATGGCACCCCAGGGCGAGGTTGTTATGCAGATGTAAGCTCCTGCCTTCTCCAATGCTGGCAAAAGCAGGCCTGGTCCCCTGAGGTGCAAACACCCTTACAAATGGAGATTGCCCTTACAAATGTAAATGCCCTTTTCCGAAGGGTAACTTCTAGGTATTTTGAGCTTCTGGCACCTCTGCTGAGTCTTAAAATGAACTGGCCTGACGTGATCTCCATCCCAGAGAGGCCCATTTGGAGTGGTAGACGGCTTACCCTTCAACAGCCACGCCAGAGCAGATGGTGAGGGTGACCCGTGTTGGTCACCGAGGCCGTGGGCGGCTGCCACCGGAACACACAGCCGCCCACCACTCCGGGCAGTCCTCCTCTTCCCTCTTGGTTGATGGGCTTTCTGGTGATTCCAAGGACAGCTTGGGTGAGTCAGGACTAGAATGCCTTTAAACTTGAGGCAGAGGAAGGGTGTTGCCTAGCTGTGGTCTCCTGGTGAAAATCACTGCCGGGAACTGGGAGTTTGGTGCCTCATTCACGGGAGCAGCCCCGTCGGCAGAGCAGGTAAGGCTGGTGAACTGGTGTCTTGTAACGAGGCAGAAGCCGCCTGTGAGCAGAGATGAGTGGAGGTTGGCCTCGTCGACATCTGCTCACCTCGTGGCTGAATGTCATGGTTTTGCTCAAAAGATAAACAGTGTTCTTGATTTGTAATCTCAGTGCCAGGTTTGTTGTTTTGTTTTGTTTTTAAGCTCTTGGTTGGCATAAGAGCCTCTGTTTGAGCAGCTGAATAAACGAGTAGAGCGGCTGTTGAAATGCTTCCATGGATCTGTGTTTATCTCCTTGCTGTTCTTAGATGTGTCCCTGTACTGCCCCCATGTTAAGAGGTTCACCCTCAGAGCGCATGGGCTCCATGGCTTTTAGAAGATGAAGACGGCAGAGATGTGCCGAGTTGTGCAGGAGGCATGGTCCCCTCTTCCTCACATTGAAGCCACTCAGCCTGGTGGTTGTAGTGACCACCCGTGGTCCTCGCTGTTCATGCAGTTCTGGGTGGCATTAGAAAGACACCAAGCGGCTGTTTGCAGCTGGGCCAGATCCTGTTTTCAGGGACGAGGGCGTGTACATCAGTGTAGTTCTGAGGACAGATTTAAGGAGAACCTGAGGTCTGGTTACAGCTCTGTGGTCCTGCGGCTGGTTCAGGGACCCAGGGGCAGATTTGACCAAACTGTGGGCGGATGTAGGTAGTGCACCCTCAGCCTGAGGCAAAAAACTCTTAGGAACAAACTTGAAAAAAACACACAAAAAAACAACCAGAAGCAGAAAAAGCATTCTAAGCAAGTCACTAGTATGCAGAGGGTTAGGCAAGAGAGTCCCTGTAAGAGGTCCAGGATGGACGGACAACTGAACCGGAGGTGGTGTCCATTTGACATAGAGCTGGAAGATTTCCTCAAGCTGAACCTGCAGCCTGGGTCAGGGAGGTGCAGCTCTAAGGAGGATCCTCAGCCAAAGTTAGCCACTGAGAGTATCTGTTCTCTTTCCCCGACTCCACGAAGAAAGGTGAAGGATCACCTCCCCACATGGTACCAAGAAAACAAATTTAAAAACACACACACACACACACACACACACACACACACACACAAGGTAGGAGGAGGTCAAATAATGCCCCTAGGACAAATAGATTTGCTAAAATTGCCTGAAAATAGTTTGGTGAGCGAAACGTACCATGGTTCTCACCCAATCGTGGTGTGATCTTGACTGCATTATTCGTCGCATGATAGGTAATGGGAATTTCACGTGACTAGTCCAATTTCAGATTTGAAGAGCGTCCAGATTGGGAATACTCAGCTACAGCTGATAAAAGAGAAGACCATTTTCTTGCCCATTGCCACAACTCCCACAATCCTAGTTCTTGCTTGCCCCTCCTATGTGCCAGCATAGCCCCACCTTCTACCCCACCTCCATAACCACATTGCAGCTCTTGTCATCCAAGGAGCACAACCTAACTCCGATCCATCAATACCTTCCACACCCACCCCTGTAGATGGTTCCTGTTGATGGTTCCAGATCTAAACTTCCAGGAGTGGAGGAAGGAGAGGGCCTTGGGGAAGGCTGGGTGATTGGGGAGGTGGTGGTAGTGGCCATGGTTATTGTTGTGCTGGGTGGGGGAATGGAGGCTTCTGGGTAAGGCTGCTTCTGGGTCAGAGCTGCGGTACACTCTCTCCTGTAGACACACTTAATCCATCCAATCCCTAAATTACATAATTCCATTCATTCTCAGAGTAATAACTATAGTATTGCCACAATAATGATGATATAATGTCTGCATTTACAACTTGACTTTTTAAATGCATTATTTTAGTCAACATAAAAGTATTTTATGCTCAATAGAGGCAAATCGAAAAATCAGAGAAATAGATTTTTGGGGTAGATTTACCTGTTTCCCACCATTGAAGGATAATTATCATTATTTACATGTTGCTACATTTCTAGTACATTTCTATGCCTGAAGTTTAATTTGGTTTGTGGAGCAAGAGTCTGTGGTTTGTTTTGTTTTCATTCATTCATTCAACAGGTAATTTATTGAGGTCCCTCCATGTGTCAGAACTGTGCTGTGTGCCTGGGAAATGATGAATAAATAATGAATAGCGGTGGAGCTTACAGACAAGTGGGAAAGACAGATTAAACAAGAAATTACCGGACCGGTAGATGGCCACCAGAGTGGAAAAAGAGGGAGCCCCCCTGCAGTAGGGGCTTAGAATCGTGAGCAAAGTAGAGTTTGCTGCATGGTTCACCTGTTTTCATCACAGTGCTTCTGAGGCCTCAGGTGATCTCTTATTTGTCTATAGGCTTGTGCAGGAGGCGTGATCGATCATGCTATCTGCTTCTCCCTCATGGAGCATGAGTTCCCTGAAGGTCTGGGACTCCACCAGCCTGTTCACAGCTGTAGCCCCCACTCCTGGATCAGGCCTGCCTCTTAAAATGGTGCCCAGCAAACCCAGTTGGCTGGCAGGAGGTTAGTTAGCACATATGGGTTCCCTGCTGTCTTCCTCAAGGCCACGTTTAGTGGTACAGCATATTCTGCCAGAGATTTGGTCCGGAATTCAACACTGGCCGGCCTGGCTCCCAGGGTACAATTTGGGAGCATGCTGTTTTCCCACCTGCATGGGGTTTGTGCTGTTAGGGGTAGGTGCGCCAGCTTGTTCTCACTTGTTTGTGCAGCTGCCCCAGAAACTGCCCAGATTTCACACGCACATGCCATTGTGGCCTCCCGGGTGCTTTCTGTGGCCTTCGATGGCACTGCAGCCCCAAGTACCAGTACCGATGGGTAGCCCTTCCTGGGAGCAGCTGCCCACCTTCCTGGAAAAAAAAAAGAAGAAGAAGACAGCTTCCCCCAGGCCCAGAAGCAACACCCTCCCATCCACAGGTTCCTCTTCACCCTGCTCTCCTGGGTCAGTGGGCAGGAATTGGGGCCAGATTTGTGTGTCTTCCAGGACAAGTGACCAAGAAACCGGAAATTGTTGGTGGGGGATGGGCAAGAGAAGGTTCAAGAAGTGATGACAAAGTCTTAAGTCTTCATTCCCTTTGAGAAAAGGAGAAGATTGCAAGCAAGAAGGTGTGCTTGGGAAAGATGACCCAGGCATACAGTGGGTCAACATTTTAATTACAGGTCTCAGGGGTGGGGTTGCCTACGGAGCCTTTGCTCACGTGTGCCGAAATGTCTGCTCTGAGCTGGCCTCTGACACACTGCTGAGCACACTCGCCCAGGCACCTTCTTGAAGCTGGTGAGGGCAGCCTGTCTGCTGACATCAGATTCAGCGCCAACAACCCATTCAGCGCCGAGCCAGCAGAACCGTGGGCCTTCAAAGCTGCAGGTACCTGCCTAGAGCCCCCCTTTCCATAGACAGCAGGCTCTTCCAGAAAGGCTTTCTGCTTTGACTGATCTGAACGTCGTAACATCCTTTCTTGGCCTGGGTGGAATTTATCACTGGTGTGTTCCACCTTGTTTGAGAGTGAGAGGAGCCCCACTGGACGGTGTCCTCTCAGGGTCAGTTCTTAGTTATTGTGTTGTTGTTATCAGTACTTGTTATTGAACAAGTAGGACAGATTTTGAGAGCAGGGCATGGTTGCCTTTCATACCCCAAACCTCCTCCTCTCCTTTTTTTTTTCCTCCTTGGACCCTTCTGATTCTTCTTTCCTGATGTAGATATTCAAACACTGTATTGCCCCTGCCAGAACCCATTTCTGGGCAATATAAATATTAGTCATTTGCACCATAGTATAAATAAATTTATGTGAGTCAGTCTTTGTATCTTGATTTGGGACTAAACTGCTGTGTCTATTGTTCAAGCATTTAGGGCTTCTGGGCAGGAATAGGAGGAATTTTCGAGGCGGTGGAAGATCATTTACCTCTAAAATAATTTTTAAAAGTGGATATAGTCTCTTTTTCTCTTTCAGAAGATTGGATGTGTTCAGGCATTCTGGCTAAGCTTAAACATAATTTTCAGTTGTTGGCAAGAGAATCCAATGTATCCCCAAGTAGCTAGTGTCAGAAGTGAACTGAATTGTGGGACACGCAGTTGTTGTCAGAACTGGTTCCTGGTGTGGGGAAAAGCCAGAAATGGTGTGAGTTAAAAAAATAATAATAATAAAATAAATAAATAAATAAAGATAAAAAGCTTCATCCCTCAACCAAAGGGCCAAGTTATCTAGAGACACAGGAAGTTGACCGTGGTTTGGAGAGAGACAGTGCCGCTGCCCCTTTCTGTGTCTTTCATTGGTTAACGACCTCAGACTAAGGAAGAGGGAAGGCAAAATGCTAGGTCCATGGAGCCGGCATCCCTATGGTAACCAAGCTCTGACTTCCCGAAACCGTGTGAGGTGGTGACCCGCAGCCTCGGTGGGAAGCCCACTGCGACCTACAGGCCCAGCAGCCGGTGCTTAGGGCTCAGGAGCTTGGTGGTGACGGTGACGCAGGCTATCTGGAAAAGCAGCTCAGGTAGTTGGCAGCCGGCACAGCTCACCCCGTGACCCGGGAACTTGGCTTCCGCTGGGCACGCTGCTGGGTCAGGCAGAGAAGGCCTGGGCTCGGGCCCACACCAGGGCAGCTTCCCCAAAGCGCCAAGAAGTCTTGAAGGAGCATGTCTCTCTGTGTCTGTGCTCAGGCTCGTCATGCCAAGGTGCCGGTTTGGTTTGCAGACTCCGTTTCCCTCAGGCCAGACTCCAGAGAGGGCTGGTTTCTAGGATAGGCAGCTGGCGGTATAGCTCCCGCATTGTCCTGGCCTGAGCCTGCCAGCTCTACTCCACCTGCTGTTTTCACGCCCTTCCAAGCTCCGCCCTCTCCCAGGTGTGCCAGCCTTGCCTCTACTTTGAATAAACACCCAGGCCCAGTAGACTTCCTTTGAGGACTCTTGGGGTATTAGTCATCTTCCTCCGAGATGAGTCTTCCCAGAAGCTGCAAGGCTCTCGTGTTGACAGCATGCAAAAAAGAGGGACGTCCTCGGTAGAGAAACAGGCTACGCGGACCCTCCTCCCTGGCGCCCTTTCCACCTTGTGTCCCTTTGAAGACCTGTTCATTTTCAGGCCTGGCCCGACACGGCTGCCATCACAGTGTCCACCACCCTCCCCCTTCCCCAAGCAGAATGCACATTCCTTCCCCGGGTCCCACCGCAGCTCGTGCTTGTCAGATATTTACAGTCAGGTGCCCACCGCCACAGTCAGGATAGAACAGAATTGCCCCCCAAGTTTCTGCATGATCTTGTAGTCAGAGCCTCCCTGCACCCCAGCCCCTGGCAACCACTGATCTGGTGTCTCCCCAGTGTTTTTGCCTTTGCAAGGACATGCACGTGGATCGGAAAGCATGTAGCCTTTTCACTGCCGAGTACTCATGACATTTTACCCAGATGTCTGCATGGACCTCTTCTGTCCTCTCCTGATAGCTGGGTGTTTTTCTGTCTGGTTCCTCGGTGCACAGCCGAGCCCGTCCAGGGCCGGCCTGTGCCTTGCCTGCCTCTGTGTCCCCAGCCCACACGTAGTAGGCCCGTGACAGAGCCTGGGCCAGGGCAGCTGGGCACTGCCTCGCCAGGGGCTCCGGCGCTCTCCAGGCCCGGGCTGCTCCCTGCTCCGTCTGTTCAGCAGGCGACCTGGGCAGATGGGGCTGGGTGGTCTGGCCTTTTGTAAACCGCTCCCCCCCTCAGTTTGGTGTCTGTGATGGGCAGGGTGCCAGCACTTGCTGGGGGGCTTTGGCGGGTTCTCTCTGGATCCCCCGACTCTCTGGGGCTCCGTGTCATGAGTTACTGGGAGTGTGTCTGGCCTAGTTCCTCCTAGGCCAGAGAAGCCCTCTCTGGGCCTTGTTTTCACTGAGTCACAGCTGCCCTAGCTTGTTAGTTAAAAATAGGCCTGGCATGCCCGCCCTGTGACAGGCCCTCCCCACCTCAGGCTGACACCGGAATGCTTACGTAAATATTTGTAGGAGCTCAGGTTGGGATCATTTCTATTCCAGGATCTTCTTGCCTCGACTCCTGGAGCAGTGAGGGGACGGGGTGGCGGGAGAGTGCCCCGGCACGCGTTGGGGTGGCCGTACAGTATTTGGGCAGTGGCTGGAGTTCAGGGTGGTTCCTAGAAGCCAGTGGAACTGGTTGGCCATTCGCTGTAGTGACAGTGGCTCAGCTGAAAGTCCAGTTTGGAATCAGACTGACCGGGGTTGTTCAAACCCCATTTCCACTCCTTGCTGGCCCGTGGTCTTAGACAACTTACATGACTCCTGAATGCCAGTTTCTCCGTTGTGCGTTATCTACCCCGCTCGGGCGGTTGTGGGAATTAAATGATCACATGTGTAAAGCGCCTGACAGGACCCAGCATCGTTTAGTGTGGCTGCTACTATGGGCACCTCTAGTCTTGCCAGCTGCTGTGCCAGCAACCATTGCACCTTTGCATGGGACATCTAAGGGAAGAGCTAGAAGTTCTGAAAGGACAGCGGAGTGTCCACATGCATGCCCAGGACTCTCCAGTGCTGCTCAGATCTCACCATTGTTGGGTTCAGCCTCTACAGTGTCCTTAAATCACTTCAGCAGCTGCCCAGTAGGGCTGGTAACTCAGGACTCACCAGCCGCAAGAGGACAGTAACCGAGCTTAAAATAGAAGTGTCCCTGAGGGCTGCGCAGGCCCCTGGGGAAAGGCCCAGCAGTGTCTGCCCACCCAGGCAGAGCCGGACTCTGGGCATCGGGGCTGCAGACCTTCCCCCACCCCGAGAGGCAAGCCAGGCTTCCTTGGTCCAGAAGTCCTGAGGGTACGTGTCCTGTCTCGCCCACCGCTCCTGGCCAGAGGTTACGGAGCCGCCCTCCGAGAAAGCAAGCCGGGAGGATGTTGGAAGCTAGGGGTCTGGTGGTGGCCGGCACCAGAGGCCTGGCAGGCCAGCGAGCGGGGTGGGTTGGACTAGTTCTGGCTTTGGTTTCAGGGTGTGAGGGAGCCACTGGGAGGCATTTTTAAAGGTGGAAAGTGAAGCCGGGCTGTCTAAGAGGGCAGATTAGGAGAGGCTAGGCCAGGCTATTTGGCTGATGTTTTTTGTTTTGTTTGTTTGTTTTTTTGATTGTTTTCTTTTTGGTTAATCCTCACTCGAGGATATTTTTCCCATCGATTTTTCTTTTTTAGGGAGAGTGGCAGATAGAGGGAAAGACAGAGAGAAACATCACTGTGAGAGAACTACATCGATGGTTGAGGAGCACTGACTAGGGCAGGCCGGGGAGGAGCCAGCAACCAAGGCACGTGCCCTTGACTGGAATTGAACTCGGGACCCTTTGGTCCGCAGGCCGACGCTACATCCACTGAGCCAAACCGGCTAGGCCTTGTTGTGTTTTGTGTGTGTTTTTTAAGGCCCCAAACAGTCATTGTGTCTGAATATAAGTGTGTCAGAAGCCAACCAGGGGATGCCCACAGAGCAAGGCCCACACCGAAAGGTCAAGCCCTCCCCATTGCAGGAAGATGCCCAGACGGGGCAACTTGGTGCTCAGAGCAGCACCCCTCTGCTGTTTGTACATTGTGTCTGACTGCTGCTTCCTCCCCGTGCAGGTGCCACCATGGAGTCTGACTTCTGCTGACCGGACCCAGGCAGGAGGGCACAGCCGAGACCGCGGCCTGTAGCCAGTCGCCATGGCTTCCCCCAGCGCGGAGAGCCAGCTCCAGAGGATCATCCGTGATTTGCAAGGTACGGTCAGGCCGCCAGGCATGCGGGTTTGGTGTGGAGGGAGCTGTGACTGTGCTTTTGCTTTTGCGGTTGAAGTTCAGCCCTTTCATCTGTGTTCACACAGGGAGGGGTGGGGGGGGGGGACATTGATTGGAGCGCTCAGGACACAACATATTGAAATATTCGGGGCTCAGCTGTCCATCCTGTAGGGCTGGGAGAGCCCACGGGCCCTCCTCTCTGGGCACTGTAAGGGCACTCTGTAAACAAAATCAAATACTCCTCTCCAGATCCGGGTCTGGTGTGTGTGTGTGTGTGTGTGTGTGTGTGTGTGTGTGTGCGCGCGCGCGCGCGCCTGGCTGAAGCACGGTCTCTGGGCTCTCTCTGATGGAGAGGGGGAGGAATATTCTCCTTCCCTCTGAGCAGGAAGACCAGACACCGGTCTTTCTTGTTTTGCTGTCTCGCCTGCTGGCAGTGGGCAGGTAGCCTCTCCTGGACGAACTCCCGGAGCTCCGGTTGTGGGCCTGCTGCTCCTAGGCATCGCCAGGAGCAGTGACCGAGCCTGAGGCTGCAGAAGGAAGGCCTTTGCCACCCCACCCCCACCCCACCCCCACCCCAAGCGCTCAGTGCACAGCAGTGACCTGACCTCTCTGCCAGCTCCTCGTCTGTAAAATTCTACGCTGTCCTTACTCTTTTTCACGTTTTAACAGCTCTCACGTTGGGAACATCTTAAAATCAATTGCGTCTGAGATTTGTTGAAATAAGGCACTTCCTGCCTCACATGGCTACATTAAAGGGGAAAGACTTGCAGAGGCCTGGCCTCTAGCTGGGTCCCCATTAATAGAAGCAGGTACTGTTGTCATTCTTGCGATTGTCTCATTACTCTTTGCACATTCTGGGTCTTCTTGAAGCCTGGACTTCCCCGTCCTGAGTGGTGAGGTGATAGTGAAGAACCACAGAAACATGGCCAGAACGAAGGACAAGGCTTTCTACACAGTGCGGATTCGGGCAGCCAGTGTTAGGGGACTGCTCAATGATACATCCACCAAGCAGTACGAGGCCTGCATGGTGGGCCTGCAGGGATGGCCCAGAAAAATGCCCACCCAGGGAGCTGTTGCAAGGTGCCTGTGGGCTCTGGGGACACCTTAGCGCCTTCTGGCTTGGCCTTACGTCCCTGGATGGGGACACAGCACTTCACTTTTGCGAGGTGCTTCGCCATCACCGACCGCTGCCGCCTCGTCCCGGTTATCCTGCTTGTCCCCTGGAGGTTGGCCTCCACCTGGTTATGTGTTCCTGTTTGTTGTCTTAAAGATGCTGTGACAGAGCTAAGCAAAGAATTTAAGGAAGCAGGGGAACCCATCACAGATGACAGCACCAGCTTGCATAAGTTTTCTTACAAACTTGAGTACCTCCTTCAAGTAAGTGACTCTGTAACATGGTGATTTCTGCTCTGTTGTCTTGTTTCCCTGATGGGTGACTCATCAGCTTTGAGGATGTGGTCCAGAAAGCTCAGTGGAGCCATTAGGCCATCCTGCTTAGACCGAAGGTCAGAGCAGTCCCCATCGAGAGCTCGGGCCTCCTAGTGCCATCCTCTGGGGATCTAGCAAGTTGCCCCTTAGGATGATTTGGGAATCCAGAACATTCTTTAGAGACTTAGGTCAACTTAAGGCAGGTAGCAAGGTTCCTGTATAGCAGGGATCTTAATTTGGGGCAGTCACGTCCCCTTTTGAAAATCAGGTGAAAGCTATGGAATCTCTTCCCAAACAGACATGCATATGTGAACACACCAGTCACATTTTGCAGGAGCATGTGGGCCTCTGAAGGTTATCCAGTGGCCTGTGTTGTGGTCCGTAGGCCAGCAGCACCAGCTCACCAGGAGCAGGCTGGAAATGGACGCTTGGTCCCCACTCTGAGGTCAGCCCAGGGAGTGGGTTTTTTTTTTCCGCTCCCTCGCAGCCTAATGCTTGTGTCCGCTGGTTCAAGTGCACAGACCAGAGAACTCTGCAGATGCAGAAAAGTCCATCAACTACAACAGGAAGGAAATGGACTGATATGTTAACAGAAGTTAATCTTAGGCATTATAATCTTTTCTATTTTTAAAAAATATTATTTATTTTTATTGATTTCAGAGAGGAAGGGAGAGGGAGAGAGAAACATCAATGATGAGAGAGAATCATTGATTGGCTGCCTCCTGTACGACCCCCTACTGGGGTTCGAGCCCACAACCCAGGCATGTGCCCTTGACCAGAATCGAACCCGGGACCCTTCAGTCCGCAGGCCGACGCTCTATCCACTGAGCCAAACCAGCTAGGGCATCTTTTCTATTTTTTAAAATCCAGATTTCCTAACATACCTGCATGTCTTCTATAGTCAGAAAAATAAATGCTATAAGATGTTGTGTTATAGAAAGATATGCCAAACATTTTGAGCACCATTAGTTTTCAGCGTCACATCCCACCAAGGGATACGGGATGAGAGCCCGCTGGAGGGTGCCCCAGCCTGTTCTGTTTTACATTGTGAAGATAGTTATGGACTTTTTTTCTCATGTAGCCTCTTTAGGTTTTGGATTTGAAATGACTCATAGCTGACACTTACTTGAATTCATTGTATGTGTATTGACACTTGGGTAACATGATAAAATCCTAACTCATTTCCCTAAATTGAGACCTAGTTAACACACTTCATGTTGCCCTTAAGACTTTTCACTTGTATTTCTTTGTCATAAGTTGTTACATATCTCTATCAAGGCTGTTACTAGCAGGCTTTGGTGGTCTTCCACCCAACTCTACGCATAGAGATCTCTTCAAGAGATAAATCTTTTTGGGGGGTGGGGGGTGGATGGGCTTCTATTCCTGAATCTTAATAGCTGTATGACCTTGAACTAGTTGCTTAACCTCTCCCAGCCTCAGATCCCCTATCTGTAAATTGGGGATTAAAACACCTTCATTTGACAATAAATAGAAATAATGCCTGTAAAGGGCCTTGCCCAGTGCCAAGCAACCAAGAAGCTGTTGTTATTTATCATTTAATGAGATGAACAGCAGTGGGTTTGGACCGCCTCTCTCTGTCCCTTCCCCTACCCAGTTCGATCAGAAGGAGAAGGCCACCCTCCTGGGCAACAAGAAGGACTACTGGGATTACTTCTGTGCCTGCCTGGCCAAGGTGAAGGGCGCCAACGATGGGATCCGATTCGTCAAGTCTATTTCCGAGGTAAGCAGAGCAGCCAGGGACCCCGCGTCTTCCTGTCACCGGTCTTCAGCATCTCCTTACAGAGACCTTTGCTTCAGACAGTCAAGTGAGGAAGTGGGGTTACGGGTGGTGAAGTGAAAACATCGGCCCAGGTACACTCAGTGCCCATTGTCAGCACAGGGAAGCCGCCCACACGAGCCTTCACCCAGCGGCCCTGTTACCAGACCGCAGCCCACGCTTAACAGCGGGCTGTTCACACCGTGGGCTGCCCGTGGGCCCCCGGAGGGGTGCAGCACCTTCTGAAAGCATCGGTTTCTTAGATAAATTCTTCATGTTTGCTGGGCTGTTTGCCTGCAGGTTTTCCAGAAACCTTAGATTTGAAATGAAGAGAGTGATGTGGGATCTTAAGAGACATTAAACGCCGGTGTGCTAAGCAGCTTTCCACGTTCAGTTCTGAGCCCCTAGAGCAGAATGCCGTGGCTCCTCTGTTTTGCAAAACTCCAGAACCATCTCTCTGTTTCTATCTCTCTGTCTCTTTTTCTTCTGTCTCTCCCCCATCTCCCACTCCTGAGGATTCTCTTTTTCTCTCATAAGCCTAGTCCCGTGGTTGGCAAACTGCAGCTCGCGAGCCACATGCGGCTCTTTGGCCCCTTGAGTGTGGCTCTTCCACAAAATACCACGGCCTGGGCGAGTCTATTTTGAAGAAGTGGCGTTAGAAGTTTAAGTTTAAAAAATTTGGCTCTCAAAAGAAATTTCAATCGTTGTCCTGTTGATATTTGGCTCTGTTGACTAATGAGTTTGCTGACCACTGGCCTAGTCCATCTGAGAGTAAGAACTTTACATATTAGGGAGCAAGTGACCCCCTGGATTTAGAGCAGGAGGCCTAGAGGATTTGAACATTTCATCTTCTCAGCGTCTTGTCTGTAAGTTTAAAGATACTTTAAAGGCAGCACCGTGCTCCTTGGCTGGCCTCCTGCAGAGACCGCAGAGTCAGGTGACCCCAGAGTCAGGTGCTCCTGGGAGAATTCCTTTCCAGCCCTGGAGCCAGATGGTTTCTTCTTATAGAGAATGACAGATAGGCTGGCATGAGTGCTGGGCATTTTCCACCAGCTGCACCTCTGACATCTGAGATCATGAAAGATTCCGCCGTGGAGGAGTTTGTTCTGCCAGTGTCTTTAATGTCCGCGTAGCGCAGGGTCTTGTGAGATCTTGCCTGGTGGGCCACTCGGGTCTGTGATGTAGAGCAGTGCTTGCTGCACCCCAAATCCGGAGGGGGTGCTCAGTGATGCCCTCCTCTCCATACGCCTAGGAGTTCCCTTGCACTCCATCTCCCACTCCTCACAGCAACTGCAGCCTGCGACCGCTGACCGCCAACAGCTCCAGTCTGGAAGTACATTTAGTTTAATCCTCAATGCCCAGGGTTATGGAACGCTTACATCTATTCTCTAGCTGGCTCTTATTCTTTACTCACAACGCAGTCAGACCTTTCAAGGCCAGGAATCTGTCTTCTAGAAGCAAAAGCGTTCCCTGCTTGCACAAACGTTGTTGGGTTTCTGGGGGCTGACATAGGCTCCCCCGCCCAGAGGGTGCAGTCCTCTCATCTGTTGAGGTCTCTGCTCTCTGGGCACCACTGAGCTTGGGATGTCACTGGGCAGGATGGGCTGCAGGTACTTGGGTTAATTTAATCAACAGTCAAGTGCCGTCCCGGCCAGTAAGCCAGAAGGTAAAAGTTCATGGGCAAGAGCATCGCTGGGCCCCTCTGGCCCCTTTGGGCGGAGGCAGCCATTTGGACCAAAGCAGCCGAGGGCTCTGACCCACCACTTCTAGAGGGTCAGGAGGGGCTCACGCTGGGCTCCGCACCGCCCCACGATGGGCAGGAGCAGAACCTGCGCTCAGCTTGGTTGTCAGGCTCCTGGCACATGGCCCGGCGTAAAGTGGAATCAGCTCTTGTGTACCTTGCAGACTTCCTGTCCTTCACTGCTGCTGTATCGCGTCCTGGTAGACTGCATGTGAGTTCTGATTAATTGCTAACAAATTTCAGGAATTAGGCCATAAAAGCGGACCCAGGATCTAAAAAAATAGAAAATAAAATAGCTAGGCAGTATTTTCATTTGTGATACAAAGGAACTACTCTTCTCTTCCCTAAGGGATGTTTAAAAAGACCTTAAAATAAATAGCTCCTTTTCTGTACATAAAACACACTCTGTTGATAGGCCTGGTTAAAAACAAGACTCACGTGTTTTCCATTAAAAAAATAAGTGTCCCAAATGCTGTGACAGTGGCTCTTTCGCTCATAAAGACAAGCCGCTCGCTGAGAGCTCACAGACCCGGCTGTCCTGTGCGGTTGACGCGGTTCCATGGGGCCGGGGGGTGAGTGTCTATGTGGCCGGCACTCTTCGCTTCACCGCACCCGGCTCAGCTGTTCTCGCTGCCGAGTTCCCTGCCGTCACCACTGAACACTTTGTTCTGACTTCACTCCTCAGTGGCAAAAGTGTTTGGACATAGTGGGGTCATCAAGGTCCCCCCACAGGCATCTGTCACAGCCAAATGACTGCAGACAGGCCACGGCGGTTTTATAAAGCCAGGCCAGGCTGCCACCACCTCCCCCCAGGCATCCTGACTTTACCCCAAACCCACAAAGCTGACATGGAAAAACGTCTTACAGTCTTCGTGATTCTTGAGGTTTCACACCTTTTTATTTTTTAAAACGACTTCATGTTGTGGTATCATCTCCTTAAGTCAACCGTGAGAAGTCGGATAGCTCTGAGCTAAACGGTGCCTGGCCTTCTGGGGCCGAACCATCGGCAGTATGAATCCTGCTTTGCTCCTGGTCTCTCATGGCTTCTGTGGCTGTCCTCTAGGTCTTGTCCATCTTGGCTGCTTTGTGTCCCCAGCTGGCCGAGTCTGGCCAGCACACTCCCTCTCCACAGCAAGCTTCCCGAAACCTTTAGAAACCATGTTTTGTTACCGCGGGGAGAGGCTGTGAAGACAGTCCCATGCCCAGGCCCTCCATCCCGCTCCTACACCCTGAAATAGAACCGCGCGCCTTTTCCGTGACCCCCGCGTAGCTGGGCCACCTAGACGCACCCCTGCTTTCCCAGCCTGGACCCCTGCTGACTAAATGAGAAACCCACCGGGAAAGCGTCGGCCATAGGTGCCCTTCGCTGCTGGTTCCTGAGGGTGCAGAGGAGGCAGTTACACCGTCATTAGAACTTTCAAAAGTCCCCTTACACACCCTGCCCTTCGCCCTCCCTCCCCCTCCACAAGGGCTCCAGCCAAGCCCTGTAGGCCTCCTCCGCCCAACAGCCAGACTAGCCACGCTGACCAGCTCTCGCTCAGGCTCACTTCTGCTGTGAGAAGTCTTTATCGGCCTCCAAGTTTCATTCTGAATATTCCTAATTAAATCATACAGTTCTTCTCTGACTCCAAACCCAGAGACTCTGATAGAGTAGAGGAGGGACAGGGGCACCCCAGTGGAACCCACAGGTGTTCGGAGCCTCGTGAGCACATCTTTCTGAACCTGTCTAGGTTACTCTATAGGCTATCCTATAGGTTATCCTATAGGCTATTCTCGGATGGAGGCCTGGAAGAAGGCGACTCACGTCAGGCCTCGCTCTGGGGGATGATGTTATCAGATGTTTGTGTCCTTGGAGGGACATGAGTGAAGCCAGTGTATAGGGTGGAACTGGGTGACGTGGTCTGCGCTGTTTCTGTTTTAGGCAGGCCATCTACGGGTGCTCACAGACATGCGCCATTATGACTTAGGCTAACAGTTCTGCATCCCCGTGCCATCTTTTTCCAGCTCCGGACATCTCTGGGGAAAGGCAGAGCATTTATCCGCTACTCGCTGGTGCACCAGAGGCTGGCAGACACCCTGCAGCAGTGCTTCATGAACACCAAAGTGACCAGGTAAATGCCGACAGCTCTGGGTTGACCCTGGCATTCACAGGTGAACCAAAGTCCCTGGTGAATGTGATGACACCTGCGCTGCAGTGTCTGTCCTTGTGGCACAAGCCGAGCCCTCCCACATCTGTCATCCTCTTCCCCCCCGCCCCCCACAGTCCTTGACACGTGGGGGGCAGGGAGCACTGAGTGTTGACAGGTGAGGAAGATGAGGCGCAGGGAGATGCTAAATGCCCCTCCCCCGCAGGCTCCCCATGCTGAGTCTGAGTCCTAGAGCAGGAGCGTGGGTCCAGGTTGACCAGCAGTTTTCCCTGGGGGTGGCATGGCCTTGGTGCAGGACATGAGTGGACACACCCCACCTGTCACCCTGGCCTGTCTGCAGAATCACCTGTGGGGATTTGAGCCCCGCTGAGCCTGGGCCTCACTGAGGTAACTGCCCCTGCCAGGCACATCTGGGCTCCCTGGAGGTGGTGATGGGCACCAGTGTGGGAACCTTTGTGCCACTAGTGAATGACGCCTGGGGTGGGGGAGGGGTTGAGTGTGTAAAGCAAGTGGAGTGAGTGTGTCAGACCAGGACCCCTCTTCCAGCTCTGCCTCCCTCTCCCTAGGGAATGTGCCTCCAGGTAATCAAAGAAATCATTGATGAATTAAAAAAAAAAAAAAAAAGAACTGTTGGGGGAACATACTTTGTTTCATTTTGTCACCTTCACTTTTTACACCAAGATGGCGCTCAACACGGCACCCCGCTGAATCCTGACAACCACACCAGGAGGGTGGGGCTGAGGACATGGGCTTAAAGAGGGGGGAACATACTTTGTTTCATTTTGTCACCTTTAAGGATTTGCCTAAAGGTGTATTTCTCACACATGTGACACGTGAGGGGCTTTGTGAATTCATGTGAGGTGAGAGAATCTTCATACATTTGATTTGCAGGCTGTTTTGTTCTAGTCTTTTGATGAGAACAGCTTGGCTTCCAGTGTTTAGGAAGCCAAGTTCACGGGCATCAGCCAAGTAGCTCTTTAAACTCAGCAGTGTGTCCTTTTAAATTCTTCCTGCTCCAGGAAGTGAACAGCGGACACCACACAGTGCAGATCTTTTGTTCTTTGTCTTTTAAATTGGTGTCAGGACAGAAATTAGCAGTGAGGTCGAAGTCCTGTAATGAATTCTCCAGGGGGAATTGCAGATGAGACAAAAAGGAAGTGTTCTGTCCTCTACAACTACTCTTTCTGGGCAAGTAATTGAGATTTAAGGTTTCTCATATCCTTTTTGGGAAATAGATATGAGAAAAGGATATGAGAAATAATATCAAATAATATCTGATCTAACAGAAATAATAACTGTATAAGTATCTAGTTCATCTCAGAAATTTCTGTGAAGAGCAGGCTTATAGGGGAGTTAGGAGCTGCAGTGAAAATCACATGGGGTGGGGGGAGCATGTGTCTGTCTGTCTGTCTGTTTACCTTACTGTGTTAGAATTGGATGGGGCAGCGCCATGCTGAGAGGACCGAATTCACTCTTTCCTTTCCTGCATTTCCTGTAACCTCACCTTGTATGTTTCCCTGCAGTGACTGGTACTATGCCCGAAGCCCCTTTCTGAAGCCGAGGCTGAGCTCTGACATTGTGGGCCAGCTCTACGAGCTCACCGACGTTCAGTTTGACCTGGTGTCCAGGGGCTACGACTTGGACTCGGCCTGGCCGACGTTTGCCAGGTATTGTAAAGAATGGCTTGGTTTAAAAGATGGGCATGGAGGGATGTTTGAAGTTTTAGAAATTGCCACCAGTCTACTCAAAGCACCTTTGTACTCAGCACCTTTGTATGCTCAGTAAATATGTAAAGCTTCGCCACTCTTATGCCTGTTCATTGTACAGACTTTGTTGAACTGTGACTCACTAAACATTGGAAGGCTCCAACCTTAAGCTGACCTAATTGGCCAGGTGGCATGAGTGGAAGTGCATATGCAAAAGCCAAGGTTTTAAATGTGAAGGGACTGTGTGCCAGTCTGGGGAGGAGCGGGTGGGCCTTTACCCGTTCGTGTTCTTAGAGGTTATGGAGGCTCCAGGCAGGAAGAGGGAGTGGAAGCTACAGCCCAGCCATGGAAGGGTTGCTGGGAAGGTTGGCACGTTTTCACTTTTTACACCAAGATGGCGCTCAACACGGCACCCCGCTGAATCCTGACAACCACACCAGGAGGGTGGGGCTGAGGACATGGGCTTAAAGAGGGGGGACTTGCCCAAAGTCACACAGCTGGTGGGCAGCAGAGGCAGGGCCTGCACCGCACTCCCCAGGACAGCCACCTGACTCGAAGCAGGTCTGTGAAGCAGTGAGCATGAGCCCCTAAGCACAGTGTGGCCTTTATGTACCACGTTCCTCACTAGCAGACAGACTGAGGCAGGCACCAAGAGTTAAGGACAATTTAAACCAAAAATTGGGAAATACTGTGCTCACTTGGTTGTTGTTTGGCACTGGGAGGAAAGCCGTCATGTTTAAACTTTAGCAGCAGACCGATGTGGATGTGCCCTTTGGTGGACACTTTCTTACACTCTGTCTCGGAGGGCATTGTCTCCCCCCCAGCCCCCCACCTAGTTTCCGTGCACGTGTGTGAGCTTCCTGCTGTGATACAGGTGTGTCTGTTCTGTGCCCCGCAGGAGGACACTGGCCCCCGGCTCCTCTGCCTACCTGTGGAAACCCCCCAGCCGGAGCTCCAGCATGAGCAGCTTGGTGAGCAGCTACCTGCAGGTAATGCCGGAGAGGCTGGGGTTTCCCCACCGCAGCGTCAGCCAGGGTGTGTCCTTGCCCCTCGCAGCTCAGGGCGATGTTCTCAGACACCTTTGTTCCGGCCAGAGCAACGAACCCTCAGTTACACCCAATATTTTCCAGAGTCCTGGTTTTTATGACCAAATAGAGCTTAGGCCTCTTAAAAAGTAAATTCTTTTAAAAGCGTTAAGGTATTTGAAAAGAAGCAGGTTAACATTCTGGTTAAAAGCGGCTGAGTCAGATCCCGACTGTCACCTACCAGCCGTGCCCCAGGAAGATGCCTGACCCTCTGGAAGCGTCAGCTCTCTCGCCCATCCGAAGGGGATCGAAAAATCAAAAATCACCGTAATTGAGCGGGTGGTGGTTGTGCGGGTGGGTGCGGGAGCACGTGTACTGTGCGTGAGGGCTTCACACAGCAAGTGCTCAATAAATGCTAGTGGGTCGGTTAATTTTTGTAGTTTTGGTAGAAATGTGAA
This sequence comes from Eptesicus fuscus, assembly GCF_027574615.1. Classification (NCBI taxonomy): domain Eukaryota; kingdom Metazoa; phylum Chordata; class Mammalia; order Chiroptera; family Vespertilionidae; genus Eptesicus; species Eptesicus fuscus. The sequence continues at coordinate 9,980,590 of NC_072490.1, read as the reverse complement.
TGTGTCAGAGTTGTATATAGTTTTGTGGGAAAGGCTGCTGGAATTTTTCAACAAAATAAAACAAAGGGACTCAACATAAGCAGCATTAAGAGTAGAAAATCGACTAATCCTTTACCCTGTTTTGTGGTCTAATCACCACAGGAGTTGTGGGCATAGTGCAATGGTGGACAGTAGTTTAAGTTATGTAAGTTAAGTTAGTAACCCTTTTATGTCACTAATGCACAGGAAGTTGAATGGGAAGCAAGTTCTGAGTCTCGGGGCGCTCACGTGTGTGGCCCTGGGTCTTCAGGGTGTGCTGCTGGCAGGTGCTGTGAGCAAAAGGGTCCTCGTCCTTTGAATAGCTCGATGGACTAACCTTAGGTCATGTAATTGCTATATTTTTACTTCTGTTCTCATTAAACTCTAAAGCTTTTCCAAATAGCCACGTAGCTTCATCCCAAAGCCATGTTTTTGTGTCTCCCCCTTTCCCCCCCGCCCCCAGACTCAAGAAATGGCCACCAGCCTTGACCTGAACAGCCCCTTGAATAACGAGGCCCTGGAGGGCTTTGATGAGATGCGGGTGGAGCTGGACCAGCTGGAGGTGCGGGAGAAGCAGCTGCAGGAGCGCATTCAGCAGCTGGACCGAGAGAACCAGGAGCTGCGGGCAGCCGTCACCTCACAGGGGGAGCAGCTCCAGGTGGAGAGGGAGAGGGCCCGCTCTGCCGCCGAGGACAACGTCCGCCTAACGCGCATGACGGCCGAGCTGCAGAAGCAGTGGGAGGTCACCCAGGCCACACAGAGCACCGTGCAGGAGCTGCAGAGGTGCCTGCAGGCCCTGGAGCCAGGCCCCGCGGAGAAGGAGGGGGATTCCCACTTGGCCCTGCGGCGGCTGGAGCCCATGCTGCAACGCCTGGCACAGGAGCTCGAGGCCACACGGGACGCGCTGGGCAGGAAGGACCAGCTTTCAGCTGATGTCCCAGGTCCGGGCATGGCTGAGCAGAAGGCAGATGTGGCACCGGACACAAAGGGGCAGCCAGAGCTCGACCCCAGTGCCTCGGCCCTGGCGATCCAGCAGCTGGGGGAGAAGCTTCATGCCCTAGAGCAGGAGAGCACCAAGGTCCAGGAGCTCAACAGGCAGCAGAGCGCGCAGCTGGAGCAGCTGGCCAGGGAGCTGCAGCTGAAGGAGGAGTCCCGTGCCGGCCTGGAGCGCGTCGTCAGGGAGATGGCCTCGCTGCAGGAAGAGCTGTCCGCGAAGAGGAAGGAGGCCACCCAGCTCCGGCGCCGGCTGCAGGAGTCGCTGGCCCACATGAGCACCATGGAGGAAGAGCTGGCAGAGGTGAGGCAGGTCGAGCGGCGGCAGCGCGAGGAGAAGGAGCTGCTGCAGCGCGAGGCCAGGTCCCTGACACGGCAGCTGCGGCTCCTGGAGACGCAGCTGGCACAGGTGAGCCAGCGCGTGAGCGACCTGGAGGAGCAGAGGAAGCAGCTCATCCAGGACAGAGACCGCCTCAACGAGAAGGTGGGGACGTTGGAGCAGCTGGCAGCGCAGCCAGGCACAGGCCTGCCCGTGGTGGCGGAGAGCAGTGAGGTGCTGGCCCCCCAGGATTCTGCCCTGCAGGAGGGACCGACGGATGGTACTACGGTGCAGGTGAGCGGCCGGGAGGAGGAGCTGCGGCAGGCCAACATGGAGCTGGAGAAGGAGCTGCAGAGCGTGATGGCCCGTAACCAGCGCCTGGAGGACAAGCTGCAGGCCCTGCAGGTGGATTACCAGGCCCTGCAGAAGCGGGAGGCAGCCATCCAGGGCTCCCTGGCCTCCCTGGAGTCCAAGCAAGCCAGCATCCGGCATATGGGTGACCAGATGGAGGCCAGCCTCCTGGCTGTTGTGAAGGCCAAGGAGACCATGAGGGCCCACATGGCCGAGAAGGAGGCTGCCCTGCAGAGCAAGGAGGCCAAGTGCCAGCAACTGCGGGAGCAGATGGAGCAGTGCCGGCAGCTGGCAGAGACCCGGGAAGGGGAGCTCAGGGCTTTGGAGAGCCAGTGCCAGCAGCAGACCCAGCTGATCGAGACCCTCAGAGCAGAAAAAGGCCAACAGGGGCTCAGCCCACCTCAAGAAAATGCATCCCAGGAGCTAGCTGCCCAGCTGGCCCTATCTCAGGCGCAGCTGGAGGTCCATCAGGGGGAGGCTCAGCGAGTGCAGGCTGAGGTGGTGGACCTCAAGGCCAAGCTCCAGGCAGCCCTGGGTGACCGAGAGATGGTGCAGAGCCAGCTGAGTGTGACTGAAGCAGCTCTGCAGGAGCACAAGGCCCTTGTGCAGCAACTGAAGGAGCAGAACGAGGCCCTCAACAGGGCCCATGTCCAGGAGCTGCTGCAGTGCTCAGAGCAGGAAGGGGCCCTGCAGGAGGAGCGGGCCCAGGAGGCCCATCTGAGGATGGAGGAACTCCAGGCCCTGCAGGAGGAGCTGTCCCAGGCCAAATGCAGCTCCCAGGAAGCCCAGCTGGAGCATGCCGAGCTACAGGAGCAGCTGCACCGGGCCAACACCGACACCGCCGAGCTCGGCATCCAGGTCTGCGCGCTGACCGCGGAGAGGGAGCGGATGGAGGGCGTGTTGGCCTGCACCGTCCAGGAGCTCCGGGACGCCAAAGAGGCAGCCGCCAAGGAGCTCAAGGTCTTGGAACACCAGGTGGCGGGGCTGCAGCGAGAGAAGGAGAGCTTGCAGGAGAAGCTGAAGGCGGCCGAGGAGGCAGCTAACTCACTGCCTGGCCTGCAGGCCCAGCTGACCCAGGCCGAGCAGCGGGCCCAGGGCCTTCGGGAGACTGCACACCAGGAGCTTGACACCCTCAAGTTCCAGCTGAGCACCGAGATCATGGACTACCAGAGTAAACTTAAGGTAATCCTGCCTTGGCCATGGGCTGCACCTGTCTCCTGCGGCACGACCTGGTGGGTTCATGAGGGGATAGGACGCACCTTCAGCCACGGGCACATGAGGACCCAGGGGTTTGTAGTCCCGTCCCGTCATCATAGCTCACAGCATCCTATCTGCAGGAACATGCTAGGGGCCCAACATTGGGGAATGATGCCTTAGCCCAGAAATCTAAACTCAAGGCCATGGCGCACAGGCTTTGCCCACAGAATTTATTTTTAATTAATAGTCAACTTTCAAAAGCAGGATGTTTACACATTTACTTTGGGCACTTTTTTTAAAATCTTGATAGATTCTTTTTTTTTTTTAAATATATTTTTATTGATTGTAGAGAGGAAGGGAGAGGGGGAGAGAGAGAGAGAGAAACATCAATGATGAGAGAATCATTGATCTGCCTTCTGCACGCCCCTACTGGGGATCGAGCCTGCAACCCTGGCATGTGACCTCCTGATTCATAAGTCGATGCTCAACCACTGAGCCACACCGGCTGGGCTGAAATCTTGAGAGATCGTGGCAGCGGTCAGCAGGAGCTGGGCAGGCACTGCCCACATGAAAGGGGCCTGCAGCCTCTGGTATTTTCCTTGCAATCCTTTATGCAGTTACCCAGCCCTTTTGGGCATGTGAGTTTGAGGCCCCTGCCCTAGCCTCTGGGACCTACTGCAGAATGCCAGCAGTCCTGGCTGCCTCGAGGCCTGTGTCTGTCCCTTCAGGTGCCATTCTGACAGCAGGTGCGGTCGGAGGGAACCCACTCAGTTATCACAGGGCCTTGGAATAGATGAGAACAGCGGTTACCACGTGCCTTTGATGCTGCACAAAGAAAAGGAGTTAAAAGTGAGGACAGGGATCACTGTTCTCATCTATTCCAAGGGCCCCGTGATAAATCGCATTTGTTTCCCCAGATGTGCCTCCTACTCTGTCGCCCCATGCCACGAAGCTCCATGGGGCTCAGAGGCCACTTTTCCCTTGCAGAAATGAAATTCTAAGTTTGGGGACCAAGCTAAGCCTCTCAGTAAACTTGAGAGAGTTTTATTACCAATGAAGCCTGACGCTTACTGAGTTTGGGGGGAAAGAGAGAGGTAGCTTGTTTTTACCCATTTGGGGAATGTGGCTGGGGAGGCTCAGAGCAAGAACCCCACTTCTGCGATCCCTTTCTCGTTCTCTCCAGACTGCCAGCGAAGAGTGCAGGAGCCTCCGGGGACAACTTGAGGTACGAGGCCAGCAGCTGCGGGCCGCCAAAGAGGCTGTGGGCAAGCTGGAGGTAGGCCTGGCCGGGGAGTGCCCCTCGGGGAGCCCTGATCAGAGGCTGGCACCTGGGAAGGGGAGACCGATGTGGTGGCCTCCAGCTGGTCGTTTCCTCTCTCAGTGTGTGGACCCATCAGGGGCGAGGGGATCTGGTTTGGTTCTCACTGGACCATTGAGGGGCTCCCCATAGGACTTCCCATTCCCAAGCTGAAGGGGTCATCAGTCCACTTTTGCAGACACCCTGAGTTTGTATCATGGTCCCTTTCACTCCCCGGACACCTGGCTGGAGCTGCCAGATGTGTTTTTCACGCGGCCTCTGGCAAGGAAGACATTGTCCTCTGGTCATCCCTGCAGATGTGCTCCGAGTCAGTCAGTCTGAACTGAGCAGGGACAGGGGTGGCGCTGGCACCGCAGTCTTCAGGGCAGTGACCTTTTTCATTGAATCCCGCTCCCTGCCGCCCACCCCCAGCCCCACCCTGGAGAGCCTGACACCTGCCTCCCCTCCAACCACCACAACCAGTTGCCATTGATGCTTAAGGGACATCATTACAAATCGGAGTGTCACACTCCACAAACATAGATCAAAGGTTCTTGGCCTCACTTTAAAACAAACAAACAAACAAAAGTCCCTCCAGTTGGACGGGACCAGCCAGATGGCGAGAGCACAGCCTTCGCTGCATGGCGTCTGACACGTGCTTCTGCGCCTGAGTGTCTCCTCCCTGCCTTCCTGTGCCAGGCCGCCCAGGCGGACATGGGAGAGAAGCTGAGCCGCACCAGCAGCCGCCTCTCGGAGTGCCAGGCCGCCATGCTGAAGAAGGACAAGGAGGGGGCCGCCCTGCGCCAGAACTTGGACAGGTTAGTTACGCGGCCAGGGGCCGTCTTCAGGGAAGGGGTGCTGGGTGCAGTCATTTAGAAAGTCAGCCACTCGTAAAGTTGAAGTTCTTTTTCAAGAAAAGCCACAGACCAGAAAGCGCTTGTGCCGGAAGCATGCCACCGAGAGCCTGGCCGTCGCCACTCACAGCCCTGCGGACCGCAGGCCCTTCCAGTTCCACTTCCACTTCCTTACCCCTGGCAGGCGTATGTCAGTCTGTAGCGTCGTGTTTTGGAAAAAGTAACAGGAAGTGAAAGTTGGAATATAATAATGACAATAAAAGCAGCAGACTCTTCAATAATGCCTGAACTGGAACAGGCACCGTCTTAAATACTTTGCATCTAGTTGCCCATTTAATCCTCCAGCAGTCCAATGAGGGTGGTATTATTTATTCCCATTTTATAGATGGGAAAAATGAGGCTCAGAAGAGTTTATTTGCCCTCCCAGGTCAGACAGGAGGTAAGCGATGGTAGGATTGGAACCCCGACGCTTTTGGCTCCAGAGGTCTGTTTTCTCAACAATATCCGGACAGACCTGTGTTCTGCTTTTCTGTGGGGCACTGGTGTTTGTGTGTGTGCGTGTTTCCCCCGCTGGGGAGGTGCCTCGAGCTCGCCCTCGTTTCCCAAGCTCGTCCTGACAGGGAGCGAGTGTGCCAGGGACCCTGGCCGGCTTGTGTTCCCACAGCCGCTCTGGTGCTGTGTCTGCAGAGCACATCACGCTCTCACCCTTTCCTCGTGGCTTTTTAACCTCACAGTTGGGGCCTCCGTGCGGCCAGCCCCTGCGCCTCCCCGAGCCTCCTCGTCTTCAGGCCTAGGGACCACCTGGAGCACGAGCCCACTGCCTGGCGGTGGGCCCCAGCTCGTCCTGCCCGGGGCTGATGGAAACAGGTGTAGCAGGAGGAGATGCAGGGACCGAAATGCACGTGTGCCCCCTCCACCCCCACGGCAGGCACCCGATTGTGCCGAGGGTTTTACTTTTCTATCCTCCCCTCCTCCCACCCTCGGAGGCTGGGCCCACCAGCGGGAGACGCAGCGCATGTTGGAGGTTCAGTGACTGGCTCCTGGCTCACGCTCACCTGGCAGTGTAAATAGAACGTCTGCATTGGTGATGGGTGGTTGTTTTTAACGCTGTAACTGGTTGTGAGATCTCACAGCCATTGTTTTAGCTGCTCCAGGTTGCATTTTCCATGTGCCCAGCAGTGGGTTTTTTGTTATCCACGGTGTTAGCAGGCCGTGGTGGTCTGCGTGTATACTCATTTTGGTGGACGGGGTCTAGTGCACACCCTCCTGACAACATTGTGCTGGAGGTGAAAAGGCTGGATGAGATGCAAATGAGTTCGTCTCTGCAGAGCCCTCTGTCTACTGGAGCTTTTACAAACATCTTGTGGGCCTTGGGGTTTAGAGAGCATCCGTGGAAAACCACTGCCTTAGGGGATAGCCAGGCTGAACGTGGGGTGGGCACGGGCTGGCCAAAGCGGCTCAGCCAGCACGCTCTGCGGGGCTGTCAGGTAGCACATCTGGCCGTGCCCCTGGAGCGCCTGCTGTGTGCCCGGCACCATAGTCTGTGTGTAGAGTCGCAAAGACACGTGAAGGCTGTCCTCCTCCAGGTGGTCGCCTCCAGGAAGCTGTGCCCCTCTGTCCTTTCTGTCCTGACTCCTTTTCCTCTTGCAAACACGCCCCCTCCCCAGCACTAGCCCCTGAGCCTTGTCCTAGGGCTCCCCTTGTAACCTCAGTTCAACTCATCCTGGGGTGCTCGAGTGCCTGAGGTTACCTGCTCTTCCAGAATGCCCCTTGTGTTTGGGGTGAAGAGTTTGGGTGTGTGAGGGGAGTCCTCGAGGCTAGGGGAGTGTGCTACCTGTGAGCAGGCAGTGCTGAGGGGCTCCTTCACTGTGGGGGGAGGCCGGGAGGGCAGGGCCCTCTATTCGAGGCCCAGGGGAAGCGGGAAGTATTGGGGAATCAGGGAACGTACCACTCCTCCACCAGGACCCAGAAGGAACTTGAAAAAGCCACGGCAAAAATCCAGGAGTATTGCAACAAACTCTGCCAGGAGGCAAGAAGCCGGGAGAAGAATGACCAGAAGATGCTGGCGGACCTGGATGACCTGACTAGGACCAAGAGGAACCTGGAGGAACGGCTGATAGAGCTGCTCAGGTGAGTGCTGGTGTTTCTTTAAAGACATGCAACTGCTCTTAACAGAACTCTCCCTGGAAGTGCGCCCCCTCCCCACCTGCTTGTGTTCTGTTAAGTCCTCTCCCCCCTCACACACACACAGACACACAGGCACTCACGTACAGGTGCTGCTCAGGCCCATGGCAACCTAGTGGGAGTGGATTTCGGTTTCACAATTTTTTCAATTGCTTATAATTTTCCTAAGCAGGATCTAAATTAGATCCGTACATTGCATGGCGATATTTTTCTTAGATCTCTTGAGTCTATGGCCGTGGTCGGCAAACTGCGGCTCGCGAGCCACATGCGGCTCTTTGGCCCCTTGAGTGTGGCTCTGCCACAAAATACCACGGCCTGGACGAGTCTATTTTGAAGAAGTGGCGTTAGAAGAAGTTTAAGTTTAAAAAATTTGGCTCTCAAAAGAAATTTCAATCGTTGTACTGTTGATATTTGGCTCTGTTGACTAATGAGTTTGCCGACCACTGGTCTATGGGTTTCCTCACCATCTCTCTTAACTTTTTTTTTTCCTTTGCGATTTATTTTTGAGAAAGCCAGGTCATTTATCTGGAAATTTCCCCGTAGCCGGGATTCTGCTGATTGCATCCCCATGAGGTCATCTAACGTGCTTCTCGGCCCTGACTGCCCATTAGCATCACTGGAGAGCCATTAAAAAAAATAAAATACTGCCCTTACCGATTTGGCTCAGTGGATAGAGCTTCGGCCTGTGGACTGAAGGGTCCCGGGTTCGATTCCGGTCGGGGGCATGTACCTTGGTTGCGGGCACATCCCCAGTAGGGGGGCATGCAGGAGGCAGCTGATCAGTGTTTCTCTCTCATCGATGTTTCTAACTCTCTATCCCTCTCCCTTCCTCTCTGTAAAAATCAATAAAATATATATTTTTTAAATAAAAAATAAATAAAATACTTATGTCCAGGCCTCACTCAGATCCAGTGGGAGTGGGTTCCAGGCATCAGCGAGCCAGAGCCAGGATCTCTGCTGTGCTAGAGGCTTGCTCAGACTCAAGTTCACACTTTGTGGCCAGGACGCTGCATGGAATTGGCTTATAGTTCTGAGGCGTTCAAGGGCCACATCGATCTGATTAGCCCTTTCTATGAATGTTAGCAGCCATTGATAAGCAATGCTAGACCTAATCATATTTGGTGTTGCGAAATGGTGATATTAAATTATAACTAAGGTGGACGTTTAAACACGTTGCCCACGTGTCATCAATTTGCAGACCTGAGACCTCTGAGCACAGACAGCTTCCCCCAATGGATGAGGGGGAAGCCCAGGTCCACGGCATTCCCACATTCCCGGGGTGTGGGTGCCTGGCCTCCTGGGACAGAGAGGACAAGCTGTGGAGCCGGGAGAAATGCTGGGCCAAAGAATGAGTCTTCCTGCCCCTGACAATGTCTTGTGTGCTTGGAAAGCCAGTCGATTCCGTGTTCTGGCTTTGGGGGTTAGGGGGTTGGTCTGGGGTTGCTGTGAGGTCCCTGGCTGGGCGGAGCCTGTTTCCCTCAGGGCTGAGGTGGCTCTGTGTTGGTCATCAGGGTTGAGGTGCTGCTGGGCCGCGTTAGGCCTTAGGATGGTGACTGGGGTTCCATCCGGGAAAGAATTAAACTGTCCCGTGTCAGAAGCCGGAAGCCCCAAAAGTGACCAATGGCAGCAGTACTTCCCTGGTGTGTCGGGCACATTCGGATACTGCCAGGCCTTTCTCAAAAGCCCCCCGCTTCTTTCAGACTTGCTTCCTGGGGTGACTGCTGTCTTTCGGGGGAACACGGGGTGACGGACATCACATCAGATTTTCAGGCTGGGAAAGCTTTGATCCCCTGCAGTGATGAGATGTTACTTGAACCATGAACCATAAAGGCGTAAATTTAAGATTTGAGAGGGCAGTGTGCTCGTGGTCCTTGGCTCACGGCATGGACTGTGGGGTAACCACGACAACACGCTGTAGCTTCAGCTCCCGTGGCCTCCTGCACTGTCATCTGGACGCCTGAGCTGTGTCACCCTTGTCCGTGCCGGCCGCTCTGCAAATGCCAGAGCCTTTTCTGCACGTCCCAGGTCACCTCTGTGCCTTCACGTGTGCGGTGCCAGTGAAGGGCCTGCACATTGGAGGCGCCTGCGGAGTCTGGGGCTGCTGTGGGTGACAGGAGACCTAGGGAGGGTGTGCTTCCAGGGTGCAGATGAACTTTCCTTCTGTGTCTTTTTTTAAAATGAATCAGGGATAATTCCATTGTTTTCATGGATTCCTTCTTTTTTCTGACGTGGCTTTGTCCCAGGGACAAGGATGCTCTCTGGCAGAAGTCTGATGCCCTGGAATTCCAGCAGAAGCTCAGCGCTGAGGAGCGACTTGGGGACTCGGAGGTGAACCTCTGCTTTGACTGCAAGCGGGAGTTCAGCTGGATGGTGCGGCGGCACCGCTGCAGGTTAGCAGGCGGCACGCTGGCCAGCACCGCCCCTGGAGGGCCCGGAACAGGGCAGGCAGCCGACGGGCCGGCCCGAGGCTGTGCCCACAGGAGCACAGTGCTTTTGGTTGTGAGGGACCTGGGCGAGGAGGGTGTCTTAGGCAGGGTAATAGCAGGACACCCAGGGATCCTGAAGGGAAAGAGCCTTTCATACAGAGGTGTAAGTGGAGTTAGGGGACCCAAGGGGACGGGGAGTACCCAGACCAACAGCCCTGACCCACCCTCAGCCTGAGGGACCAGAGGGGGAGGGTGTTCCTGGAATCCAGGCCAATGGGGCTAAAGCTTCCCTGGAGGAGCACAGAGAGCAAAGACCCCTGGGGCCCAAAGAAGGGCAGACAGAAGCGGTCTCCAGTGGTGGCAGAGGGGAGCATCGCACGGCCTGGGTCTTTCTCTCAGGGCCTCGGCCACACCTGGATCCTGTGTCAGGGAAGGTGGTCTGGACCGCACACTTTATCCCCTGGCCTCCCACAACCTTAGGAAATAAAACATTCTCCCACTAAACCTACCAGGATGGAATCTTATCAGATGGGCCTTACAGCCACGTTCTAAAATGGGGGGCAGAGCCAGTTGTGACGAGAGCCATGTGGCGTCTAAAACCCAACCCAGAGCCCCTTTCTGGTGCTGAGCAGACGGCTCAAGGCCCACAGCACCGTCCTCACAGCCATGCTTGCTTGGTCCCCAGGATATGTGGTCGCATCTTCTGTTACTACTGCTGCAACAACTACGTGGCGACAAAGCCGGGGGGCCGGAAGGAGCGCTGCTGCCGAGCCTGCTTCCAGAAGTTCAGCCCCGGCTCCCCGGACAGCTCCAGCTCGGGCACCAGCCAGAGCCAGCCCAGTCCCACTCTGTCGCCGGCCCAGGCTGGGCTGCAGGCCGCCAGAGGCCAAGGTCAGACTCCTGCTGCCGCCCTCGTTCCCCGGGTGCCATCCCCACACCACTGCCCCATCTTGGCTAGTTAGCTGCCACAAGCTCAGTTCAGTGTCTTCCAAACCTGGGCATTAGAGAGGTCTAAAAATGTAGTCCTCCAGTTTGAGACTTTCTGTGTGAGGTACTTGGGATTGAACAAGGATTGAAAAGGGAATAACTCTCTGCCGGTGATTCAGCTTTGTGAACGTGAGGTCTGGGTCCCCGTTAGCTCACATACTGCCAGAGACCGTACCCCACACATGGGAGATGCTGCTGTCTCCCACAGCCTGGGCCCCGACGTCCCACCCTCTCCCCCAGCGTGACTGGAGGCAGGAGCTGTGTCTGGAAATGACCGCCTCCTGCACTCCTTCCTGGGGCTCACGGTCTCTCGGTGGCTAAGGAGGATGTGTTCTCCTTCGTGTCCTTTCACTCGGTGCAATAAAAGGAAGCGGGATTTGCTGCTCCTGCTCCCAGCACGGCCCAGCCCAGGCTGCTCTCGGGGGCTGGCCTGCGGGCGTCCCGGGAGGCAGAGCCGGCGTGGCCAGGGCCGAGGGAGTCTCATCTCTGCTCAGGCAGCGCGGCCTGCTGGGCTGCTCCCTGTGGCCTCCTTGGCCTCTGCCTGGATCCAGGGCCGCCAGCATCTTTTGTTTAACTGGATCCTCGAGGAGGTTGGCAGGCCTCATCGCCACATTGGGTACAAAGAACCGCTCGGTGTGGAGCTGGGCGGGGGGGGGGGGGGGTGGCAGGGGTGCTTGGCACGGCTTTAGTATTTCTTCACATCTTTTGCTCATTTAAAACTTTTTAATTATTGCATTTTGAGAGTCCTTTATATATTCTGGATACAAGTTTTTTACACATATGTGTTTTATAAATATTTTTTCCCAGTCTACAGCCTGTCTTTCACTTTCTTTCAAACAGCACAAGTTTATAATTTTGATGAAGGCCAGTCTATCCATTTTTTTTTCTCATGGATCAAATTTTTTTTATTTTGTGTATCATATGTATCTTTGCTTAACCCAAAGACTCAAAGATTTTTTCAAGTTTTCCTAGAAGTTTTACAGTTTTAGGTTGCACGTGTGGGTCTCTGACCTATTTTGCGTTCATTTATGGATATGGTGCAAACTCTCGGTAGAGATTTTTTTTTTTTTTTTGCACATGGTTGTCTAATTGTTTCAGTACCATTGGTTGGAAAGTGTATTCTCTTTCCTGTAGAACTGCCTTTGCATCTTTGTCAGAAATCAGTCTAGTCTTCCAATCCGTGAACATAGTACAGTTAATTACTGTCTTTTTTTATTTCTCTCAGTGGACATCAGTTTGGGTCCCTGATGCTCCTTGTGTCTGGGTCTATACAAAGAAACCAGTCCCTGGCCCCCTTTTTCAGCCGCTCCTCAGCCCTTTAATTATGTAGACTTCAGACAAGAGGAAGAACAGAACATTCCTTCTAAAGCACGGCCCGTCCCATAGCCATGTGGAGGGCCCGTCCCGTAGCCATGTGGAGGGCCCGTCCCAGGAGCCATGTGGAGGGCCCGTCCCAGGAGCCATGTGGAGGGCCCGTCCCAGGAGCCATGTGGAGGGCCCGTCCCATAGCCATGTGGAGGGCCAGCTGGGAAACTTGTTGCTCGTAGGAACTGGAACCTTCTTTTTTGCTCTGACTCAGTGGTACGTGTTCTGGCGACCACAGAGGGTGGCCCTGAGCCAGCACGCTGAGGTCACTTGTTTTGATTTCTGGTATTTCCTGTCTCCTCTTGTCTCTCTGCCTTCCTCCCTCCCTCCCTGTCATTCTCTTCCTCCTTTCACCTCAGACCTGCCATCACATTTTCCATGACATATGCAAGGGGGTGCTTGTGGGTGGGGACGGGCACAGGAGCACGCACAGGGCATCCTTCCTGCCGAGTGGCCCACAAAGCTCAACACCAGTCCCCTGGTCAGGGCCACAGTGGCCGCTACAAGTCCTTGAGCAGCGGGAGGTCTCCCCCACCCCACGGGATGGGGATGAAAATGCAGGCCAGACAGAATTCCAAGGGGCGTGGAAGGTCGTGTCTCACAGAGCGAGGACTCGGCAGCACAGAAGGGCCTTTACTTTTCCGTTCGGGTCTTTCCTGATAAGGTTTTGATACATGTTTTCCTTCTAAACCAGGGGCTTCACAGGCCATGTAAGAGCGTGAAACCTCTCCAAGCCCCTGACTGAAGGGCTGGAGAGAAATCTAAGTTGTGCGTCCAGCTTCCTCTGTAGTCCCCACTCTGCTTTTCTGGCTCTTCCCGGAAGCCACGTCCCGACAGCCATTCCTCGCACATCTGGGCAGGGGAGCTATCGTTGGGTGATTCCTCCCTGTGTGTCCCGGTGGCTTGTCCTGCGTGGCTGCACCCCTCACGTCCCCGAGGCCCCCTTCCCATCCTGTGCATGACCGTGTGTGTTTCTCCTCTCTCCTGATCTGCCTCTGCGGTCCAGGCGCAAACCCAGACTTCAGGTCACCAGACGACACTGTGTTCGACATCATCACGGACGAGGAGCTGTGCCAGGTACAGGAGTCCGGCTCCTCCCTGCCTGAAACGCCCACCGAAGCCGACTCCCTTGACCCCAGCGTGGCCGACCAGTGAGTAGAGGTCACCGCCATTTCCCGAGTGCTCATTCAATGCCTGGCCCTTGCGCTTGCTTATCAAAGGACCAGGAAATGCTGGAGGGAGGATCGCTGTCCTTGCTTAAGGGAAGGTGCCTCAGCACAGTGCTGGGGAGCAATGGCCCTCCGGGACTTCAGGGCTCGGGGATGGTCACTGTTGAGCTTTGTCAGAGACGTCCCGGGACAGTCAGTGGTGCCCGGATTTCAGCATTAAGGCCTTTCTTGGCGTGGGCAGCTACATTAGCCTGCTCAGGCTGCCATAACAAAATACCACAGACTCGGTGCTGACACACCAGAGATCAGCTTTCTCACTGTTCTGGAGCCTGGAAGTCCAGGTCAAGGAGGTGGCAGTTTGGTTTCTTCTGGGACCTTTCTCCTTGGCTTGCCGACCATGACCGTGCCTCCTTGCGTGGTGTCTGCACGTCACCTTGGTGTGTCCTACCTCCCCCTGGTCCAAGGACACCACTCAGATTGGATGAGGGCCCGTTGTCCAAACGCAGTCACTTTCTGAAATCCGGGGGGTTAGGACAGCAGCGTGAGTCTTGCTCTTGCCAACTCGTATTGATCTCCCTTCTTCCCCAAACTGAGAGGCGGCTGTCACCCAGGATTTCTGCTGCATGGGAGGGGATGCATTTAATCGTCATGGGACTCTCGACAGGAGATTTTAGGCTTAAGGGGACCTCTGTATCCAGTGTTCTCACTAAAGAGTGACTGCACTTACCATGGTGTGGCCTCATGGATAAAGCCAACCTGATCACCCAACCCAAGAGAGCCCCTGCTCATGTCGCTTCTCTGGCTTTGGGCCTTTTCCTTCTGGAACCCCCAGAATTCTTCCCGGACTGCAGCAGCCTGCGCGTTCTCCCCAACCCTCACAGCCCAGCGGTCCCCAGGGCGTGTTCCGTCCCATTAGCACTAAGTCGCTGTCTGCCGTCCTCACCTGGCACCTCTTCACTGACATTGCCTCACCTCCCAGCCAGGTGGTGGTCAGGTGAGCAGGACCGAGCTTCGGGCCTGGGAGGGCAGCCTCGGCTGCAGCTGCATGAGAAAGTGAGCCCCCTGCAGGCCCGGCCCCTCTCCTTCCCCTTTCCCAGTAGGAACAAAAAGAGAAGGTGTTCTGAGTGCGGACAGACTTGTGCGTTTCAGTCACGGGAATCAGGAAGTGTCCCAGGGAAGGAAACTGCCAGCGCTTCTGTGAGGCTTGCCTGCGTCATGACGTGTAGGGCTGAGCTGGCATGTCTGCTGTGTGTCCCCGTTACCAGGCACCTCGCGGCCCCCTTGTCTTCTCCAAGGAAAACCCCTCAGATGCCCAGATGATACTGGGCTTAAACTCACCCACACAGGATCGTGGCTGCTAACGCTTAGAACTGATGCTTCGTGGTCATGTGCTTTGGGGAGCTGTGGTGGGTTTGTCACCAGCCAGGAGACTGATGCCTGGTATCTCAGCAACAAAATGAGAACAGGATATGGCGATGCTGATTAAGGTTAGGAAGCCACGCTGGGCTTGGGTTAACCTCAGCTCTGCCTTCGGCTGAGTGGAGCTGGCAGGTACCTTGGGCCCGTCAGCTGCATAAAACCTCGCCACCTTTTGGGGGAGGGGAAAGGCTCCTCACTGGGGTCCTCGCCCTCGTTCTGCTGTGTGAGCTCTGGCGGGTCTTAGTCTCTGAATTCGTTTCCGCGCCTGCACAACGGTGTTGGCAGTTCCCGTGAGCCACAGACCGGGCACCGGGAAGGGGTGCTGCCTTGGGAGCCCTTGGAGGAGAAGGCTAGCGTGCGCGCCCTGACCGCTCCTGGGCCGCGTGTTCTCTGCTCTGCCTCCACCCCTCTACTGGGGGCAGCTTCGGGTTTCTGTCCCGCAGCACCCTCTCCTCAGTCCCGAGCGCTCACGGAGGTCACCGGGCGGCTCCCAGGTAGCCTCTGCAGCAGGTCACCCTGTGTTCACATGGACAGTGTGGCCATCTGTGGTCTCTACCAAGTGTTGCAACACTTTCTTTACCTTCAACCCTGAGGCCACTCCCCAGGCAGAGTGCCCACACCCAGCCTGCTCCCCTGCTCCCCGTCCTCCCTCTGTCTCCCTTTCTTCCCCTGCCCCTTCACCAACCCCTCCCCCGCCCCCACGCGCCCTTTTATATGATGTGCTGATGAGAATATGGGGGCCGTGGGGAGAAGAGCAGTTCTGAGGGTGGGAACTTAGACTTCTGGACTGTTGTGTGGATGGAATGAAATCAAGACGCAAAAGCCCTGTGGTGTACGTGGGCTGTGCCAGGATCTGTGGCCAGTAATGAATGGTGTGTCCCCAGGGCCGGAGGTGGAAAGTCATCCCTACTCCCAGGTGTCTCAGATAGGGGCCCAGAGAGTGTAGGCCCAGTGAGTGACCAGGAAGGTGAAGGTTTCAGCTGCTGTGCAATCCTGGGGACAGGTGGGCGGGTTTGCTAAGCTGTGGAAGGGCCGGGGGTGGGGTACGGACTGGCGGTGCCTGGTCAGGGAGAAGCCAGTGGTCCCAACAGTGGCCCTTGTGTTGCTGTGGCCAGGCAGCCCCCAGCTTGGCCCTCGCAGTGCACTGTCCGGGCCGCACTGTCACTAGCCAGGCGTGTGGGTGGTGACGTGGGCCTGGGGGCCTGAGTGGCTTTCCCAAGGACACACAGAGGGGGGGCTGCCACTAAGCCGATGTTTGAGTGACCCAGGGCCCTGCTTTCCCATCACCACTGCCCCCCCCCCCACCACACACACACACAGAAGCCTGTGGAGATGCTGCAGGGCCTCGCCTCCTGCGCTGGGACACGGTCAGGAAAGTCGGGCTAGTGGCCCCGCTGTCAGAGGTGCTCACCACGGGGTGGAGGCACGCAGGGAGATGACAGCAATGCCCCACTGAAGCCAATTTAAAGAAAATGAAAGTCGGCCTTGTCCCCAGGAAAAGTGCAGATCTTGTTTGGGACGGACTCAGTGATCATGAGGCCCGAGAATAGGAAAGTCACCCATGGATGCATTGGGCACGGTTATGAGTCAGCAGGTGGGATCACGTGGGCCCTGTGCCGGCTGGCAGTGCATGTGGCATGCCACGCCCCTCTGAAGGCCCGAAGCAAACCCTCCCGAGCCTCGCCAATACAGCGGCTTCCATTTTGTGTTGCTAGTTTTTGTTTTTTCAATTCATCGGGGTGACATTGTTAATGAGATTATATAGGTTTCAAGTGTACATCATCTGTATATTGTATTGTGTGCTCATCACCCTTGTCTACCCTCCTCCGTCACATATTTGACACCCCCCCCCCCCCCGTCCCTCTTCAACCTGCCCTCACCCCTCTTCCCTCTGGTAACCACCATCCTGTTGTCTGTGTCAATGAACTTTTTATTTGTTTCTTTTGTTTGTTCATTTGCCGCCTTCTGTGTTATGTCCTGCACAGTGAGTGAGAACATGATTCTTGCCCTTTCCCATCTGATTGATTTTGCTTAGCACGCGACTCTCAGGATCCATCCATGCTGTTGCACATGGCAGTGTTTCGTCCTTCTTTGTGGCTCAGTAGTATTGCTAGTTCTCGGGACAAAGAACAGTAACTTCTGCCATTTGGGAGCCCTCCTGCCCACGAATGCGAACTGTGCCCAGTGTTCTGTTTGCATGGTCTCCAGTCCGCACGCCACCCCAGGAGGTCGGCGGTGGTACAGTCCATGTCTCACCAAAACAAGAGAGGTGAAGAGATTACCAGGTAGTGGGGTCAGAGCTGGATTCAGCTCTGGTCCATCTAAACCTCAAAACCACACTATTCAGCCCATAATTCTGCCTGCAGAATAACTTGTGTCAGCTGTCCTCCTTTTTCAGTGAGTGACTTGTGACTCATGAACCAAGAGGCAACTTTAAGCCTACTGAGCAGATAGTTAGGATCTAGTAGACACGACACGCACAGTGTCTGACATTTAAAACTCTGCCTCATTCTGTGACCACATTATGGAGATTAAACAAATACACCTCACATAGTGGGCAGGAGATTGGAAACCACAGCGAAGGTTCTGGGTGGTTTTCACTGGTATATTCCACTTCCTTGGTAGAGCAGTGCCCTGAGAGTTTGCAATCCTAACTTCTTTCTTGTGCTTTGGGCCCACAAATAAGCTCTTGATATATTCCAGGCATGCCATATTAAAGTAGAAAGTGCCCAAGGGGTAAAAGTAGTTTGGAGACTTCTAAAAGTTTTATTTCTTAGTCATGAAAATCATATGCTGTTTGACATATATGTGGAAGAGAAAGAATTATATATACATAAAGAATTTGTGCATACATGTGTGTGAAAGGCATAGGATAATTGTGTTGTTGGTTTTTTAAATATTTTTGTTATTGATTTCAGAGAGGAAGGGAGAGGGAGAAAGAGGTGGAAACATAAATGATGAGATAGAATCATTGATTGACTGCCTCCTGCACGCCCCCTACTGGGGACCACGCCCACAACCCGGACATATGCCCCAACCTGGAGTCGAAGCGAGACCTCCTGGTTCATGGCTAATGCTTAACCACTGAACCATATGAGCCAGGCAGATAATTCAGTTTTAAAATGGGCAGAACCAACATAGACTCCATTTCAGAACACTTCTTAGATTCATGGAGATCTTAAACTCAGTTATGCACAGTTTTCTAGCATTCTGTGGACCTCTGGGATTCTCAGCCGACTAAATTGTTTTGGCCTGTTCATACTCCCTGGTGCAAGTCCTTCCAGGATTAATCACAGAACAAGAGCGTAAAAGTTAAGCCAAAAGTGAGGCAGAACCTGACCTCCTTGGTGAGGTGCCTGGAGATTGAGGCTTGAGCCCAAAGGAAAAGGGTCAGCACTTGTTCTCGTGGCTGCTCTCATCCCCGCCTCCCAGAAACCGGAAGAATCTCCTGAACTTGGGAGCTCAACGTCACCTACTGTCGGCAGCTCTGTGGTCATGGTGCCTCTTCAACCTTCAGTGAAGGAGGACCTGGGGTTTTTAGAGTCACTCGCCATTCCCCCTGGAGATGGAGGAAGGAAACGCCTTACAGGTTTTAGCTTCCCCTGTGAGCTTTAGGCCTGGGTGTTCAAGGAGAGAACAGGTGTGTTCATGCCTGAGAAGAAGCATTGCTCACCAGCTGCAGCGTTTGGTCACTTCTCCGCGAAAATGCACAAGCTATAAACAAAGCCTTGCCCGTCGCCGCCAGAGGACACGGCATTCTGTGCTCCTGAAGTTCCCGGGCAGCTTCTCTGAGCCCCAAGGCCTACAGCTGGAACATGCTGGTGCCCTCCACTTGCTGGGAGGCGGAGCCCGTCTTGGAAGTGTCCTCCGAAGACTTCAGCTGGCTCGAGGCTCCCACGCAAGGGAGGCAGCCAAGGTCTTTCACAAGTTTCCAGAAGTTCTTCCGAAACTTCAGGCCAACAAAAGCATAGAGCACAGGGTTGAGGCAGGCCCGCAGGTAGGCAATGGCCTCCGTCACAGCGAGGGCGTAATGGTAGCTGGTCATGGTGTGGTACACCCAGCTCGTGCTGCCCACGAGCTTCACCAGGGTGAAAGGCGTCTGGGTCAGCAGGAACACAGCCACCACCAGGAAGATGATCTTGAGAGACTTGTGGTTCTGAAAGCCTCGGGCACGAAGCAGGGTCTTGATTATGACCGAGTAGCAGACAATCATGGTGAGCAGTGGCAAGAAGAACCCCAGAGTCATCTGGGTGGCGAGAACCACAGTGGAAATCTCCTCGTTGTGACCACAGACCCGCTTGTCGTTCTCACGGACATCGCCATAGATGATCTGTGGCAAGGCCAACAGCAGGGAGATCACCCAGATGGACCCGCAGATGGCCTTGCCCCAGCTCATCCGCTTCGCCTTCTGGTTATAGGCCTTCGTGGCCCGGACCACCGCCATGAAGCGGTCCACGGTGATGCAGACGAGGATGAGCATGGACGTGTAGAAGTTGAAAGTATAGATGCCCAGCAGGACTTGGCACATCAGCTTGCCGAAGACCCATTCGTGCACGCCAGCGTAGGCCCAGAAGGGCAGGGTGCAGACAAACACCAGGTCAGCCAGGGGCAGGTTCACCAGGAACATGTCGGTCAGGCTCTTCAGCTTCTGGTAGAAGATGTAGATGACCAGCACCAGCGAGTTCCCCACCAGGCCACAGAGGAACACGGCCACGTACATGCAGGGCAGGAAGAGCTTCTGGAACGCCAGGAAGTTATCGTGCTCTTGCTTGTTGGCGTTGGACATGTTGAACACGTAGCTTGCAAAGTAGTCGTCGTCCCCCATAGTGTCTGTTCTGACGAACACCTGTGAGTCAAAACACAGGAATCATGTTTGGGCTGAGGGTCCACACCCGTCTTCCCACTGTCCCCTCGCCCGGCTCCGCCCTGCGCAGTCTAGTACACGAGTGGGACAGGCAATTCTTCATGAGCCTTACAGTTCTCAGGACTCGCCCGCCTGGGAGACCCTGCGCACCCCAGAAAACCTGTGCTCACTTCGGCCTCAAAGGGCACCTGTGGTGACATGGGGTCGGTGCCCTTTGGCAGAGCAGCACAGCAGGGCCTGCTGCACCTGCCCAGGCCTCACAGCACGTGCCTGCCCATCCTGTGCCCCACCTGCTGTTACATTGGACCCCTGAATTACTGGTGAAAGCCACGGCACGTATTCCCCAGAAGGTGTATGGGGGATGGCCCGTCCCTCCTGCCTTTCGCTCTCAACCACATAGATTTTAAAGGACGAACGACCGATAGAAAAACAAGGCAAAGAAAAGCACGTGGCTGCCCAGCACTTTGGCTGAGCTGACCCCTGACCAGGGATTGGGGAGTTCTCACGGCCCAGCCTCATCTTTCTCCTTTATCACCTGTCCCAGTGACAATGTGCCCCGTCAGAGCCTCATTTCCTGAAGATAACTTGACCTTCAGGCATCTCTTAAGAGGTAGGTTTCCCCAGAAGAGAACACGGCTTTAGCTTTTATGACAAGCAGTTTAGGCTGAGGGGTCTGCTGTAACAAATGGAAGATTGAAATGGCCAGCTGGGTGGGTGGCCTGAAGCCGGTGGCAGGCCTTGCAGGGGGGCTTGTAGCTAAGCCCAAATCGCTGCCTTTTTGCCTGGGGCTCCCTGCCCTTCAAGGCCCACACTTTCCTTTGACCCTTCTCTTTGCCCTGTGACCCTGCTGAGGACCCAGGCAGGACATAACAGAGGTGATGTGACCCGTGGCGTGGGCACGGCACCTGCCTGCAGCAGCATCGAGTTTGGAGTGCCAGGCCACTGCCTGCAGCTTCTCCACACACAGTGGCTCATTTCCAGGGACCCAGTGCTATACCTGGCCAGTACCTCAAGAAGATGTGTTGTTTTTTTGTGGTGTTGTTTTTTAAACGAAAACACATGTATTCTTTATTGCACTTTCATAGTTGGAAGGAGGCAGGTATTTGGATTAGCAAAGTCAAAATATCCACCGGCAAAAAAAAGACATGAACCGGCCAGGCAAGGGCATGGACAAGGAGGCATCATCCTCTCTGGTCTCCTCGAAGACTTTTCTGACGAAGCGCCATCAGCCCTGGTGCTGTCCCCTCAGTCTTTCCTGGGAACAAAGCGCCCTTCGCTGCAAGGAAGGACCTTGCCTTCAGGTGTGACTCCTCAGTAAAAAGACCCTGCTCCTTGTCCGGCTGCGGTGGCTCAGTGGTTGAGCATTGACCTATGAACTAGGAGGCCATGGTTCGATTTCCGGTCAGGGCACATGCCTGGGTTGCATCCTCAATCCCCAGTGGGGGCTGTGCAGTAGGCAGCCAATCAATGATGCTCTCTCGTCGTTGATGTTTCTAATTCCCTCTCTGAAATCAATAAATCATATATTTTTTTCAAAACCTTAAAAAATTACTTTTCCTTCTAGAAATGTGAAAGCCATTTACTTCCATAACCAAAGTTCTATGTTTATTTCTGAAAATAAAAAATAAAAAATGTAATATATGCAACTTTGGAAATAGTGTAAATGTCTAATAATAAAAAAAAAATTAGCTAATTATAATTCAGACAAAATAGAATATAACTAATGTTTAGGAAGTGCTTTTAATATTTTTAAAACTGTAACACATTTGAATTGCTCAGAAGAGTATAAGCACTACTTAGTACTGGCTGTTACTATTGCAATGAATAGGTGACAGGGATATAGCATTGATCCTGGTTCTTAACCTTTGATCATAAACCCCTCTGAGCACCTCATCGAGGCCGCAGACCTTTTCCTCAGAAATAAGTACACACACTTGCACTCGTGGGGTCCGTGAGCCCTTTGACACTGCCACCTACCCGACCACCCTGGTCTAAAAATCCACGATAAGCTATAGGGTTTTGACTATATTTTTTTAAAACAGAAAAATGACCAGATTTTATCAGCAGTTCGCTCTGGCTGGTACAATTTGGGGTGACCTATTTACCTTATATTTTCCAAAAGTTGTATAGTGGTAAACCATATTCTGAGATAGGAGCCTGTCTTATTAAATGCAAAAGAAACAAAAACAAAGGCTATTCAGTGAACAAACTGAGTCTCCTCATCTCCCGGGAGGATCTGACTCTGCCGTAGCTCCCCAGGACCATTCGCTTCCAAGCACTTCCAGTGCCCAGGACCCATAAGTCATTTCCCTAACCCTCGGCAGCAAGCAGCAGAGATGGGATCGGAACCTGGAGCAGCTAAAGCCTGGGCATTTCAGGGCGGCTGCTCCAGGCAGGATTCGGAGCCCTGGCTTCTACCTATAGAGAGGAAGACAAATGACTCACCCACCAAGATGCCTTTTCAGTTTGTTCCAGAGATGAGCTGTGCCCCGCAGCAGGCCCTACCTCTGCCTCTGTGATGTGGTCCATGCTTCCGCTGAGTAGTTTTGAAGAAGCCTCGGTTGCTGATTGGAAGAGGCCCAACCCATCTAGCAGATCAGAATCCACATGACCAGTCTGCACCCATGTAATTCGAGGTCAAAGATAGGAAGCTGTGGCTCCGTCACGGAGACCCCTCTGCCCCCGGGCTGGCGACTGACTCTCCCACTGGGACCTGAGAGGGCTTTTATTTGTAAACCAATGGCATTCGAGTCTTAAAATTCTTTCATTCACTAGTCACGCGTCTCTTTGGAATAGATTGGGTCTGGACCAATGCAGAGTGCATGCTCTGGTCTCGTTCTGTGTATGCATGCAGCTCCAATGTGATAGCCACGGGTTCTCAACCCTGCAGAACGGGTATCCCCGCTTTATAGATGAGAGCACCCAGGGCCATAGTTGAATTAGCCTCATGTGCACACAGCCTGTAACTGGCATTTCCAGGCTACAAACCCAGCTCTGTCACTGCCAGGCCAATGAACCAGATGGCTTCTATGTGAACATGGGTCAGACATGGGATAAGCCAGCCATGTCATTTAGGACGAGTTCAAGAGCCAGAGTGTGAAGGACCAGAGCCTTGTCTCACACACGCCCGGCTGCGCTCTTCTCACTTGGTAATCACTTGTACTCCGTGGGGCAAACCAGGTCTCGACCTGCTGCCCTCCGCGAAGTGCCTCTTGTGGTCTTCCCATTTTTGCAGTGTTCCTTGTTTCAAGGGCATTCCTTTTCTTGGAAACAAAACTAAGCTGCTTAAGGGGTGGTAGCCAGTCATATGCCTTGCCTTTCCCCTGGAACGGTGCAACATTTTCTTTTCTTTTTTTAAATTTCTTTATTAAGGTATCACATATTTGTCCTCATCCCCCCATTCCCATCCCACACCTCTCCCCACGCATGCCCCCACCCCCCTGTTGTCCTTGACCACTGGTTAGGCTCATATGTATGCACACAAGTCCTTTGGTTGATCTCTCCCCTTTATCCCCACCCTCCCCGCCCCTCCCTCTGAGGCCCAACAGTCTGATCGATGCCTCCTTGTCTCTGGGTCTGTTCTTGTTCATCAGTCTATGTTGTTCATTATTTCCACTAGATGAGTGAGATCATGTGCTACTAGAAATACACTTATAAGAACCGAAAATGAGACAAGCAATAATGGTTATGGTGAAAGGCAAATGAATCAGTCTGTAGTAAGTTTCTTTCTGGGCCAACAGTTCTTTTGAGACCCAATTTCAATGTCAAACAGTTCCTTATGTGTACATGTCAGCAATGATATTTCAGTTCTGGGTGGTGGACAAATGGTGGTAATGCAGGTCCGACCCTCTCACTGCAACATTTTCTAAACGGGGGAGGGGAAAATCCAAGGGGCATGGCAGCCGCCTGCCGCACACTTATCGTGGAAGTCAGGCTGCGCTGACCTCGCTCTTCCTCAGACCCTGACACTCTCGAGCCAGAACTCAGGTTAGGCTGTCAGGACCCGGCTGAGGCCGTTACAGCTGCTGGCAGAAGAGGCTGCCTGCAAGACTTTGGTGGGTGACAGGGCTGTGGAGGGTAAGTGAAAAGATCCTAACACCGGCAGCCTAACCAAAGGGCTGCCAGGGAGTTGGGTGTGGCTTGCTCAGCGGCGCCCCCAGGTGTTGGTTGTGAGAATGGGCCTGCAGGTTTGTCTTGTTATGTCAGACCATAGTTACCAAGTAATCAGAAATCAAAATACCAGAAGTGTTTGCTTGGTTTTTGGGCAAAAGGAAATCAGTGACTAAAAGAAGAACTACTAGGAATTTACTTTAATCGTAAAATAAAAGGGTACCCCGATCCACAAAATGACTCACCCCAACCTCGCAGATGAGGCTGTTGACTAGAGTCTCCTGCAGTGATGGGCACGTCCTGGACCCGTGCTGTCCCGCACAGTGGCCACTAGCCCATGTGGCTGCTGAGCATTTGATGTGTGGCTAGTGCAACTAAAGAGTCACGTTTTGTGGCTTTAAAATAATTTGGTGAACCTGAGTTTCAAGAGCCATAGCTAATGGCTATCTATTGGACAGTGCAATGGTAAACCAGAGACCTCTGCTGCTCACAGGGCCCTGCTCACAGATGCAGGCTGCCCTGGGATGGAGTAGAAAATGTTCAAGAGCCAGAGTGTGAAAGACCTGGGGGACTGCAGGACTCTCATCAGTCAGAGCACCACTCCTAACTGTACTGGGCTCGGCCAGGCAGAGCCGTAGATGGAGCCCCTGAGGAAGATGGTCAGCCAGACCCTCGGGCCATAGGGGCCTTGCAGGGATCCTTTCCTGCCCAGCCAACCCAAACGAGCGGGCAGTCTGCTGTCCAGCAGCCTGCAGAATTGACGCACAGCAATTCAGTAAAAAAGAGGCCAAGGCATTTTGATCTGTGGGAGGAAAATACTAGAGATTGCAGCTGCAGAAACCAAGCTGGAGGACCCCACCCGGGATCCCTCCTCCAGGCCGGCATGAACCTCTGGACTGCATTCCTGGGGACTTCTCAGCATCCACCTTGTCTGTGATCACCACTTTCTTCTTACTTAGTTCTAACTTGGAGCCTTGCCCAGCTGGCGTGGCTCATTGGTTGAGTGTTGACCTATGAACCAGGAGGTCACAGTTTGATTCCCGGTCAAGGCACATGCCCAGGTTGCAGGCTTGCTCCCCAGTGTGGGGCATGCAGGAGGCAGCCAACCAATGATTCTCATCATTGATGTTTCTATCTCTCCCCCTCCCTTCCCTCTCTGAAATTAATAAAAATGTATTTAAAAACAAATAAGTAAATTGGAGCCTAGGTCATGTCCTCCCTTGGGGGCATTTGAGACAGAAAACTGCCTTAGCCTAACCTGGACACTTACTGAGCACAGGCTGTGTGCAGGGCAGGTGCCCAGGGATGCCGAGATGAGCACCCTCAGGGGGTGGAGCAAGTTGATGTAGATGCCTGTGCATGAACACAGGTTCAGCTGGACTGGCCGTAGGCTTGGGAAGTGTGACATGCCATCTTCCCCACGAGGCTGCTGTGGCTGGCATTAAGCTCCCATGGCTGGAGCTGGGAGGAGGAAGGTCACTTGTGGGCAGTGAGTTTTTCTCACTCCATTTCTTAGAAAAGCACATCATTGACAACAGAAGGAAATGGGTCTGGGAGGAGATAGGCTGCCCCCTAGTGGCTTTGCTTTTGTTCCCTGTCAATCTTACATTTTTTAATTCTTGGACATCTTCTAGCACCATGGTCGGCAAACTGCGGCTCTCGAGCCACATGCGGCTCTTTGGCCCCTTGAGTGTGGCTCTTCCACAAAATATCACAGCCTGGGCGAGTCTATTTTGAAGAAGTGGCGTTAGAAGAAGTTTAAGTTTAAAAAATTTGGCTCTCAAAAGAAAATTCAATCGTTGTACTGTTGATATTTGGCTCTATTGACTAATGAGTTTGCCAACCACTGTTCTAGCATATCCCACAGTGAGAGTACATGTTACCTGACTCCCTGGGTGTAGACATGTGTAGACTTCAAATCAGAACAAGAGCCTCATGAAACAATACTGAACCCTCCCCACATACATTGGTCATTTCCAGTCTGTTTTCCTAATGTTGGCCATAACTTATTCACTGCCTATTCTGTGGGTGGGTCATGACCCACAGTTTGAAAATCTATTGAAAACTACTCACTACCTTCCCAACTTCATCACCCACCCAGGCATATTCCGCCCCTCCCCGCCCCTCTCTGCTCCGTCTCGCGGGGCCTCAGGCAGGACCGGCGAGGGTCTGAGACTCCTACTCTGGGAATCATCTCCTTGTGGGTTGCTGGGGGTTATCTGTCATCGTGATGGTCAGAGAGGGGACAACGGGTAAGGACATCTTTTGTCCTAAATGTTGGAAGATGGAGAGAACCAGCTGCAGTTTTCAGAGTTTGTTTCATCATATGTTATAGATCTTTCTTGTTTACAGTGTTTCCACTTTGGACAAGGATAAAAGCAAATGAAATGAGGTCGGCCTGCGTGGCCTTGGGCCCTCTCTTCTCCCCTGGACCCGTGTCTCTTGAGCTGCTTCTTGAGGGACATTCTGTGATTCTGCTTGTCCCCGGGTCAGAGGTGGGGGATCTGGAAGCCATGGTTAGAAGAGCAACAAGAAGGGAGGAGGGCAGAGGTGGGGCAGGGCCTGGGGGAAACGGAATGGCGAATGACAGGGCTTGCCTTGATGGCAGCAGGCACTTTAGTAAGCACTTGGGGCCAGGTTCTTGCTGCCCCTTCCCTAGGGAAAGCAGAGAAGGCCAAGCAGACTAAAGCACCTTCTCCTTGGAGACGTACAGCTTCTTCAAGCCAGCAGAACCTGGAGTGCATCTGGTTCCAGCTCCTCAAATTTGGAGAAGAGAAAACTCAAGTCTCAGGGAGGAAAGGGCTTAGCCAGTTAGTCGCAAAGCCCAGACCGGAACCGCCTTGAAGCGGTGATTCCCAGCACCCCCACCTGAGCTATGCTACCTCTCTGCCCTCTGAGCCACAGTGGGTTCCAGTGGGGGGGCTGACTGTCTTGCTTGTCATGGGCTGGTGTGAGCGGTGCAGAGACAGCCCCAGCCGTGCACCTGGGCACTCGTGGGTGTCTGGTGATCTAGACCTCCCTAGGGGCTCCCAGTGCCAAACCTCACCACCCCCGCGTAGTTGCACCCCGAAAGCACATTCCCACATCCCGAGGCCTCAGCACTCCAGCAGTAGGCAGACAGGAGCAAGGTCGGGCAGTGGGAGCTCTGGTGGCGAGCAGGCACGATATCCAGGCTGTCCAAAGGAAGCCAAGAGGTCAGAGCCTCTCTCTGTAACTCAGCTGGTGTGGGATGGGGGTGGTCCATGTGTGTATGGTCATCCTGTCCCCACACCTGCGGGGAAGATGTTAGAGAGATCATTGCAGCCCTGTTGTCCTCTCCCACCCAGTGCCCTCTGCCCACAGGGTATGCAGGCCTGTCTCATGACCTCCGATTGAAGGGTTCCCATGGGTTCTGATATTGGCTACATGACTCCAGCTGTGGGCCTCAGGTTGTGGGCCCCTGTGTGCTGATAGCTAAATGGCTGTACTCTCGTGACATTTCAGGGACACCACATCAAACTCACTAACCCCCGAGGACACTGAAGACATGGCCCTGGGGCAGGATGCGGAAATCTGCTTGCTGAAGTCCGGAGAGCTGATGTAAGTGCCCATCCCCAAGCAGGGCATCCCAGGGCAGTGGGTACAGGGCAGAGGAAAATGCCCGTCCCTGCAGGGCATCCCAGGGCAGTGGGTATAGGGCAGAGGGAAGTGCCCGTCCCTGAGGGGCATCCCAGGGCAGTGGGTACAGGGCAGAGGGAAGTGCCCGTCCCTGAGGGGCATCCCAGGGCAGTGGGTTCGGGGCAGAGGAGCCTGGCTTCCCAGTGCCAGAGCTGGGAAGCACCCGCAGGCTGACAGGGCACCGGTGGTTGTGCCTTTTTTAGGTATAATTTATATACAGTAAGACCCCCTTTATAGTGTGTAATGCTTGGTCTTTGACAAATAATACAGTGTAATAGTCACCAATCATCCTGCCCAGCCCACACCCAGCTGGGCCAGCAGCTCATACAATCTCAGGGACCTCAAAGCCCACCCAGCTGTGCTCCAACTTGCTGGTCACTCTTGGGCAAGTTATCTAACCTCTCTGAGCTTTATTTTAGTTTTAGTTTCCACCCCTGAGGCAACATGTTTTTTCCAGAAAAGGCAGAGTTGGGAAGATGAGACTGGCTCCCAGCCTAAAACATTCCTAAGTTGTAGCCCTGAGCTAACATGCTGCAAAAGAGGAAACCTAGGACTAGGAAAGAAAAATGGTACAGACCAGGTCCATCACCCCCAAAAGTTCCCTGTCCCCCTTTATAATCATCCCTCTCCCATAGCTATGCCCTATGTCCTTTTTTGAAAATAACTTTGTTTTGTTTTTTATCATAAACAAAACAAAGTTACTTGTTTTCATTGTAGAAAATTAGGAAAATAGAGATAAGTAAATCACATTGATATGTAGCCCTCAGTCTTTTTATACACATATACATAATTTTTACTTCAGTATTGCACATGGTATTTTGCAGTCTTTTTAAATTTAATATTGCATGTGTATTTCCCCATAGCATTCTTGTTCTCTCCAGTGTTGTGTCCATTGGCTGCATAATAGTCATTGAATAGATTTAGTCACTCATTGATCAATGTTTATTCAGTACCTCCCGTGTACCAGGTACCATTCTAAGTCCTTCAAGTACATCATTGAACAACACAGAAAAAGACCCCTGCCCTCATGTTCAGCATGTAATCCAGGAGGGTTTGACAAACATGAGTAAATAAGTAAATTATATAATACTAGAGGCCCGGTGCATGAAATTCATGCAGGGGGGGGGGAGGGTGGGGGGTCCCTCAACCCAGCCTGCACCCTCTCCAATCCAGGACCCCTCAGGGATGTTCGACTGCTGGTTTAGGCCCAATCCCTAAACCGGCAGTCAGACATCCCTTTTGCAATCTGGGATCGCTCACCTGCCTAATTGCCCCTAACCCCTTTGCCTGCCTACCTGATTGCCCCTAACTGCCCTCCCTTGCCGGCCTGATTGCCCCTTTCTGCCCGCCCCTGTCATCCTGATTGCCCCTAACTGCTACCCCCTGCTGGCCTGATCGCCCCTAACCACCTTTGCCTCAGCCCTCGCCACTGTGGCTTTGTCCGGAAGGAAGGCAGGATGACCGGAAGATGTCCGGTTGACCCAGTCTAATTAGCATATTACCCTTTTATTAGTATAGATGTTGCAAGGTAGCTTGCTAGGGGAAAGAAACAAAGAGTCGGGTGAGAGGTCAGGGGAATTTGCAGCTTTAGATAGAGTGACGCTAAGAAGGTAAGACTTAAAGGAGTTGCCATTCAGATATGTGAGGTACCAGCATTTAAGCAGAGAAAACAGTCAGTGCAAAGGCCCTGAGGCAGGATGGTACTGACATGTTCAAGGCATAGGGTAAGGGCCAGGGTGGCTGAAGCACAGAGACCTGGTCAGAGAGGGAATGAGGGCTGGGAGGTCCACATCACTTCAGACCTTGTTGGCCATTGTAAGGACTTTGGTTTTTAGTCTGAGGGGGACATTGGAGCCCCCAAATTAGGTTTGGAACAGAAGAGTGACTTACTCTCATTTACATCTGAAAAAGTTTGGCGTGGAGTATGACTGGGGATCAAGGGCAGAGTAGGGAGACCAGTAGAATTTATATTTATGATGTGAGTCCTGTGGACAGTTGGCTTTTATTTAAGATTTTATTTGAGCAGAGATAGCAAACACTTAATTTGTCTTTATTTGCATCTCCTTTGGGGAGACTGGGTATTGTTCTTTACTGAACATGTAATGTCTAGAAAGGTCAGAAACATTAATTGAAGGCACAATCACAATGACGATGCGGGACAGTTCTGGAACATAAATTGTAAGATAGCCCCAGCCTTGGCGGGGTATTCCGTCAGGAAGTGACTACACACATGGTAATGTAGTAACACTTCATGTTACAAGAAAGACCTCTTCCCCACAATGAACTTCTCTGCTTCTTTGAAAAATGTAAACATTGGAAAGGCCTTTTATACCATAATTAGAAATAAAGCTTAGTACATGGAAACATGTTTAATGGAATTCAGTTTTCACAAAGGTGAATGACTCAGATCAGAGCTGTTCTTTTTAAAGCATTTGGGTTTTTAAATCGTGGATTAGTCTTCTCGTTAGCGTAGCTTTGGGGAGTGTTTCCATCTATCCCCACAGTTTTGGAGGCAGACAGAACTCTCAGCACCAGCACTTGCTGCTCAGTCTTGGGCAAGTTACCTAACCTCTCTGAGCTTTAGTTTCCACCCCGGAGGCAACATATTTCCTCCAGGAAAGGCAGAGTTGAGGAGATGACTGGCCCAAGCCCTCCACAGTCCCGGGTTGTAGCCCTGAGCTACATGCTGCCTCTGGAGTTGCTTGGTGCAGGACAGAGCGCCCCCCAGTCAAGACAGGTGGCATCAAGGAGATTTCCCTATTTCCTCTTATTGTCATCTCCACACCAGGCAAGAGGCAGGTGGCTGTCTCTGTTTGCATATGAGGAGACTGAGGCTTAAGAGAGTCAGCTGGCAGCAGTAAGAAGTGAGGCAGGCACCAGAATCCAGGCCCCTCTGGCTCCACACCTCATTCTTCACATCCCAGCTGGCTCCTGCAGAGGGCCTGCAAGCAGAGGCACTCCCTGTCACTAGACCCTTCAAACTTCTGGAAGAGGCTCTTACCCACCTCGTGAGAGTTAGAGCCAGGGGCACAGTCCCAAGAAGCCTTTTTCCCCAAGGCCATCCTACCAGCCCTGCATTAGAGAGTCAGGGGAGGGGATCCAAGATGGCAGCGGAGTAGGTGGAAATTGCACTCACCTCCTCCCAGGACCAGACTGGCATTACAGCTGAAACATAGCACACCTCACCTGAATAATCAACTGAAGACTAGCTGAACAGAAAACTTAAAGCTCGGAAGAAGCCACATTGACACTGGTAGGAAGGGCAGAGACTCCAGAAAGGCTGGCCCACCCCAGTGGGTCAGCTGAAATTCCAGAAGGCTATCTCAGCTGCCAGGGTTCCCCCGAGGAGCGAGCGGTCTCAACCCTACACCAGGCTCTCCAGCCCAGAGTACCAGAGCCGGGAAAGAGGCACCACATAGCATCTGGCTGTGAAAATCAGGGGATTCTGTCCTCCTTAGTTTCCTGCTGGAAACTAAGGTGCCCTCTTTAAGGTCCAGAACACAAAATCTCG
Source organism: Eptesicus fuscus (assembly GCF_027574615.1). NCBI lineage: Eukaryota > Metazoa > Chordata > Mammalia > Chiroptera > Vespertilionidae > Eptesicus > Eptesicus fuscus. The sequence goes on along the minus strand of NC_072490.1, from coordinate 9,949,869 downwards.
TTGGCGGATACTCACCCCGGGCTCCAAAGGAGGGAGGGCGGAGGGACTAGAGTTCTGTGAGGAGAGACTGGGGTTTGTGGCTCCAGGGAGAGAGCTGAAGGAATGGCCACCAGGGTCCCTGTCCTAAGTTTCTCTCCTATGTTGTAGATGCTATCTTTCCTGGGTGGAGCAATCTCCTTCCAGCATCAGCCTGGGGGAAATGCAAGAGTCCTACCCTCCAGACTCCCTGTTGTCCGATGCAGCAAAGATCACATCCTGCAGAGGAGTCAGCTGCTTGGGCCCTGAGTGTAGAGGTCCAGGCAGGTTCAGTGAGTGTTAGTGACTGAATTGTGTGGCTCTTGGGTGGGGGCCACACCCCTTACTTTCCCCCAAGACTGACAATTGCCTCCCTCTCACAGGAGAGGCAGAATCCGGGACAGACAGGGTTATGTGGCTCTTAGACGGTGTCAGTTTTTTTCCTCACACGCCCAACCAGTACAGAGCCCTTCACACAGCCAAGTCTTAGTCTGTTTGTGCCTGATAAACTCTGCTGCCTCCCCCTGACGACTCCCTGAAACCCTGCCCCACCACGAAGGTCTGCAGGCACCAGCAGCTGGCGGCTAGCCTTAGTTATAGTTACCCCGGGACTTGAGTGAGTGGCCTCAGACCCAGCACTGAACCCGAGTTTGAGCCTGTGTCAATGATAAACACCACTCACCCCTCCCTAGTGACTCACTAAGAACCTACATCAACCTGAGTACTGCCGGAAGCTCTCTTAGTGACTGAGCCAACAGGCATCCAGAAGGCAGAGGTAAATCTCAGAGTGCCTTGTACCTTTCACTAACCTGCCCCCAGGCTCAGTGCTACTGAATGCCAGCCTTGGTGCACAACTTGGTCCTACACGCCCAGGCCCTGCAGAGGCAGCCACAAACTGTGGGTTGTTTTAAAACTCCAAACAGGTTGCCTAGGGCCAGTCACAGGCAGCATCTGACATTGACCTGCACCGGAGTCCCTCCCAAGAGCCACCAGAACCAACTAGTGGCAAGCGTCAAACAACTCCAGAGCAGGATCCAATTACCTTCACAAGGGGCACCAGACCCTGCTGAGGTGAATTCTGCTTCGTGTGTGTGGTCAACTCCTGCACAGCAGCTTGTACTCTGGTCGGGGTCAATCCTCACAGTTAGCCAGCCTGAGGGTCAGCCCCACACATGAACAGGCAAATCGGAATTAAGACTCAGTTACAATAGGAGGGCTCATATAACCCACACAAGGGGCATTCCTGGAGCACCCAGTCCAGTGGTCAAGGAGACGGTGCCACTGGGTCACACCTACTACGTAAGACCACCCTATGAAGACTGGGAGACATAGCAGACCTACCTAATACACAGAGACGAACACTGAGAGGTAGCCAAAATGGGGAGACAAAGAAACATGCCCCAAATGAAAGAACAGCAGGAATATCCAGAAAAAAAAGACAAATGAAATGGAAGCAAACAATCTACCAGATATAGAGTACAAAACAGTGGTTATAAAGATGCTCAAGAGGCACCTGTCTTGCCCAGCCAGCCGACCAGCCTCCCCTCGCCGGCTGCCCTGAGGAGGCAGAGAGGGGAGTGCTGGGCCGGCCTATGGGCGGGCGATGATGCCGAACTTCTGCGCGGCCCCCAACTGCACGGCGAAGAGCACGTGGTCGGATTTGGCCTTCTTCAGGTTCCCAAGAGATCCGGCCAGATGCCAGAAGTGGGTGGAAAATTGTAGGAGAGCAGACTTAGGAAATGAAACGCCTGATCAACTAAATAAACATTATCGATGATGTGCCAAACACTTTGCGACTTCTATGGTCTGTTGAACTAGTCCTTATATCAACAATACCTTTAACCTTTGAAGAGAAGGAAAACAAAGAATACTTAAAATCTTCATTTGAAATTTTGATTCTTACGGGAAAACAAAATATACATCTAGATGGACATGAAGCTGATGAAATCCCAAAAGGTCTCTTTACTCCTGATCACTTTCAGGCACTGTTGGAGTGCCGGATAAGTTCTGAGGAAGAGGTTCTGAGAAAGCGCTTTGAGACAACAGCAGTCAACACACTGTTCTGTTCAAAAGCACAGCAGAAGCAGGTGCTAGAGATCTAAGAGAGCTGCATTCGGGAAGAAACGCTCAGGGAAGTGAGAAACTCTCACTTCTTTTCCATCATCACTGATGACAAAGTAGACATAGCAGGGGAAGAGCACCTGCCCGTGTTAGTGAGGTTTGTTGACGAAGCTCATACCCTGAGAGAGGAATTTGTGGGTTTCCTGCCTTATGAAGCTGATAGTGAAATTTTGGCTATGAAATTTCACACTGTGATAACCGAGAAGTGGGGATTCAACATGGAATATTGTCGTGGCCAGGCTTACATTGTGTCCAGTGGATTTTCTTCCAAAATGAAAGTTGTTGCTTCTAGACTTTTGGAGAAATATCCCCAAGCTGTCTACACACTCTGCTCTTCCTGTGCCTCAACTATGTGGTTGGCAAAACCGGTGCCTGTTATGGGAGTGTCTGTTGCATTAGGAACAATTAAGGAAGTTTGTTCTTTTTCCCATCGGTCACCACAACTGCTTCTAGAGCTTGACAATGTAATTCCTGTCCTCTTTCAGAACAATGAAGAAAAGAGTAAAGAACCAAAGGAAATTTTCCATTCTCAGTGGACAGGCAGGCATGATGCTTTTGAAATTTTAGTGGACCTCCTATAAGCACTTGTTTTACGTTTAGATGGTATAAATCATGATACAAATATTGATGGAATAACTGTATAGCAGGCTGAGCATTTGTACTCTGTAGTGCAGTAACAGATTTTGATTTCGTTGTTACCATTGTCGTTCTTAAAAATGTTCTATCTTTTACAAGAGCCTTTGGGAAAAACCTCCAGAGGCAGACTTCTGATTCTTCTTTGCAGCCAGTAGCTTGACTGCGGTGCTGCATTCGCTGAATGAAGTGATGGAAAATATTGAAGTTTATCATGAATTTTGGTTTGAGGAAGCCACCCAGGTGGCAACCAAACCTGATATTCAGATGAAGCTCCCCGGGAAATTCCGCAGAGCTCAGCAAGGGAACCCAGAATCTCAGCTGACCTCTGAGGGTTACTAGAAAGAAGCTCTAAGTGTTCCAACAGTGGAACACATTATGCAGGAACTGAAAGATATAGTCTCAGAACAGCACCTCAAAGCTCTTCAATGCTGATCTCTGATCCCCTCTGTCACGGGACAGCTCAAATTCAATACATCGGAGGAGCACCATGCTGACGTGTACAGAGGCCACTTACCCAGTCCTGTTACACTCCGCTGAGAGGCATTGTGGGAGAATCAAGTGGAAACACAGAGGAGAAGATAGAGAGCTTCCACCCACCATGTATGAAGCCCTCCACCTGCCAGACATCAAGTTTTTCCCTAATGTTTATGCATTGCTGAAGGTCCTATGTATTCTTCTTGTGATGAAGGTTGAGAATGAAAATGGGCGAAAGCGTCTCAAAGCGTACCTGAGGAACACTTTGACAGACCGAAGGTCCAGTAACTTAGCTTTGCTTAACATAAACTTTGATATAAAACATGATTTAGCCGAAACCAGTTTGGCTCAGTGGATAGAGTGCCAGCCTGCGGACTGAAAGGTCCCAGGTTCTATTCCGGTCAAGGGCATGTACCTTGGTTGCGGGCACATCCCCAGTGGGGGGTGTGCAGGAGGCAGCTGATCGATGTTTCTAACTCTCTATCTCTCTCCCTTCCTCTCTGTAAAAAATCAATAAAAAATATATAAAACAAACAAACAAAACATGATTTGGATTTAATGGTGGACACGTATATCAAATTCTATACAACTAAGTCAGAGCTTCCTACAGATAATTCCAAAACTATCGAAAATACCTGAGAGACTATGGAAATAGGTTTTCTCTTATATTTGATACTGAAAAAAAAAATCTAAGAAATTTGAAAACATATACCTTATAGAAAAGCTATAAGGTATATGTAGGCCACTTAATCACTGGATATTTTGAGTACATTAGCCATTGGTAATCTGACGGTTTAAATAGGCCCTGTTTGAACTCTGGTGCTTGGAGAACTAACTGTTCTTCCAGAGGGTGGCGTTGAAAGTGCCACGTTGCACTTCTGCGTGATCTCTGCTAAAGTCATTTTAGACATAACATTTATTATCACTGTGGATCCAGTTGTCAGGTGTTGAGTAATCAGTTCTTCAAAGAAATAAATTTTGAGGAGGTGTGGGAGGAATATGTTTCATAAAACTTTACAGTGAAGCTCATGGCTAATCTTTGAATAGCAGGAGTTTTAAGTATACTATTAGAAATCTGTAATGGACAGTTAAGGGGATTACCAGCTAGTGAAAGAAACGGGAGCTTGCCAAACAAGGATTTCAGGGTAGATTTTGTCTTTATTTGATGATCTTAAAGGAACAAGTTACTGTTAAACATTGAAGGAAGAACCTGCCATTGTTCCACATCTGGGTGTTGCTGTTTACCTTCCTGTGTTGAGCCTATATCTTCATAAGCTTTTTAGCAAGTTTATGTCAAACACTTTTGTTTCATGGTCAAGACAGGATCAGAGGTCATGGATACTGACAACAGATTGGCCTGTTTTATCCTGTCTTTTTCCATGACTTATCTACTACCTTGTCTTGATTTATAAGCAAAACCTAGAAAACCTACAAAAAGTGTGTTTTGTCGTTTATCTAGGAATAATACAGAAAATATTGCTGTTATTTTTGGTGAAGAAAGTCAATTTTGTACAGTTTATTTTGACGTAAATAAAATTTGAATTTGTTTAAAATAAAAAAGATGCTCAAGAAACTTAGTGAGAACTTCAACAGCATGAAAAAGGACATAGAAACCATAAAAAAGGACCAGTCAGAAATGATTAATATAAAAATATGAAATGAAGAATATAGTTATAAGAAATAAACAGTAAGTTAGATTAAGTATAGGTTTGAATCAGCAATTTGGAAAACAAGGTAGCAGAAAATATCCAATTAGTGCAGCAAAAAGAAAAAGACTTTTTTTTTAAATGAAGATACTTTAAGGAAACTTTGGTACAACATGAATTATTACAACATCTGCATCATAGAGGTACCTGAAGAAGAAGTGAAAGAGCAAGGGGTTTGAGAAACTTATTTGAAAAAATAATAAGTGAAAACTTTCCTAATCTGGAGAAGGTAAAAGAAACACAAGTCCAGGGAGTGTAGAGAGTCCCAAACAAGATGAAACCAAAGAGGCCCACACCAAGACACATCGTAAGTAAAATGGCAAAGGTTAGAGACAGAGAGAATATTAAAAGTTGCAAGAGAAAGGCAGTTAGTTACCTACAAGGGAGCTCCCATAAGATTGTCAGTTGACTTCTCAACAGAAACATTTTAAGCCCGAAGGAATTGGTATGAAATAGTCAAAGTGATAAAAAAGCAAGGATCTACAACCAAGACTATATTACCCACAAGGCTATCATTTAAAATTGAAGGAGAAATAAATAGCTTCCCAGACAACAAAATGCTGAAGGAGTTTATTACCATTAAGTCAGTTTGCCCATGTTGATCAGGTCCCTCTCTGCATTTGTTTTTTTAGGGTAAAATTGCCCTTCACAGTGGATGAGATTGCCAGCTTTGGGGAAGGTAACAGGGAGCTGTTTGTGAGGTCCAGTACCTACAGCCTCATCTCCATCACTGTGGCCGAGGCAGGCCTCACCATCAGCTGGGTCTTCTCCTCCGACCCCAAAAGTATCTCCTTCAGCGTGGTCTTCAGGGAGTCAGAGGACACACCACTGGATCAGTGCAAGGTAAGGCCAGCTCCCTTCCAGCGGGCCCGGGCTCACATCAGGGCACCTGGCCAGGCCCTCCCTATAGCAGGGCCGTGGCCGTTCTGTGTTCTGGGCAGGCCTTTCTTGAAAAGTTCTGGGTCCCAGCTGTGAGAGGGACACCGAGAGAAACCAGAGTGGGAGAGCCCTTTGGGCTGCATCACTGAGCAGGCACTGCACCTGGGCTTGTCCAGCTTGGGAAAGGAGAGACCTGGAAGCTCAGGAGAGCAGTCTTCAAATGTCTGCAGGTCACTCCTTTGTCAGACAGCTTCAGTCTGACCTTCAGATAGATCGGTAGTTGAAATGTTGAGGAATGCAGACGGATGGCTCAATGTAAGGATTATTTTTTAACAGAGTCGTGCATGCAGAGCAATTAAGTATCACTGTGAGAGATCACCATCTTCTGAGATCCCTGCTTCTGGTCATTAGCTTTGGGTGTTCAACATCTCACCACAAAAATATAGCCACTGTGTCACTTGGGTTGGTTGGACTTGAAATCTTCATGCCAGATACCAGTTCATACACTCCTAAGACATCCTAAGCTTGCAATATTGACGGTGGCCTGGACCACAGTCCTCAACCTGGGCCTCACATTAGAAACACCTGGGGAGTGTCTTTAGACCCACTGTCGAGGCCACTCCCCAGACCACGAAATGAGATCCGCGTGTGGCAGGGACATCCCTAGGTGATTACAGTGAGTGGCCAGGTTGAGGGTCACTGGGCTGGATCAAGGGGAGGAAGTCAAGAGTGCAGAGGTTGTGGTGGGATTTGGGACATGAGCAGGTGAACAGGACCCGTGGTGGCTGATTGAATGTGGGGTGAGGAAGAGGGTCAGAATCCATGCCTGTACCTCTGCAGGGACATGGTGCAGGGGACAATGGATGAGAGTTTGGTTTGGGTAAAAACCCCAATTCCATTTGAATCACTGAGTGGAGGGAATGGTGAGGACAGTTAGCCACGCTGGACGGGGGTTAGGGGTGGATCCTAGGCCTTAATTTGCTTGTCCAAATCATTTTCCAAAATTGCAAGAATCAGGATAGAGAAGAGCAATTTGGTGTGCCCTGAGGGGCTCGGATTAGGGATGGGAAGGCCTCCGAGCTGAAGGCAGTCTCATTCATTCTTACCTGAACACTGCTCTGCCCTCTCGTCATTTTGGGGGCTGACAACCATGCCACCTACCTAGCTTTGGGGCACTTCCTTCCTGAGAGGTGGCGATCCCCCAGCCCGGAGGTCCTGGAGCATGTGGTCTGAGAATGGACCCAGGGTGACCTGCCAGCTGGGCACTGGGAGGGTGGTGTCTCACTCTATGGGCAGGTCTTCGTCCGATTTGCAGATAAGGAAGCTGATGTGCATAGTGACTTGCCTATGTGGTTGGTTGAGCAGCAGTGATACCGATGCACTTACCAGCTCCGCGCTGACCCTGCCGCACAGCCAAGAGCTTATACCAGCACCTTCGCTGTTCACCCTCCCGGTCCCCAGGCCCACCAAGCGCCTAGCACTGCGACCACCAGGATTAACACTGTGGGTGTTTGTGGCCAGGAGGGAGGAGGTGACTAAACCAGGTGTCCGGGCCTTTACCATTCTACCTGCCCACACGTGGCTGAGCCCTGGGTCTCTCCCCTTCCCAGTCACTCACCTGCCACACCTGTGTGGTTCGTACCAGGAATCACAATCTCGGGGGCCTGGGGGAGCTGTCCTCCTGTCTGGCTTCCAGGTGCCTTCCCCGGGTTATGACCACCATTGCCTTTCCCACAATGAACGCCAGGGGGCAGAAGCAGCCCATCTGCTGGGGGAGTGAGCTGGGTGCTCAGTTGCTCCTCTGCCTTCACAGGCCCACTGTCCCCAGCCAGCTGTAGGTGGAGGTTGTTATTTCTTCCTGAGGTCCCCAAACAGATGTCACCCTGGGGAAGGTCCAGCACACATCCTCAGCTTCGGTCCTGGGGACCCCTCTGTGTGGCCCCCTGACAACCTGGGTCTTACAAGAAACAGCGGGATGCAGTGTGATTGTGAAGGTGCAGACACAGGGAGTGTGCTCGTGCTTGCAGTCTGTTCACAACCATTTATTGAGCTTCTGCTCTGTACTGGGCTTTGTAGGGCCCGTGGGATCTGCCCTTGAAGAGCTCACGATATAATCAGAGCCCCTAGTAAATAGGCAGCCGTGATTCTGGGGTGAGTGTCATAATCAGAGGGAGTGGGCACTGTGGTCACCTAACCCAGCCTGGGGGCCAGCGATTGGGGCAGGAGACCCTGGGCCAAACCAAGAGAAGCATATGGGGCCATGGGTTAGAGAAGAAGTGTCCAGGCAGGAGCAGCACAGCAGAAGGCCGGCCCCACCTCTGGTGGCACCGGTCAGACACTCCCCACCCTGCCGCACCCTCTCCAGGGTGACTTCCTCCATGCCTGGACACCGAGCTTAGAGACTGAATTTGGGAAGGCACTTGTTAAAGAAACAGTACACCAGGAACTAGAGTCTACCCTTGTGAGGGCAGAGGCCTGCACTCCGGGCAGAGGACCCAGGCTTGGTCAGAGAAACTCAGTGGCCGCATGGGGCCACAGAGGGAGTCAAGGGAAGAACCGGGACTGGGAACAGGATCTTTTTAACTTCTTACTTTTTAAAAAATATTTTTTTATTTATTTCAGAGAAGAGAGAAGGAGAGATAGAAACATCAATGATGAGAGAGAATCATTGATCGCCTGCTTCCTGCACCCCCCTCCCTCGCCTTCCCCCACCACCACCACCACCACACACACACACACACACACACACACACACACACACACACTGGGGATTGATCCTGCAACCCAGGCATGTGTCCTGATTGGGAATCGAACTGTGACCTCCTGGTTCATAGGTGGATGCTCAACCACTGAGCCACGCCAGTCAGGCTAACGTCTTACTTATCGAGATATCTATCATTCATCCATTTAATATGTATAAGTCATTGGGTGTTTTTGTTTTTTTTAAATATATTCACAGAGTTTTGCAACACCAGGGTCTACTCATATCATTTTCATCACATCCCCCCAAAATATGGACCCACTAGTAGTCCTTTCTAACCTCTACCCAGCAACCACCAGCTTACTCTCACTATGGACTTGCCTATTCTGGACATTTCATGTGAATGGAATCAGACAGTATGTGGCCTTTTTAACTGGCTTTTTCCATTTAGTATAGAACCCTTGCTTTGTACCAGGACCCCAAGCCGTTGGAGCCCATAGAAAGATCAGTTAAACCAGTGGTCGGCAAACACATTAGTCAACAGAGCCAAATATCAACAGTACAACGATTGAAATTTCTTTGGAGAGCCAATTTTTTTTTAAAATATATTTTATTGATTTTTTACAGAGAGGAAGGGTGAGAGATAGAGAGTTAGAAACATCGATGAGAGAGAAACATCGATCAGCTGCCTCCTGCACACCTCCTACTGGGAATGTGCCCGCAACCAAGGTACGTGCCCTTGACCGGAATCGAACCTGGGACCCTTCAGTCCACAGGCCGACGCTCTATCCACTGAGCCAAACCGGTTTCGGCGGGAGAGCCAATTTTTTAAACTTAAACTTCTTTTAACGCCATTTCTTCAAAATAGACTCGCCCAGGCCGTGGTATTTTGTGGAAGAGCCACACTCAAGGGGCCAAAGAGCCGCAGTTTGCCGACCACTGAGTTAAACCAACGTGGACTGTTTTACAGACACATCACCTACATCAGGGCATGACCACAGGCATGGAGGCCAACAGGAGGTGTCCCCAAACATCACAGCGGAGCCCTGTCTCAGGTTTATGCCATTATCGTCCTATCACCTCAACTGCGTGAGCTCTGACACCAGAGCCATTATGAATCTCCCCTGGATGTTTTGATGTATTTATTTAAAATAATGAAGAGTCTTATTTTAAATGTATCCTCTTCAGAGGACCTGCCTTAACGAGCCCTTGGTTGTTGCTTTGTAGTCAAGGCTGTGACTGTGTAGGTAGGAGATGCAGGGCGCACAGGTGTCCCTGTAGAAATGGCAGCCTTTCTGCCCAGCAGCTCCTTCCTACCTGTGCTTGCAGGAGTGTCTCAGGCCAGGCTCAGAAGTTTTAGGTCATGGACCACAGAAACAAACCCAACCACTCGACTCCCCGGGGATCTCAGACCCCAGTGGAATTAGAATATTATCGAACATTAATGAAACTTAACGAGATAATGTGCAGAAGTAGCTGCCACAGAGCCCACACATAGTAGGTCCTCATGCATCTCTGTCCCCTCCAGGCTTGTCTTGGGCCCGTCCTACTCCCTCGCCACCGGCAGCTTCCAGCCAGAGCGAATGTACTGTGGTGTCAGGGACACACCGTGTGCACTCTCTCCCATGCCTTTGGGATCTCCCTTTTGATTTCTCTTTTACTCGTGTGTTATTTAGAAATGTGTGATGTAGTTTCCAAGTATTGGGGGATTTTGCAGAGATCTATTCATTTTTAATTTAATCCCATTGTCAGAAAACACACTTAGTATAACTTGAACCCGTTTAGATGTAAGTTGTTGTTTTTAACAGCCTAATAGAATACCTGGTGAATGTTCCACGTGCACTTGGAAAGAATGTGTATTCTGCTGTTGTTGGGTGGAGTGTTCTATAATAATCAATTAGAACAAATTGTTGATAGTGTTGTTCAAGTCTTCTATTTCTTTAAGTCTGCATTTTTTATTGATTTTTAGAGAGAGGGGAAAGGAGAGACATTGTGAGAGAGAAACATTGATCAGTTGCCTCCCATACATGCCCCAACCAGGGATCGAACCCACAACCTTTCAGTGTCCAGGACGTTGCTCCAACCCACTGAGCAACACTGTTCAGGGCCTATTTTCTTATTGAGTTTCTGTCTACTTATCTCCTCAATTACTGAGAGATATTGAACTATCCAACTATAATTGTGAATTTATTTTATTTCTCCTTGTAATTCTACTTTTTTTTTTTTTGCTTCGTGTGTTTTGAAGCTCTGTCATCAGGAGCATAAATATGTAGGAATATGTCCTCTCAATGATTTGACATCTTTATCGTTATGAAATTATCCCTGGTCATATTCTTTGAGATAATACTCACTTTGATGTTAATATAGTCAATCCAGCTTTCTTTTGACTAGTGTAGCATGGTATATCTTTTTACATCCTTGTACTTTTAACTTATTTGTATCTTTACATTTAAATTGCATTTCTTATAGGCATGATGGAGTTGGGTCTTGCTTTTATCCAACCTGATAATCTCTGCCTTTTAATTGGGATGTTTAAACTATTTACATTTAATGTGATTATTGATGAGGTTGGGTTTGTGTATACATCTTCCCATTTGTTTTCTGTTTGTCCTGTCTGGTGGTTGTTTCCTTTTCCTCTCAAAGCAGTGAGCTAAGGTTCGTCTTATTCTCTCAGAGATCCCTGTCCTTCATTGCCTAGTGTCCAGTCTCTTGAAAACTGCTGCTTTGTATAAAACTGGGGCCAACAGGAAACAGCCAGACGGATTTCACCTAGAATAAGCCCCAGCTTCCTAAAGCCAGAAAGGGACTGCTTCTGCAGATGGTGGGCGTTCTGGGACTGGCCATGGTCAGAGGGGGCTGGGGTCTACTCCTTTGAGGTGTTGACCAGTTCATGATCTGGATGAAACTCATGCCTACCCCTGCTACAAGTTATCAACAAACCATGGCGTGTGGAAGGCACCCCACTACCCCTGGGGGCTGATCCCAGCCCAACCCAGTTCAGCTCTGACCTCAGACAGGACACTCAGTCTCCCTGGGTCTCAGTTTCCTCCCCCCAAATAAAGGGTCTTCCCAGAGGGTCCATGGGGCCCTTTCAGCCTCTGATGGCTTTCCTTATCTGCCTTCCTCCCAGGTCCTCATTCCCACCACCCGATGCAATTCCCACAAGGAGAACATCCAGGGCCAGCTCAAGGTCCGCACACCAGGCATCTACATGCTCATCTTCGACAACTCCTTCTCCAGGTAGGGGCTCCTCATTCATCAGATTCTGGACCAGCCACCTGCCCCTGGTCTCAAGAACAGAGGTGGACATTAAAAATAGATTAATTATCATTCATTTATTATTATTATTTTAAATTTATTTTTATTGATTTCAGAAAGGAGGGAGAGGGAGATAGAAACATCAATGAGCCGAAACCGGTTTGGCTCAGTGGATAGAGCATCAGCCTGCAGACTCAAGGGTCCCAGGTTCGATTCCGGTCAAGGGCATATACCTTGGTTGCGGGCACATCCCCAGTAGGGGGTGTGCAAGAGGCAGCTGATCGATGTTTCTTTCACATCGATGTTTCTAACTCTGTCCCTCTCTCTTCCTCTCTGTAAAAAATCAATAAAATATATATATAAAAAAAAAAAGAAACATCAATGATGAGAATCATCGACGGGCCGCCTCCTGCATGCACCCCACTGGGGATCTAGCCCGCAACCCGGGCATGTGCCCTGACCAGGAACCGAACCGCGACCTCCTGGTTCATAGGTCAATGCTCAAGCACTGAGCCACGCCAGCTGGGCTCAAGATGCATTTATAAGTGAAAAATCATTCATTTATTATTAAGAGCTCTGATTTTAGACCCCTATACTACAGTGTTCCGATGCGTTACCAGTTTTATAAACACACAAGCGGATACTTACAGTCTTCCTACATGTCGGGTATGTTCTCAGCCCTCCACACTTACGGACTCACTTCAGCCCCACAGCATCCCCAGGTAGTAGGGACCATCTCTCTCCTAATGTTACTGCCAAGGGACTGAGGACCAGAGGTAAACGAGTGACATTCCCAAGTCACACAGCTAGTGATGGAGCCAGATTTGAACACAGCTGGCCAGCTCCAGACTCTGGACTCAACCGGCATGCTCTCCTGCCTCTCTCTGATGTCCAGGTTCCCAATGTCCAGGTCACAGAAAGGCTCAGTAAGTACAGTGGAAGGATTCAATGGGTTGCTAGGTGTGTGGGTGAAGTGACAGATTGTTGAAAGAGAGAGGAATAAAAGAATGGCGGCTAAAGCTAAGGATAAACAGGACCAGAACTGTGAGGCGAAGTCCCTGGCCCGCTTGTCAGGGAGCAGGGGCATCGTGTGCCGTCTCTGGGAAGCCCTGTACCAAAGCAGCACATCCAGGTCCAGGAGAGGAGGGCCAGGGGGCGGGAGATGGCAATATAGGGAGATACGGCTTGAAGGGCAGCCAAGGAAGGATGTGGGAGAGGACCAGCAGTCGATGAGCATCGACCATAAGCCAGGGCTCACAGAGACTTGAGACAGGGGAGCTACGGTTATGGTCACCTATCCCTTTGATGTCCTCTGGCTCCAGCATAAGCCTTTAATTGGGGCTGCCTCTTAGGAGACCTGCCTGATCATCACACAGCCACGTCTCTTCTGTGTGGTGCCCAAGCTAGTGGCCACATCCCCCCACCTGGGCCCCCGTCCCAATCCACTTGGGTTTTTAGCAGAATAACTGGATAGAGCACTCCAAAAGTCCATGGTGATGTCCCAGGGCCCCTGATTCTTTGCAGAAAGAGAGCTCAGCTGGATAGACAGGAAACGGGGTACGGCCCAGGCCTCTGAGCAGAGGTCCCCTCGAAGGGCTCTCTGTGCCAACTGGCACCCTCACCCACCAGGCCCCTGCAGCCTCGGCCTCTCGGCTCTCAGGGTAACGCTCTCCATGTCCATCTCTGTTTCCTCAGGTTTGTCTCCAAAAAAGTGTTTTATCACTTGACGGTCGACCGGCCCGTGATCTACGATGGAAGTGATTTCCTGTAGCCTCCGCACCTGGATTTCAGCAGTTTCACTTCACCCACAGGAAACACTACTCTCTCACCTGCCACATAAAACACTAAAACAAAAACAACAAAAACAACCAGCCACTCCAAGCTGATCAACTGTGCGACTCGGCGACACCCTGGCTGCTCTCCCAGCTGCATGGTCCCGGCAGCATGCGCTCAGCTCTGTGCTTCACGCTCAGCCCGCAGCTCAGCTCCCGAGGGCTCACGCAGCCTTTCCCTGGCTGCCTCACCCCGCAGGGGCACTGCCGGAGGGCTCACCACTCCTGGGGAGTTTCACAGGCCAGAGGTGGTACCTGCTTCTGCCCATGGAAAGAGTTGCCCTGCTCTGCCAGCCTGGCCCGGCATCCTGAGAGACCATGAGCCAGATGCCCTTGCCAGACCCGGTGAGGCCTTGGGTCCCAGCGTCATCATGAGAATCAGGGTGCCAGGGGCCCTCACGAGACCTCAGCCAGCCTCCTCCAGCCATGTTCCTGTCCCTTTCCGCCCCAGTAAGTTCGGCGTTGCTCCCACACTCAGCAATTCCAGAGGCGCCTCCAACCGCCCCTTCCTCCTGAGCCTTCTGCTGGGCACTTCTGTCCACGAGCAAAGCCCTTCATCACCAGGCCTCTCAGATCTCCCCTAAGAATCAGAACGGGAAATAATCCTGTGTTCAGGGAACAGAACCCACCACACGCCGATTAACGCCAATGTGTGACCAGAAAGCAGGCTCGTGCTTTGGCATTCAGATCCCATTTCTTGGCTGATGGCTTTCATTTATACAAATAGGAGCTGCCTCGTGTGCAGATATGTTTACTAATGATCATAATCAGGATGAGAACCACTTTCAAAAACGGGGGCCTTCTTAAGTCTTAGGTAACTCACGTGTAAACAGGCACAACTCATGAATCTGCTCTTTGTTCACCGTTTGGTCCCTGCTCCCCACCTGCCAGATTCCCCGGCACCACTTGCCCACTTCCTGCTGCTCAGCCCGAACCTGATGCCCAGGAGCCACCTCCCCTGGGGCAGATGTTTCCTTTTCCTGGTCTCTGGCCCTTGGCTTCGCCCACCGCAGCAGCTCACCTTTGATGGCCTCTGTGCCTGTTGAGGGGGGCCAGCCACCTGTAGCCAGGGCCTCAGTCCTTTCAGCTGAGCAGAGCGTCTGACCAGGCAGCCCACGCTGACCGGGGCTGAGGGAGAGAGCGCTGGGCCCGGGCAGCCTGCTGACCAAGTCACGTGACAGCACCTCGGGCTGCACTGTCATCCATGAGCCTGGCCTGACCGGTTTCGAGAGCTTGAGGCTGGGTTAGGGCCCCCGGCTAAGAGCAGCACCGACCCCGCGGGCACTGCCCCAGCCGAGCACTCCTGGGGCGGGGGTAGGAGGAAATGGCTTCTGTGATGGGCTCAGACCTGTCATTCAAATGGAGACTTGGGTTCCTTTAAGTGGGGCGTGGGGAATGGTGAACGGAACCTTTGGGAGAAAAGCTGGGCCTGTGCTCTTTCCTTGGAGCCACCAGAGCCTCTAGCACCTACGGCCAGGGACCTGGCGGTGCCCTGCACCAAAACCACACGGCAGGGCCCGGAGACCTCACAGCATGTGCTTGTCCTCAGGTGTGCCACAGCCCGAGATGGAAGGTTTCAGAGCTCGTTGTTCTGCCTTTGAATCCCCCCCTCCCGCTTCCAGGAAAGCATAATAGGAAGTAGCTGGCTCACGTGAAAGAAACTAACAGTTAAAGGAGAACGCAGGGCAGTCTGGGATCTGCTGAGAGCTTAGCTTTCGCTGGAACCAGCATCTTAGTGAGTAGCTGGCGGCTCCTGTGAAAGGCCTGGGACATTCTATTCGCGGTCCTGCTGCAGCTTTAAGACCACTTGGCCCGTCAACCCAGAGCCACTCCTGGGGAGCAGGGACCCTTCATGGTGAGCACCCCTGGAGCGTTGACTGCAGTCGCAAAAGGGTCTTCGCTGGTGGGAGGACTGTCTGATCCCCAGGTCACGGCGGCCCCTGTAGCATATTTTTTGTGTTGGATGCACTCCTGTCTGTTAATTTGCGTGCGAGCTCGAGTTTGCTGTGCACCCTGCAGCTGGAGACCGCCTTGGCCTCCTGAGCTGTGGCTTGTGGCAACAGCTTTATTATTCTAAACAGGGACCCCGCTTTACTGAGGCTTTGGGGTTGGGGTACTTTTTAAAAATGCAAATGACAATGAAGACCTAGCAAAGGTGGTAGCTCAGCCAGTAGACAAAATGGCACTAGAAATCAACCAGGGGGAAACACCTTGGGGTCCCAGGTAATGAACAAGGGAAAACAGCTGGCCCAGCTCTGAGGGAGTCACTTATTTTTTAATATGGATGCTGGCTGGCTTGTTCACTGCAGCCTCCACTAACCCAGCGGCCTGAGCACATGGCCTCTATCAGGAAGCGGGTTTGGGTGAAGTGTGGCCTCTACAGAGCCCACCGCACTCAGGCCGACTGGACCAGGAACAGACAAATTCTCCAGCAGGAACCTGGAACGGGAAAACCCCATGGGGTTTGGGAAGTGGAGAGAAGCCTCACACTAACTCAAACATGAAGGGGATGGTTTCTCCAAACATGTCCGTTGTCACCAACCTAATGTGCTGAAGCCATTCCACTCCCATGAAGCCCCGGCGGGGGATGAAACCTCAGCCTGTGGCTCATGGCACCGGTTAGATGTCCACTGCTACACTCCTCGGACTGTCGTTTCTTAAAGTCTGCGTTGGTGACTCCATGTGAGTCGCATCCGTGGACGGGGGTTGAGAATTCTAGCAGAGAAGCCGTTTGTGGTGCTCAGAGCCGGGGGTTGCCCTTCACAGCCACTGCTGTCAGCTGTCCACCTTACAAAACTCCCAAAAGGCGCTTTTTAGCGGAACTTTGGGTAACTTTTTCTTATTTCATTGTGATTCTTTTAAGGAAATGGGAAAGACTGATTAAAGCCTTTCCCCTCTTAATCGCTTTAAAAATGATGAAATACATCTAAATATCGGGAGGCATTTTGGTAAAAAGGCTTCCGTGGAACCTGGTTATCCAGACGCTCTTGCCTGGTGGCTGCAGAGCAACACCAGGGCCTCGGGTGCACGGCTTCTGAGCGGAATTGCACTTTCATCGACTAACCCTCAGTCCCTGTGGACTTATGGGATAGTGGGCCTGGGAACCTGGTTCTTTCTTACCTGCCAAAGAATTACCCAGAAGCACATCAAACGCCAACACCCCCCTGCACAGTGCGGGGGAGAACCTTTTGTATCCCCAAACATTTCTTTACAGCACCTGCTGCACCGTTTGGAAGTGTATTTTTAACCTCAGGATTTAAATAAACACTATGACATTGAGAATGGTGTCATCTTTAACTCCATTGGGACATAGGCACACGGTGAAGTTACCCAGGCCAGTCAGGTTAAGCTGCCTTGCTGGGAGATTGGTTCTGAGAAGTCGCAGCACAGCCTGATCTCTTACTTCCCGGTCCACTTCGGCGGGCGTCCAGACCTGCCTGGGGCCAATCCCCGTTCCAGCCCACCGCGCTCCGCCAGGCAGGCTGCCCTCGGCTCCCATGTCCCAGCCCTTCCACCTACAGCACTCATTTACCAGAATAGTGGGGATGGGGAGGTCATGGATGGCTTAAAACCACAATTAGTCCACCTGTGGTACAAGGCCGGGCGGCTGGCAGAGGGAGGAGCACAGGCTCCCAACTCACACGGCCCAGAGCGCTGTCCCAGTCACTCCTGGACGGTCAGACAGGTCAGGCTGGGCTGTCCACACCATGCACGCCGCATCTGGGGATGCCAGAGCTCCTTCCCTTGGCTTCCCTGTGCCTCACAGAACACCTCCCAGCCCCCTTCCCTAAAACCATCCCCCTCCCCCCAGCTTCTCCCTTCCCTTTTAATCGGCTATTTCAGAGTAACTGCATCTGTGTGCTCCCTGGCTCCATTCATCTCCACCTTCCTCCTTTCCCTCACCCTCTCAGCATTGAGCACTACCAGAGTGGTCCAATTACTGGATCTTTAGGGACGCTGGTCGGTCCCGATGCCTTAGTCAGCTGTAAGCCCTCAGCAATCCCATAGGCCAACTTGGTGAGGGACAGAAGCTCCTGGAACTCCCTTGGCCTATGAGAGGTTTAGAGAGGGTGCAGGTGAGGTGAGCAATCAATGGCTCCTCCCCCTGTACTCCCTTTTATTATGTCCTCAATCCAAGCCTCAGACTGTCCAGCGACAGCCTGAAGTAATGGAAGATGAGTTCATCCAAGCACCCAAAACAGCACAGAGAAGGGGTCTCTGTAGATGGAACAGTCCCTCCAGAGGCTTGGTGGCTTTGCGGAGTGGGGGCTGGAAGGAGAGCCGAGACACAGATGTACGTGCTGCGTCTGGGGCTGGGATCTGGGGGCCTCCGTGTCAGAATCCCCATCTCCCACCGGCTAAAGTACCAAGCAGACTTAGGTCTGCTCCAGGCTTTCCAAGGCCCATGCTTGATCCCAGGCTCCTGGCCAGCTCAGTGCCACCAGCTCCGTGGCACGTGGAGGGACCGCGCCTCCTCAGGCCACGTGCGTCCCTCGGTGCTGGGGGATGTGGCGATCCCCAGGTGACTCAGAAGGACACTCGGCAGGGTCAGCCCTCTCGGTTTGAAGATGCGTGGGAAAAATCTGGCGAGAGGAGCTGGCCGCCCACACACATCCGAAAAGCCCAATAAATGTGAAACCTGTCGCCCCCGTTGAGAAAACGGGCTTTTTTTGGAGGGAGCAGTTGAAGCTGAAGCCATGAAAAGGCAGGGGAGGGGGCGGGCACAGCTGTTCTGAAAGCCGTTCGAAGTGGGTGAGGGTTGAAAGAAAGGTCAGCCTCTTACTTTTCCCACGCCCCGGGCTTCTGCAGGAAGATGGTAGAGCCGAGCAGAAGCGCCATGGCCAACCTCGGCCTCTGATGTGTGTCTCCTCCCTCCCCGCCGCCGAGCCCCGTGGGAGGACCGAAACTGTGTGGTTTCCTCACACCTCCTGGCCCGTGTGCACTGAGGTTATCTCCGAGTTCGCAGCCCCAGCTGGAGCCGGGAATGAATGGTTTTCTTGGCTAAAAAGGGAGCCAAGTGAGACGGGCCTCACGAGACCTGTCCTGACCACGTTTGGCTCGGGGCCCGTGGCTCCATGGCCTCACCAAAGAAAAGGTGGGGTTCAGGAGGCCCTCCCCCAGCTTTCTGCTCCCAAGGAGCCCGACCGAGCCACGAAAGAAGGTGCCCATTCCTGGGAGCCTAACGCTGTCTGCCAGGTCAGTGGGCGGCACTGTCTTCTCCCTGGAGGCTGTGGGAGGAGGAGGGGCTCTAAGGATGGGAGAGCAAAGAAGGGGTGAGGAGAGGGACAAGCAGGAAGGGCCTTCCCCGAGGCTCCCGGCAGGGCCGCACTGCAGGCAGGTTAGCTGAAGTTGCCTTTGTCATCGGAGGAAAAGAGCGGTGGGGAGAGGGCAGCGTGGGTGTGGCCAGAGCCAGCTACCCCGTCCAGTGGAGGCAGCGTGTTAGTGGAATGGAGACCTGGGCCGTTTACCAAACAGACACCAAAGGCAGGGACAGCAGACGTGGAAGAGGCAATGCGCTTCTTCCTCGGACTCCAGCTGCCTTCGGGGCCTTGGTGCATCCACGGAAAGGCACTGGGGAGTGCGGCACCACCCTGCTTCCAGAGGCCTTGGCCCAGGAGACGGGGTCCATGCGTGGAACCGGAAGCCTTTGTAAAGACAGCCCTGGCCATCAGCAAGGTTGGGTGTTCTCTTACCCTGGTGGTGGAAGAGGGATGGGGAACCAGGACCCATCTCAGATCAGGCCCGGAGCCGCCTGGGTTGCCAAGGGTTCAGACATCAGGAAAAGCCCAAGACTGACCCAGGGCTCCGTTTTGCTCCAGAGTCAAGCTGTTCATTTAGTGTCAGTAAATGGAAAGCAAGTACCAAAGAGTTTCTTAGAAGGAAATTCTCTTATTTTGGTTCCCTGGTGGCCTGTTGAAATGCAGATTCATGGGCACCACCCAGTCAACTCTGGTCTACCTGAGCTGGCTCATTCACAAGTCTGCCCGGCGACTGAGGCGGAGGTGGTCTGGGAGCCACATCGAGAAGGTCCTTGAGGATGGCCGCTGTGTCACCACTTAGGTTAGGGCTTGAAGAAAGGGGGTAAGATGAGCTAATGGATCTACTTCTTCATTTAACTCCAACAGCGACCCTTAAATCTTGGAACCAGGACTTCTCCCTCAATGTGTGGGCCCAGCCAGATGCAGTGATGGAAATTTCATTCTCGGAGAGGAAGGCATTTCTAAACAAATCCCCTCGTATGAAAATATTCTACAGGTAAAATCGTTTTACACCCACATTTTTTAATGGCTTGTATTTGTATTCAACGGGCATGTTGCTAACTGGCAGATCGTTTGTAAATGGAAAAAAAAAATCCCTTCCCCCAAATCTAAAAGAGTTCCCTTCATGTCCAAAATTTAAGAATCAGGGGAAGAAATGTGAGTTTGGTACCAATGGGTATGGCTTGGTGGAGATCAGGTTAAACAAGGGATTTCCCCCCAAAAGACAAACAAAAAACAATAAACATGGCTCCCAAGCTGGTCCATACACGGATTTCAGAAGCTCTGAACTTGGGTTGGGGGGACCTGGCATCTCTCCCCTAACTTCTAACTAAAATGTAGGCCTCCCCGCAGTTAGAAATGTAGGTAACCTGCCACACTAGTATGAACTAGCAAGACCTGTGACTTCGTCACCAGTGGAAATGACAGATATTTCCATGTCATGTGACAGCTGTTGCAGACTCTCAAAATATCATGGGTGCTCATCTCCACCCAGAAACGAAGGCTGTCCTTAGACCTGCGGTAGATTTTATTTAATGCATCAACAGAGAGGCACACGTATTACTAGCTCATGAATCGTTTTAATATTTGGAGAATTATATACCAATAGAATTGGTTTCCTTGGTAATCCTATATATTTGATTCATTTTAAAACACCGTGCAGGGGGCTATAGGTCTTGTCAGATTGCCAAAGGTGCGTGAGACCCAAAAAAAAAAAGAAGGTCCATTGGTCGTCATGGAAAAGAAGTGAAGAGAAAGATCAGCTCAGGGCAGCACCGTTCACTGACGGCAATAGTGGCGTTTCTGACTTAATAGGCTCTTGCCATAGTCAGCCAGCTGGTGCACATGAGGGAACCAGGGCCCAGGAAACGTCTGAGCTATTTAAAGAAGACGCTATTCCCGCTGCTCATGCTCAGATGGCTGTGGGCGTGGTTTTCTCTAAACCATTCTCATTTCACTGGAGCATAGACTACGAGATGATTTTTTAAAAGTCCTCCATTAACCAGGAATTTCGAGGCCAGGGTGGTGCGGAAGATGCCTTTTCCCAGACTCCGACCTACTTTCCATGTTAAGCTCCAACGTCTGAGGCCAACTCAGATTTGGAAAAGCAAGCACACCCGCTCAAAGATTGCACACCCAGAACACATGTGACAGCTTTTCATTTATTGAATCGGAAAGTTACCGGAAGTGTCCAAAGGTCTCATCCTCCATGGCCGCCGTCGCGGGGTACATAAGCCCATCGTGGAAAGACCACGTGTAAGCACCACCCTGCCATGGCAAAGGCCGCCAGGGAAGGGTGACCAGGTCAGAACGGCAGGCGCTCACGGGGCTGCTTGCTTCCTCACGCAGGACTGTCTGTAACAGCCACCGAGGGCCAGTGCAAGAGATCACACACACACCTTTCTCAGGAGTGGGCCGACGGCAGTCTGAGCCACTCACCAGGCTGTGGGGAGCACTGGGTCCAGCCCACGCTAGCCAGCCCTCCCTGGACCACCCGCTCCACTCGCTGCCTGTAGGGAAGGGATGGCATTACTACCCAAAGGACACAATGTGCCATTGCTCCAGGTTGTCCATCTTTACTTTTCCCAAGTTTCCTGGCAGCTGATTTCTGATACCTGCAGTACAAATGACTAATTTTAAATTTTAACCAATTTATTCAACATGCTGTGTCTACTACATACAAGGCACATACACCAGATCAGAAACACACATACAAAGCTGCTTGTCCAAGGGCTCGCCCCAGGAGGCTGCCATGTGAGTTGCGTGTCCCAGGAACTGTCTGCAAACCAGTTGGTAATCCACACAAAGTCCAGCCTCGTGATTCTCAGCCAAGGGCTATCCCTGACAGAGCCTTCCATAGCATTCTCCCAAATCTGAGTCCCCGTGGCACTTGGCCTCTCCCTGTTGCTGGGATGTAAGGATCTTGTATTCCCACTATAACCTCGGCGAGTAGAAAGGTTCATGGTACATATATGACTGTTTGCTGAATGAATGCATGAGTATTCTGTAGGCCTGAGCGACAATTTCAAAAGACCAGATTTCAAACTGACTACTTCAAAACAATGACTCCCACTTGAATATACATGTTGTGATGTGTCACCTTAAAATTAGTTGTTGCTTTTTAAATTTGTGGTTGAAAAGCCATTTTTGGTCATGGGAACGTCATATTTTATTCACGTTCTTCATTCTTCTGATGCATAGAGTCCTAGTAAAATGTAATGATATACTATAATACTCGTTTATTTCAAAAAGTACTCACACAGCATGTTTTCTGGAAATGTGGGATGATCACAACTTCCTCCTGGATTTCCCCGTCTGGACTCTTCCAACTTTTTATCTTAAGATGAGTCTGTCCCTGAAACCTAGTTTAATTTGAATGTAAAATGGCCCTATTTATGCAATCACTTAAAAACTAAGGCAATTTGCCAACAAGGAATCTTAAAGCATAACGCAGTCACAGCATGTCTTCCATCCTACAGTGCAGCTGTTAGGACCGGACAGCCCATAGTGACAGTGGGATCCTAAAGGAAGCCCTTGGAACTGGGCGTGATGACGTGTGTTAGGGCGCAACACAGGGCTCGTGGTCCTTGTGCTGTTCCCCCATCTCTTTCTTCAAAATCAGAGGGGAAGGTGGGCCTCCTGGCACTGTTTTGCCAACCAGCCTACGCTGGCCAACGTCTTATTTACCTCTAGACTCCTACCGAGTCACCATCACATTGTAGACCCTAGCCTGAGAGGAGATTCAGTGACCTCAATCCTGGCTCCCCCTCCCCCACCCTCCATCCCCCCTCCTCAGCTCCACGGGGCCCAGGACATGTCACACCAGAACCACAGCATCGAGAGGACCCAGACGGAAAAGTTGTGTTCTTCTCGCCCACCTGCACACTGTTATTGAGGTTTGGCCCATGCTTACTCCTTCTTCTTCCAAGTTCCTCCAACGACATCTGGGTCTCCCGGGAATGGTGGCCATCCCAATGGCTCTGCCCATAGACTGACCTTGGAGAAGTCACCCTCCCCTTGACTGTGAGCAGAGCTTGTGGGACTGGGGCCCTTGTTGATGTGCTGGTCCGAGGCCAATGCTTATTCGCCGCCAACTGCCCCACACGGGATGGGTTAGCGAGGCCTTTGTGCTCCCTGGTTGCTACCTGTTTTCTGCGCGCTTTCCCACTAATGCGTCGTTTAGTAGCAGGCAGGAGAAGAAGGAGGATGTGGCAGGGTCCAGTCTTCTGTGTCCCCTTTGGAAGGGATGGCCTGGCCTGGAAACCACAGTAAGTCCCAGCCCAGCACACGGAGAATCAGATGCTTCCTCTAGACACCTGGCAAAGCTGCTCTAATAGTCCTTGGCGGTTCCCCCGTACTAACTGGGGAAACCTGGGAAGTGAGTTTGACCAGAGGAGAGAGAAACGGGTCAGCCAACATGGTTTCCAGGTCTTTTGGAGATTCTTTTTCCTTATCCCAGTCTCTTCCTCATCACACTCTTCCTATGGCTCTTTTCTCTGTAATTGTACATATTTAAAATACAGGGACAGAGTGAAGAAAATGACCAGTAATAGATATTTTAAAATGTACATTAGAAACTATTTCTAGTTTACCTAAAACTAACATAATATTGTATATCAACTGTAATTGAAAAGTAAATATTTTTTTAAATTTAAGCATTTTTCTAATATATGAAATATTTTCAAATGTGATCAAATTGCCAAACAGCTAAAAGAAAGACACAAAGCAAAAAAAAAAAAAAGTTATATTACTTTTTTTCCAGTCTAATGTCTAAGTTGAAAGCTTTTAAACATGTTAGCTCTATGAGCAAGGAGAAGCATGGAGGCAGATACCCTCCCAGCAGCCTCAGCAACAAGAGGCCGATGGACCAGCCCATTTATAGGGAGCCAAGTGGACCCTGATATAGGCAGGCCCCGTATCAGCCTGCTGACCGCAAGACAGCGGGTGACTTGGGAATGCTCAGCCGAGCGAGCCCACAGGGGACCCGGGGCTGGTCCTCCCTGCACGGGCTGGGGAGACCATTTCCACGACCCCGGTGGGCAAGCCAACTCCTCGCCACATCAGCCCTGAGGCAGGTGTGGAATCGCAGGGCCTCCGGCAGGACACAGAAATGGGATGGAAGCCAACCAAACCCAGATGACTTGCTGGGATGGTCAGTCGCCCAGCGGCTCAGTGGCCAGTCCTGCAGATCGTTTCTAAACAGTCTCAAGGACCCTCCCTGGCCCAGAGCAGATCTCAGGTTGTCTGGAAAGATTCTAGATTAAGACTCTGTAAGACCTGGCATAGGCATCAGCCTCAAAACCAGGGTAGAAACTCCCCAAAGATGGACGTTTCCGTGAAATCTTGTGCTTTTGTGGACTATGCACAGTGGCCAATGCTTTGGAGTCTGCTTTGGAAGGGGTGGCTACAGAACTGAAACCACGGCAACTCGTGCGCTCTGAGAATCTCAGATGCCTCCCGAGGTCAGATGCATGAATGCTCGGGCCAGGGGGAGCCGGGGTAGTCTGCATGATGTCCATCAGTTCTCTGAGAATCGCAGGCATGGCAGCCAGGAGCCAGCGAGTCTCCTGGGATGGCTAGGCAGTTTTGAAAACTCTGGCTTGGCGAATTCTGACTCAAACTAATAATGTTCCAATTATTCCTTTCTGAGTTGTCTCTCTCTCACTTCCTTTTTCTTCTGTGGTGTCCCTCTGGTCCCATCAGTGGGGAAGCTGTATCTGTATTTATTGTCACTTCCCAAGGGACCATCTACCCCTGCGAGAAGGTCTCTCAGAGGGAGAGAGCCCCCGAGGTTGTCTCCAGCAGCACCGAGGAAATCTTCAAGCTACCCTCTCTTCTGGCAAAGGAGGCCCACTGAGCCTGGCTGATGCAGCCCAGGTTCTTCAGGGTCTTCACAAGATCCCGTCGGAATCTCTCACCCACAAACACATAGAGGACGGGGTTCAGGCAACTGTGGAAGAAGGCGATGGTTTGAGTGACCTGGAAGCAGATGTCCAGGTTGATGGAGATGGCACAGCTCGAGATGAACCTGGCGTAGGCGTCGATGGTCTGCACCAACAGGACGCAGTTGTAGGGGAACTGAGATAAGACAAAGACAGTAAGGACGGTGATGGTCACCTTCAGGGCCTTGTGCTTGGAAGACTTCTTGGCTTGGGTCAGAGTGTGAATGATGATGGTGTAGCAGCAAGCCATGACCACAAAGGGAAGGAAGAACCCCAGGATCACCTTCAGGGTCAAGACGACCAACTTCGGCTTGGTGCTCTCATCACGAGGGTACACCATGGTGCAGATGGTGACGTTAGAATCCCTCTTGAGTTGGCTGTACAGGATTTCTGGGATGCAGAGAGCGGCCGCCATTACCCAGACGACAATGCAAACCATTTTGCTGTACAGGAGCCTTTTCTGCCTCCAGGTCTGCGCTCGCATGGCCTGGGCAATGGCGATATACCTGTCCACGCTGATGCACATGATCAGCAGCCCGCAGCTGTAGAAGTTCATCTTGTACATGCTGTTGACCGCTTTGCACATGAAGGTCTGGAATTTCCACTGGTCAGCAGCGGCGATGGCCCAGAAGGGAAGAGTGGCCAGAAAGAGAAGGTCAGCGATGGCCAGATTCAGCAGGAACATGTCCGTCATGGTCTTCACCCTGGTGCAGTACCAGTAGACGAGGATGACCAGACTGTTGCCCACGGTGCCCACGATGAACACCAGCCAGTACAAGGGAGGGAGGAAGTGGCTCGCAAACTGCCTGACGTTGCTTTTCTTACAGTAGAAGTCCAACAAGTTGAAGTTCTCATAGTCATCCACGGAAGACGTGGAGTCATAGCTGAAGTCATCAGACAGATTAGGGACAGGACTCTGCAAGAAGACGCAAGACGCCATTAGGTCCAGGACACTCTTTTGGAGGCTCTGTCTGATGGCAGAGGCATGGAGCACCTGACCCTTCCAAGCCCAAAAGCCTTTGATAAGACAAAAGAAATGTACGTGTGGAAAACAGGGATTCTGAGAGCATCTGCTTGGATCATAACAGATTTATTTAGTCAACAAATGTTTGTTGAGCACCTATGGTATGCCAGATACTCTGTATGTGCTGAAGATACAGAGGTGGATAAGTTCGACATAGTTCCTGCTCTCCTGGAATTCACCTACCCATGGAGGGCACACACAAGGAGTGAGCAATTGCAGGACACGTGACAGCTCTCTGATGGGGTAATGCCCCTCGGGACCACTGATGGCCACACTGTTATCACACTCTGCGAATGATGTGACTGCCCCTTCTCCTCTCTGTCCTGTCCTCCCCAAAAAGGTCCTCAGAGGCCCTTCAACTTTTCTGGGTCCAGATCCCTCTGAGTCTTCTGAGAGCTGTGGGTCCTCTGCTCCAGCAGCACCAACCGTATCCACACATATGAGCACACATGTACACACATGTGCATGCACACACATTCACACACTCTCACACCCATGCACATACACAAGCCCCGGGACAGGTTGTGCCATTTTCAGGGTCCCTTTTTCAAAATGTGTTAAGAATTTAAAAACAATGGAGCATTCAATCATGCATGTGGCACCTCTAAGTACAGGGCCCTGTGCAGTGTACAAGGCAGACTCCCATGACGCAGGCTCTCACAAGCACACACACATGCAAACACATGCAATTCATGCATAGATTTGCACACACCTACCCACATATGCACAAACATGCCTACCCTCTTGCTCACATGCACACATGCACATATACACATATTGCACACACTGTTCAGACACATGTACACACATGCACGCTCACATAACACCCCTCCTTATAGTTTGGATGGGGTCCTGGCCCAGAGCCAGTCCAGAACCTCTGGCAGGGGAAGTGGAGATAAGGGCTGGTGATCAGAACCCTGAGCCATGAGCCCTTGAGAAAGGGAGGGAGGATGGAAGGGAGCAAAAATCTAAAATTGCGTTTTCCTCTGTCTTCACAACACACCCCAAAGGGCTTCTGGGTCTCCACATTTGTAAAGCCCTCTGCACTGTGCATCGACTGCCTCTATGGGGCGCTGCTCAGCAGGGATCTTACCCAGGAAAACCTCCCAGAGAAATCCCTCCCCCACCCAGGATTCTTTCCCACACCCCCAAAAAAGTCAAGACAGGAGTGCGTTTCAGGAGCTGTACTCACTGTGAATTCTAGGGGTGTCATGGTGCATCAGAGGCAAGCTCGCTTCTAGAAAGAGAGGGCAAAGATAAAGAAGAGGGCTTGTCAAGGAGCAGTGATACACACCTAAGGATGGAGGTTCAATGTTAAATCTGTTTTTCTCATGAAAAAGACCGCAAGCAAGGTTGGGGTGCACGCTGTTCAATGTCAGTCAGATAGTCTACATTCCAGAATCATCTTGGTTGTTCAGGTAGACGTGAGCGAAACCTTCCTCCGAGAGCCCTGGGCCAGGCCTTCCCGTTCCCGCCGTCCTGTCCACCAGCTCGGCTTCTCTTGACTCAGCTTCTCTGTCGGAGTCTGTTTACCTGAATCCCCCTCTTCCCCATTTTATCAGCCTGCCGACCTCAGGACAGCGGGTGACTTGGGAATGCTCGGGCCCAGACTCCGCAGGGGCAAGGCCTCTGGGTAGCCAGGTGGCAAGAACATGGCATCTGCCAGCATCGGAGTCCCTCTCCAGGGGGGCCCAGCGCCCCAGCACCTGCCTGCACGCTGGTTTACCAGCTCAGAGAAGGGTAACGGGTCCTGTTTTCCCTGGATCCTGACTCCAGCCCGAAAAGGAAGTCCTAGGTTTGTTTACCAAAGAAAAGGTAGTGGCCTCATGTACAGGCCTCGGCTGACCGCAGTCCGGCTCCACTGCTATTTCCAGAACCAAGGGAACCACAGCCGAACTCCCTCCTGGCAGGGCCTGTGCCTGAGCGGGCGGGTCCTCTCTCTCTCTGTGGTGTCCAGCGCCACACCCAAGGTTCTAGAAGGAAACCTTCTCCTTCATCGATCCCACCCTAACCTGTTGGTTTCCTTTTCATAACACAGCACCGTGACTCGTCCTGCTTTTCTGAAAGCCCAGTGGTTTTCAGTGCACACCGTGTGAGAAAACCGCTTTGGAAAACCGTTTGTCAGTTTCTTAAAAAAATGAAACATGCCTACACTCACCGTGTGCTTAGCCATCCCGCTCGTAAGCGTTTGCCTAAGAAAAACGCAAGACTATATCCACACAAACACTACAGGACCAGTGTTCGTAGCAGCTTTATTTGTAACAGCCCCCACGCCCCTCAAGCGTAGTGGATGGATAAGGAGGATATGAGCCCTTACTACAGAGGAGAGGGGAATGGCTGGTACACCGGCCGGGTGAATAGCTACTTGTCTTTGATTGTCGTTGGGCCTCGGTGATGGTTGGTTATCGCTGTTTCGGGTTGCACACAGGGATCGCTGAGAAAGGTGTTGGTGGGAATTCGGGGACGGGCCTCGGCGCGGCTGTGGGGAGTGTAAGTGTAGGTGATCTTTTGGAGGGTTAAGCCGTATCTGTCGAAATTACAAAGCACAACGGCTCTGACTCAGCAGCTCATCTGCTGGGAACACACCTCCTGGTGTTATCTCAAAAGAACACAGAGCCATGCACAGGGCCGTGCGCCAGCATTTCCCCCAGGACAAAAAACAAAAAACCTAGAAAAAAACCTAACTATCCAGAAATTGGTCATATTCCGATGCATCTGTTCAATAAACCACCCGGAGCCAATCAGTAGAATAAGGTAGACCTCACAGTGTACAAAGAGCTCGGCAAGATGCTTCGGTGAAAGTGCCCGGTGTAGAACGACGTTGCGTGATCTTTTCAAATCTATGTAAAAGGCTACACACCTCACCGCTAATTCCCACTGAAACATTTTCTGGAAGGAGCGTGAACAAGGAGGGCCAGTGGAACGTGAGACTCTCATTTTTTTCCTTTACTTTGTGCATGAAATTTGAAGAGCTGTCATAAAAATAACCTGTCCGCTTTACTTAAAAAGAGAGAGAGAGAGAGAGAGAGAGAGGCCCTGTTGCTCTTCCGCTCCGTGGACCTGTTTGCAAAGCTCGTCCAAAGGAGGAACTCAGAGCCGCCCAGCTGGCGGGGCCGCTACCCGAGCGCACGTCTCCCGTTCCGTTCCCCGAGCTACTCTGCGTCTTTGAACCCCTGCACTGGCTTTCTATAAAGGGCTACCTTTCTTCCGTGGCAAAGGTGTTTCCGGCTCAGAGAACATTTGGAGAGAGCCGAAGAGCACAAACGAACCATTTTCCTCCCCAGACCTAAAGGCACCCCCGGCGGCCTTTCTCTCCATTCCCCTCTACCTTAGTCAGAATACTTGTTGAGTATTTTATTCGTCAACTGCGAAGCCTCAGAGCGCGCTGTCATTTTCCTCTTGCCCCTGAGAAGGAGGGAAAAACAGAGGGGGGGGAACCCCACATACGACAACAGGTACAGAGGCTGCTGAGAATGCCCCGGTGCCTGACTCAGTGAGGCCCCACATCTCTGCCCCTGCTGCTCAGAGCGGCCTCGGCCCGGGCTCTGCCGCCTAAACTGGAAAGCCCGCCTGTGCGTTGCAGCACAGTGAGCTGAGGCGGGGAAGCACATGGGCCAGAAGTGAAAGACCCCATCTGCCCCTGGGCATCCCTTTCTGCCTGTGGACCCTGGCAAGGAGTGACCGATCCTCACTGAGCCTGGGTTTCCTCGTCTATAAAAGGGAGGTGAGCCCAGCCAGTGTTGCTCGGTGGTTGAGCATCGACCTATGAACCAGGAGGTCAGGGTTCGATTCCCGGTCAGGGCACATGCCCGGGCTACAGGCTCCATCCCCAGGAGGGGGCATGCAGGAGGCAGCCGATCAATAATTCTCTCTCATCATTGGTGTTTCTCGCTCTATCTCTCCCTCTCCCTTCCTCTCTGAAATCAATAAAAACATGTATTTATAAAAGGGAGATGATAGCCAACCCCCTCCAAGGGCTTGTTGGGCGGGTCAAGAGCAACGCCATGCATGAATGCTCTTTGCAGAATGCAGAGAGCTCTGTGAGAACAAGGGGACGGCCCTTCATCCCACAGCTCACTTGCCGAGTGTGCCTTGATGCCTGACACCCTTGCTTAGCTTAAACAGTGGATAAGACATGACCTGTGTCCTCACAGCTCACATTCAAGTGACACGTCATGGCCACAAATACCAACAATGGTGAATGCTATGAAACGCTTTTGGGAATTAGGAGAAAGAAAGCGTGTTCTCCAGCGCTGGGAGAAATCCAGGAGGGCTTCACTGAGGAGGTGGTGTTTTTGCTGGCCCTTGAAGCCTGGAGCTCACGGGGACATACAATGAAGGGAGAGAACATTGCTCCAGGGCAAAGAAACACATCAACAAAGGCATGAAAGCCAGAAAGCATGATCTGTGTGCCTCTCGCATCTACCTTGGAGGTAGAGGGAAGCGAGAGAGCTGCTGAGTCTCCAGAAGTGGAACGTGCCTCTTAGACAAGTCAGCCTGGAATCAGTTATTTTTTTTCTGTTCTCTACTGTCCTCACGTAACCAACATGAAAGTGAGCAGGGAACAGCTGTAGGCGCAGTAACGCCCCCCACCCCCACCCCTGTCCATAGACTTCGTGGCTCACAGTAGTAACCCAGCGAATCGGACACTGACGTGAGTCAGGAATGTGGGCCCTTCCTTGGATCTTTGTCCAGTTTGCTACAGGATCAGCCCCCTCCCCCCGAGTCCCCAAAGGCACTGACCTGGCCCCCGGCGGCTCCCAGTGGGAGCCTGTGAGTGGGGCTCCTGAGTAGACAGACAGATCCTGGAAGAAAGAGGCTTCCCTTAGCTCTGGTTTGTTCCATCCTGGAGGAGATGGGCATGGGGACTGCTGGCTGCACCCCACCCCAGGCCAGCACTCAGCCCAGCTCACCTGCCCTGCCAGTGGCGGGGAGCAGCAGCTGACGAAGAACTCAAGAGGGGTAGGTTTGAAAGGCAAAACAGTACTCATTGATGAGTCATTGAAAAGAAAGTAGCTTGGCTGATTTCTGATTATAAAGGAGTCTTTTCACACTGTCCCAGGAAAATCCCCCAAAGCAGGCATGCATCATGAAGAAAATGAAAACACGAACACCTCTTGTCGAGTTTAGCCGCTGTTAACTTTCCCAGACACCGCCTGTTAGATGATTCTCTGTAACGCGTGCGCACACGAGCGCACGCACACACACACACACACACACACACACACACAAACACACTCTTAATGGTGAGGGAATCTGACTGCACACACAATGCTCTATCTTGCTTTCTAGTGAACAGTGCCTCATGGGCCACTTTTAATGCCAATTTAACATGGAGCTACAACATCTGAGTGGGTGGCCACTGGGTATTTTGTTGTCTGGATGGGCTACAATCTATTCAACCCATCACCTCTTGGGCAGATCACTGCTCACCCTGGAATCCTGGTGCTCATGACCACTGAACACATACACCAAAGCCTGGGTCTCAGAAGCTATTGTGACTGCACACAGCTGAGGGCACAGGTGGCCCTGGGGAGGGGAGGAGGAGGTAGGGAGGTACTCACCTTGAAGGGCAGCACGCCAGAGAGGCTCAGGGAGAAGGGGCCGCCAGCCGTGCCTGGGAGGGGCTGGCTTGCTGTCTGCCTGGGACGAGAGGCAAGCCTTCTGAGCAGGCAGCCACCCGGTGAAAACAGCACAAAGGAAGCCAGGCCACCCCTGTGTGTGCTGTCACTGGTGGGGTGGGCCCAGAGGGTGGGGAGTGGGGTGTCACCAGCTGCAGCTTTCAGCAATTCGCAGCATCGATGGTTTGCAACCAGAAACGAAAAGCCAGGGGAAGCGGGGCTAAGCTAAAACCATCTCTGACGACGCACGCACAGGCTGATCATGCAAGAATAGCGTTTTTTTCCTGGACGGTGCGGCTGCTTACAGGAAAAGGGAAGTGGAGAGTCCCGGTGAGGGCCGGGCCGTCAGCTGGTGAAGGTGCATCTGTAAGGTCTCTTCAGGTGCTGATGTCTGAGCAGGCCTGGGGGATCGTTGCCCCAGAGCTGTCCATCACCTTGGGACCCTTTGGCCTTGACCTAAACCCATCGAGCCGTGCCATCCAATACAGTAACTGGTAGCCCCGTGTGCCTCTTTAATTTAAATGTAACTAGTTCCTTAGTCACACTAGCCACACGGCAAGTGTGAGGTAGCCGCATGTAGCCAGGGTCAGTGTTTCCGTCCTCGCTGGCATTCTGCCGAATGGAACTATGTTAGGCAACGTGTGACGCATATCTAGGAACACAGGGGATCCTGGAGGACCACAAGCACCTTAAAATTGGGGTCAAATAGAGTAAGATTTCATTTGGACATGACCACTATGCATCAGATACATTGACACTGATAACATGTTTCATTTTATTAATTATGGGTGTTCAGATGAAATTTTGGAAAAGCCTAAACATACAAAATGTGTTTCTAAAAATACATTTTTATTGATTTCAGAGAGGAAGGGAGAGAGATAGACACATCAATGATGAGAGAGAATCATTGATCGGCTGCCGCCTACATTGGGGATCGAGCCTGCAACCTGGGCATGTGCCCCGACCAGAAATCGAACTGTGACCTCCTGGTTCATAAGCTGATGCTCAACCACTGAGCCACGCCAACCGGGCCAAAATGTTATGTTTTTAACGAGGCTCGCAGCGGGCGTCTTCCCAGCCCTGTCTATGGCGGGCCTTGGGTCACGACACAATTGCACCCCCTCTGGACGAAGAAAAAAAGCCCCACGTGGGTCCCTTGCTATGATTATGACAGACGCTTGTGTACTTGCTCTGAGGACGATCACAACCACAGTCCCGTGAAGGCAGTTCCCCTCATCAGTGTCCCCCCACCCTGTGGACCCAGGGGCGCCCTCCAGCAGAGCGGGCCTCCCAGACACGGGGGACCCCTCAGTCACCATCCATCTGGACAGGAAAAAAACAAAGGGTGAGATGCAGTTGGATAGATTATCTGCATAGGAAAGGCCAACACTCAGCCCCTCAGAAGGGTGCAGGCGTGAGCAGTAAGAATGAAAGCAGCGGTTGATGCAGCCGCCTCGACGGAGCCCTGAGTTCCCTTCCCTCGTCCCACGTTCACGGAGCGTCGTGTCTAAAACGGTGCATGGCTGAGAAGCAGCCACTCACGTCTCCCTCTGCGCCGGCCACGGTGACAGAGAAGGCAGGGGCAGCAGAGGGAAGACGATGCGCTGTGAGCTGCCTCTCCTGCTGTCTGCGCTGAGAGCCCGAACCTGCTGCTCCCTTGTCTGACGGGCCGGCCCGGAAGGCTTTTGGGAGGCTGGGCAGGCACGCACCGAGTGCAGGAAGAGGCTGGGCTTTCCACCTTCTGGGGCTCAGGCTCTTTGTTCCCCAGGTAAGGGCATCCCGCTACTTGCCCACCTGCTGCCTGGGTGAGACGGTGGGAGGAAGGGAAGTGGGGCAGGCAGGCGGGGAGAAAAGGATTAAACGCACCATAGGGAACCCTGGGGTCCCCGGTAGCCTCCGGGCCTGGAAGAGCGCCCTTAGAACTCCCAGGTCCCCTCCCCGGGGTGCAGAGAGGAGCCCGGGGAGGGAGAGGCTGCCGGGAAGCGGGAGAGAGGACCCACTCATTTCTCGGAGGAGCCTGGGACCCATGTGATTGTGTTAGCTGTCGTGGGTTTAGGTTCGTTCCCCGGAGGGAAAGCCCCATTCTTTTGCTTTCTTGGCTGCGTTTCTCTCTCTGCAGGTAGAATCCAGAGCTGGGCGGTTCTGAGAGGTTGCAGGTTCCCCTTTGCCGTGGGCATGCCTCTCTGCATTTTCACCCCGCGAAGGGGAGTTCCGGAGGGCAGGGCTGGGGTGCGTCCCCTCCAGGTCCCCACTGGGGCTCACGCCCCAGCATGCCCGCTCAGGCCCGCGTTCTGAGCGTCTAACACGGTTTGCCTGCCATCCTCCGTTTCCAGGGCCTCCACGTTTAAACCAGGCTCGGGGTCTTGTCCTCCTTCTGAGGCTCCCACACAGTCCTGAGAGGGTGACGTTCCAAAGGCACCATGGGCCTTCGGAAGAGGATGATGTGAGGTTTCTACTCTTCATTGACTAAGGCCTTCTCTGAACTTGGGGAGTCCAGAGTGTCTGCAAGGGGTTCACAGGAGCCCGGTGGGGAGGGTCTGGGGGGGGGGCAGTGGCCAGGGGCCCCAATGGCAAACATCCGAGGGATACATCTGTAAGGCTGGGGACCCTGGGGGCTTGGCCATGGTTGCAGCCCAGCAGCAATTGATCTCTCTCTCTCTCTCCCTTTCCCTCTGAAAACAATAAAAATATATTTAAATTTTTTAAAATTAAAATTGGTTTAAACTTAAATATAAACAGCTACCTATGGCTAGTGGCCACCATGGTGGACAGTTCAGGTCTAGACTGACCACCTTTCAGCAGCTGATATCTCTCCCTAAGCCAGCGCCTTGGGGCGGCTCAGTCTGTGATACAAGCCGAGGGCCTCTGGCGCTTGGGGGCCACTCTCCTCCCGCCAGGGGCAGAGGGGCTTGAAGGAGAGCCCCTCCCTTCCCTTTTGCCAGACTCAGTCGCCAGGACTAGCCATTGAAAGTCAGGAGGCTGGATAGGAGGCAGTTGTCAGAGGCAGAGAGAGAGAATGAATGAATGAGTGATGGTCCCCATCCTGCAGCAGCAGGAATGAAAGGGATGGGGAGACACAGCCACGTGGCCCACAGGAGCGCAAGGTCACTTGGAGGCTCCGGAGATATTGGGTGCCTTCACAGAGAGGAGACATGGGAGGAAAAGTTGGTTTGAGCCGACAGTGACGCACTTAGCTTTGGATGTGATGTGGTCCAGGGATTGGAGTGGACGTATCTGGAGCTCAGAGGGAGGTCAAGAGTTCATCTTGCCGCCTCCAAGCTCTTGCAGAACCTGAGCTATTGATAAGGGGGAGGAATGTCCTCCCTGCCTCCTCCGAGGTCTGTGCCTGCAGCGCGTGAAACATGAGACCAGTTGCAGGATTTATCTCTTGTGCCTCAGCTCTTACCGATAAAGCTCATCCCTTCTGCCTGGACACACTTGCTCACTGGAAGAGCTCAGCTGAGTCCTTCATTCAGCATCTCTATGTCAAGTTCCTACCCTGTGCCTGCTCTGATCTAACAGACAGGGATGAAGCAGTAAACAAGACAGATCATATGAAACTAAGTGACAGAATTAGAGCAGACAGATGACAGTGTGGCTGAGGGGCTTCGGGAGGGCTCACTAAAGAGGTGACATTGAGGAAGAGAAGTTCCCATAAAGGTGAAGACCATTCCCAGCAGAGGGGACCGGTGGCAGGAAGAGCCGGCCATGCCCCGGGACGTCAAGAGCATATGCTGGGGACAGAGAGGGCTGGGGGGCAGCCAGGGTCGTTGTTTTGATCTGATGCCAGGCGCGAGGTTTATGTAAACATAAGAGGTTTACACAGACAGTGACCTGACCCCACTTCCACGTCTAACAGCTCACGGGCTGCTGCGTGGGAGACTTCAAGGAAAACAGCAAGGGCTCGCGGTTGGTTTCTCCGCAGGCTCTCAGCGTGAGGCCCACCTGCCAGAGCAGCTGGCGATGGGCGTGTCCCTGAGCTCCGCCCGGCCCGCAGGAGCCAGACCCCGTGTCTGCCGGCCACTGTCCCTGCTCCCTCTCTGACTCTAGGGAGGCATGCGTGTGAGTCAGAACATCCATGTCCCTCCCTCTCTGACACCCAGGCTGAGGGCGGGCACCCCGCTGACGGCAGGTAACTTTTGCAGCGCTGGTGACAACCAGACCATGAGATGTGCTGATGGCTTTTTTAAAAATAGGCTTTGCATTTTTTAAAAGCAGTTTTGGGTTCACAGCAAGTTTGAGCAGAAGGTACAGAGCGTTCCCACACTCAGGCATCCCCACCAGAGTGATTCATCTGTCACCACCTATGAACCTTTATTGACATCATCACCACCCAGAGTCCACATTTTACCCGAGGGCTCACGCTTGGTGTTGTACGTTCTTGGGGTTTGGACAAATGTCTAATGACGTATCCACCCTGAGAGTATCACACAGAGGAGTCCCACCGCCTGAGAAATCCTCTGCTTCTTCACTCCTCTCCCCCAGCCCCTGGCAACCACTGATCTTTTTTTTACCGCCTCCGTCATTTTGCCTTTTCCGGCATGTCTTACAGCTGGAATCATGCAGCACGTAGCCTTTTCAGATTGGCTTCTTTCACTGAGTCATATGCGTGTAAGGTTCCTCCACGTCCTTTCATGACAGGATAGCTCGTTTCTTTTTATCACTGAGTAATATTCCATTGTCTGGATGGACCACTTTCTATTTACCCATTCACCTGCTGAAGGACATCTTGGTTGCTTCCAAGTTTGGGCAATTGTGAATAAAGCTGCTGCAAACATCTATGAGCAGGTCTTTGTGTGGGCATATGTTTTGAACACAGTTGGGAGAATTCCAAGGAGCATGCTTGCTGGATCACGGGGTAAGAGGAAGTTTGTTTTGTAAGAAACGACCCAACTGTCTTCCACGGTGGCCGTACCATTTGGCATCCCTACCAGCAGTGAACGGGAGTGTTTGATGCTGTCGTGTTCTGGACGTTGGCCATTCTAATGGGTGTGTAGTGGCATCTCGTTGTTTTACCTGGCATTTCCCTGACGGCATATGACACGGAGCGTACGTTCATACACTTACGTGCCATCTGTGTATCTTTTCTGGCGAGGCGTCTGGTAAGATCTTGGGCCCATTTTAAATTCAGGTTATTTATTTTCTTATTGGTGAGTTTTAAGAGTTCTTTGTATATCTTGGAGAACAGTCCTTCATCAGATGTACCTTCTGCAAATATTTTCGCCCCAGCCTGTGGCTTGTTTTCTCAGCCTCCTGACATTATCTTTTGCAGAGCAGATGTTTTTCATCTTAATGAAGTCCAGCTTCTCAATTCGTTCTGATGGATTGTGCCTTTTGAGTTGTATCTAAAAAGCCATCGCCACACCCAGGGCTCCTTAGGTGTATCTCCGTGCTATCTTCTAAAAGTTTTCTAGGTGTTTTTTTTTTTTATTTTAAATATATTTTATTGATTTTTTTTACAGAGAGGAAGGGAGAGGGACAGAGAGTTAGAAACATCGATGTGAGAGAAAAATCCATCAGCTGCCTCCTGCACACCCCCTACTGGGGATGTGCCTACAACCAAGGTACATGCCCTTGACCGGAATCGAACCTGGGACCTTTCAGTCCGCAGGCCGATGCTCTATCCACTGAGCCAAACCAGTTTCAGCAAGTTTTCTAGTTTTGCACTTTATGTTGAGATCCGTGACCCATTTGAGTTCATTTTTGGAGGAGGTGTGAGGTCTGTGTGGAGACTCACTCTCTGCATGTGGATGGCCAGCGGTTCCAGCACCGTTTGTTGGAGAGACTGTCTGTGCTCCACTGAACTGCCTTTGCTCCGTTGTCAGAGATCAGTTGACTGTATTCATGGGGGTCTATTTCTGGGCTCTCTATTCTGCTTCATTGATCTAGTTGCCTGTTTTTTCACCAATACCACACTGATTGCCAGAAGGGTCTTTAACTTGGGGGAGTTTTGTGAACCTAAAATTTAGACCATTACATTTTTAACTCTTCTTTTCCCAAAAGGAATGCAAATTACAAATGGACCCCCATCCCAGAGCCTCATCCCGCCCCCAGTTTCGCCCGGGATTTTGACCCCCCCACACCCTGTCTCTGACCCCCGGTGACACTGGTACTTGATCACTTTTTTCAAAAGCTGGAAGTTCAATGTCTGGTGTTGTTTAAAAGTCAGAAATTTTCCATGACATTAATAGAGCTGTGTCAAAACGTTCTGTCTCAAAATGGCCACATCAGAACCACCACATCAAATGCCAGGCCCCTACGTGGAGCTCAGAGGAGACTTCCTGACGGGCAGCAGCTGGCCCGTGGCTCGGCTTCCTCCTCTCGCCACACACCTGAGCTTCTGCCTGCTGGACCCCGGGGGTGGAGGTGGGGGGGTGGTGGGGGGAAGGGGACTCGGAATTCAGACCCCAGCCCAGGTTTCAGATTCCTCACCCCAGGCTTCAGATTCCTCACAGGGCTCCACCTGAGAAGGGACTGCTCATTTTTCAATAATTACCATGTGTTTGTTTTTTAAAAAAAAAAAAAATACACCGGCAAAGTTCATACAGCAGCCTTCCAGACAGTCCTACGGCCCAGACAGAGTTAATACGTCTCCAGCTGTAGGAGTTGGACCCCCATAGTTTCTCACTCTGACAAGCCCTGATGAAGCCTCTCCCCCTACATCCGAGATCACATAGGAGGGTCACCTGCTGTCTCGGCTCCCCACCTTGTATTCAGGGGAGCCGAGGGAAGGGGGCCTCTGAGCAAGGGTGGGGGACAGTTCCCCTTCCTCTCCCCAGTCTTGCCAGCACTACAGAAATGACCCGCCCTTGCTTTCTGTTGGCCTCAAAGATTTAGCTCATTTCTCTTTCTGTTTTAAGGCTCCTGCTAGCTACCCGATTTCTTGAACTTCCCCCCAGCCCACCCCACCCCTGGGAATGGCCAAGGAAGAGAGCCTAAAGGTCCGTACTCAGGCGAACAGTGCTGGGCTGACTGCTACTTCCTGTGGAACCCTGGGCAAGAGCCTTCCTTACCTGTCTGTGGGGTCAGTGCCTCTCCAAGGGTTGCCGTGAGGGCAAAAGGGCTAAAGTGGGGAAGAGCCGAGCCAAGGCCTGGCCCTCAGCACAGGCCCAGCGAGCCGCACTTTCTCTGGAAGGTGTCATGGTCACACCTGGGTCTGCCCAGTCTGCACGTGCTTGCAGGATGGCCTTGTCTCAGAGCCTCGGCTCCTCTTCGGTAAAGCAGGGCGTCAGAAGCTATGCCCCAGGGTGCTGTCGGGGTTGCTGTCTGAGAGAGTGGGGTTCAGGAGGCACCAGAGCAGCCATATTGATCCTGTTGTTGTTGTTTAAAGATTTTATTTCTAGACACTAGGGAGAAATTCAATAAATGGCCAGGGTAGCCCTAGCCGGTTTGGCTCAGTGGATATAGCATCGGCCTGAGGACTGAAGGGTCTCAGGTTCGATTCTGGTCAAGGGCACATGCCCGGGTTGCTGGCTTGATCCCCAGTGTGGGGCATGCAGGAGGCAGCCGATCAATGATTCTCTCTCATCATTTATGTTTCTATCGCTCTCTCCCTCTTCCTTCCTCTCTGAAATCAATAAAAATATATTAAAAATATAAAATTTATAAATGGCCAGGGTAGGAAGATCACTTAAATTCAACCCAATAGGCAGGCTTGCCTCGTGATCGCACCCTGGATTCCCCTTTCTAACAACCTTTTTTCTTTTTAATTTAATGCAATTGAATTGTTTTAAAACTTTATTGTTCCAAGTATTACAAATGTCCCCCTTTTCCCCCCATTGACCCCTTCTACCACACTCCCGGCCCCTCCCCCGGCCTTCCCCCACTAATGTTTCTCCGTGGGCGATGCATGTGTGCATATAATTCTTTGTTTAGTCTCTTCCCGTTCTTCCCCTTCTGAAATGCGTCAGTCTGTTGCATGTTTCAATGCCTCTGGGTCTGTTTTGTTCTGCAGTTTATTTTGTTCATTAGATTCCACTTATAAGTGAGATCATGTGATACTTGTCTTTCTCTGACTGGCTTATTTCGCTTAGCATGATACTCTCCAGGTCCCTCCATGCTGTCTCAAAGGGTGAGAGATGCTTCCTTTGTACAGCTGCATAAACCTTTTTTCTTACTGCTTCCAAAGCCGCTCGGAGATTTCCCAGGGTTTCCTCTCCTGTTCCTGGGGAAGAACAGTGCAGGCTTCCTCTTGGCTGGGACTCCCAGTCTTCTCCAGGGAAAAGAAAAGAAAAGAAATGTCCTGCACACCTAGCTTGTGCCAGGAGCTTTACAAACACCACCTCATTTAAACCCCACAATGACTCTATAAGACAGAGAGTGTGTCTTTTTTAAAGATAAGGAAGCTGAGTCTTTGAACAGCTAGCTGCATCTCTGGAGACGTTCTCTAAAGGAAGTAAGCAAGGTATACCAGTTGGCTATTGCTGCGTAACAAACCAGTCCACAGCTTAGTGGATTAACACAATGATTATTATTTAGCTCATGATTCTGTACGTTGCGATCTTTTTAAAGACACTGCAGCCCCGCCGTTGGGACCAGCCAGGACTTCAGCCTCCCCCACGTCTAGAAGCTCCTGGGGCAGACGTGACCCCTCACCTGCCACCTTCCAATAGGAGGTGTGGGCGGCCCGTAGGCCATCACATCCAGTGGGAGCTTGTAAAAAATGCAGAGTTAGCCCTGACCCAGACTCACTGAGTCAAATCTGCCTTTTACAAGATCCCAGGGGATTCGGGTACTCAGTATAGTTTGAGAAGTGCCAAGAAGTTGGTTTTGGGAATAGGACTGGGACTGGGGGGAAAAGAACAAGGATGAAGAGGTTTTTGTCTTCATCCTTCAGAGAAGTATTTGGCCTTTATTTAGCCAAGTGCATGTTATTTCTTACTTTAATTTTACCTGTTTTCAATGGTTAAAAAAATAAATACCTGGGGAGAATGTGGTTCCTTTCTAATATGTATTCTTCGTCAGTTGAAGCTCATCCTGGCCCTGGCCTGACCCTGGCTTAGACTAGGGCAATCTTTTTAAAGACACCGCAGCCCCGCAGCTGGCATCAGCCAGGACTTCAGCCTCGCCTGCCTCTGGAAGCTCCTCGGGCAGACATGACCCCTCATCTGCCACCTGCAGACTTTGCCATGAGGGCATGTCTGAGTTTTTTCCGACTCTCCGCCTCCCCTCCCCAGCAGCTGAGAGGAGACCACAGCCACAAACCGTCTACACAACCTCCCAGCATCTGTTTTGTTTTCTCCCCGGGCCCAGGTTTTTCTGGGACTTATCTGAGCCCTGGGGTTCTAAGTGTGTTCCCCGGGCCACCAGCAGCCCTGCGCGCTTGTTAGAACTGTGGGTGCTGCAGAGCCACCGAATCAGAAACGGGGCTGCCCAGCAGTCTGCACTTGAACAAGCCCCCAGGTCCTGCTGCTGCCACACCAGCGCGTTCCCTCCTGGGTCTGTTTGCCACAGATCTCCCCTGGGCTCCCAGGAGCACCTCCTCTGTGATAACTCCAGCTTCCTAGCCGCTTTATCTTTTTAATTTATTTTTTATTGTTGCCTAGCTGCTTTTCACAAAGGATAGAACCACAGCCTCCCTGAGCCTGTTTTCAAAAAATGGCTCAAGCCTCTCTTTATAGAACCTTTTTATTTAATTTAATTTTTATGAGTCTGTTTCTATTTTCTTTGTTAGTTTATTTTGTTCACATATGAGTGAAATCATATGGTGCATGTCTTCCTCTGACTGGCTTATTTCAATTAGCATAATACTCTTCAGGTCTATCCGTGCTGTCTCAAAGGGTAAGATCTCCTTCTTTTTAATGGCTGAGTAGTATTCCATTTTGTAAATGTACCACAGCGTTTAAAAAATATATATTTTTTATTGATTTCAGAGATGAAGCGGGGGGAGAGAGAGAGAAACATTCATGATGAGAGAATCATTGATTGGCTGACTCCTGCACGCCCCACACTGGCGATGGAGCCCACAACTGGGAATTGAACTGTGACCTCCTGGTTCATAGGCTGACACTCAACCACTGAGACACACTGCCCGGGCCACCACAGCTTTTTTAACCACTCATCTACCAATGGGCACGTGGGCTGCTTCCAGATCTTGGCTATTATAACTAATGCTGCAATGAACATAGGGGTGCATATATTCTTTCTGATTGGTGTTTGGGTTTCTTCTTACCTATTCCCTGAAGTGGAATCGTTAGGTCATGAGGCAGTTTCATGTTTAATTTTTTTGAGAAAACTCCATACTGTTCTCCACAGGGGCTGCACCAGTCTGCATTCCCACCAGCAGTGCACGAGGGTTCCCTTTTCTCCACATCCTCGCCAGCACTCGTTGTTTATTGCTTTATTGATAGCCATCTGGCAGTTATGAGGTGATATCTCACTGTGGTTTTAATTTCCACTTCTCTGATGATTAGTGACATTGAGTCTATGGAGTCCTTTTTTTTTTATTGATTTTTTTTACAAAGAGGAAGGGAGAAGGATAGAGAGTTAGAAACATCGATGAGAGAGAAATATCGACCAGCCGCCTCCTGCACACTTCCCACGGGAGATGTGCCCACAACCAAGGTACATGCCCCCCACCGGAATCGAACCCAGGACCCTTCAGTCCGCAGGCCGACGCTCTGTCCACTGAGCCAAACCAGTTAGGGCTATGGAGTCCTTTTTAATGATGCATTAAAACAGAGGGTGAAAGGGATCATGTCACAGCTCCTTACTCCACACCACACCTCACACCTTTGGAGTCTATGCTTGTATCTGCTCCCTGGCCCATCCGCACACATCAGAACGAACTGCAGAGAGCTTGGGTCTCCTGCCCCTGCCCCTGTGGCCCCGCTGCACCCCCTTCGTGCCCGTTCCCTCGAGCCCCCAGACTTCAGCTGTCAGCCAGGAAGATGCCCGTGCAGATAAGCTCCCCTGCGGTTGAGGGTGAGTCGGTGAGCCCAGGCTTGCCACTCCTTGCTGCCACCTGCTTGCTCCTCTGTCTGTCACTGCGATGAGCCCCTCAGATAACCCCAGACGAGGGCCACAGACTTACATCACTTCCTTAGATGAGCAACTGACAAGCCAGGGCCCAAATCCTAAGCTCCCGCCGCAGAGAAGATTCCCACCGGGAAGAGCTGGCCCTGGGCGGCTAAGGCAGCCTTCCGCGGGCCAGGAAGCTGAATTCTGGGCTTGGCTGGAAAGGGCCTCTCTTGTTACTAGCCTGTTCTTCATCTTTCTTCTTTGCTGTTGCAATCTTAGGGGCTTCACTCCGTTTTCTAAGGTGTGTGGGTGTTAAAGTCACGCTATGGAAAAAAGATGCACACACGTATACCGCAGGCTTTTTTTTCTCTACGCAAGCAGATGTTTTCGTGACTTTCTGAAATAAAGCTGTTACTTTTTTGCAATTTCTCTTAGAAAAGAAAATCTGTCCCTACAAACTCAAAAGACAAAGACAAATAACCCGGATTTAAAAATATATGAAAAGGTGAAGAGGCAGCCATTCCCAGAGGAGGGGAGAGAAACATTGGAAAAGATGCTCCATCTAACTAGAACCAGGGAGATGCACATTCAGCAGCAATGATATTTGCACTCTGCGCCCAGCTGGCGTGGCTCAGTGGTTGAGCGTTGACCTATGAACCAGGAGGTCACAGTTCAATTCCCGGGCAGGGCATATGCCTGGGTTGCAGGCTCAATCCCCAGTGGGGGTGGGGGATGCAGGAGGCAGCCGATCAACGATTCTCTCTCATGATTGATGTTTCTATCTCTCTCTCCCTCTCCCTTCCTCTCTGAAATCAATGGAATATGTTTTAAAAAATATTTGCACCCTGCAAATAGGCAAATCTTTGTGAGCTGACTATTGAGCACTGGGGTGGGAACGAGGCGCTCCTCCAGTCCTGAGTGTGTGCACATTGGTTCAGCCACATTGGGAGGGGATGATGGCAGGATTGCGTCCCTGTGTCCCAGCAATTCCACAATGGTGTCCCCTTTGGAGAAGATTCATGCAAGCTCGCAAGATGGTTGTGGTGAAAATGGAAAACAACCTCCATGTCCGTCCATAAGACAGTGATTTCATAAAGGATGGTGCATCCATTCTATGGAATGCTGTGCAGCAGCTAAAAAGAACGAGGTGGCTCTATATGTACTAACATTGAAAGATCTGCCGGGTATGTTTCTGAATGAACAAAGCCAATTGTAGGTATGTTCATTAGAGTGGTATTTCTGGTGGAAACAAAACGGAACACCAAGGTGACATTCTCTATATGCCTAGGAAACTATTCACATTTATAATTGCAGAGAAAAGACTTTGGAAGGAGTCATACCCAGGTGGCCACACTGCTTACCTCCAAGAAGAAGTTGGGGGTTGGTGGGAAGTGGTCAAGGGAGAGTTTACCTTGGTCTGTAATCACTGCCTATTTTACCATGAGAGTGTATTCAGGAATAAATTGTGTAATTGTGTAACTAACCTTAAACATTTTAGGATTCTAAGTGTTTTTCTATCTGTTGAAAAGTACAAAAATCCTGTAACTTATCTTCAGTGGTAAGTAGACTTTGTGCTTGGGCAAATATATCATTACTTTTCATTAGAAAGTTATTATAAAATCATCCCATTTGTCAAAATCGCTTTGTTCATCTGATAGTTAAGAGCAAAGATAGGCCCTAACCGGTTTGGCTCAGTGGATAGAGCATCGGCCTGCAGACTGAAAGGTGCCAGGTTTGATTCCGGTCAAGGGCATGTACCTTGGTTGTGGGCACATCCCCAGTAGGAGGTGTGC
Source organism: Eptesicus fuscus (assembly GCF_027574615.1). Taxonomy (NCBI): domain Eukaryota; kingdom Metazoa; phylum Chordata; class Mammalia; order Chiroptera; family Vespertilionidae; genus Eptesicus; species Eptesicus fuscus. The sequence continues at coordinate 9,905,650 of NC_072490.1, read as the reverse complement.
AGGAGGCAGCTGATCGATGTTTCTCTCTCATTGATGTTTCTAACTCTCTATCCCACTCCCTTCCTCTCTGTAAAAAAAATCAATAAAATATATATTTTTTAAAAAAGAGCAAAGATAGGCTCTCTGTTCAACCACACACACACACACACACACACACGCACGCACGCACGCACGCACATGCACACACCATCACTCATCCCGGGCATAGCATTTCCACCCTGTGCCACACTGTGCTCACTTTCAGGATGTCTAAACCACATCCAAGCGGGCCATCTGATTGACTGATAACTTTGTTTCCAGGCTTCCGTACCACCTGATTGTCAACTCATAATTTCAGAGCTGCCAAAACCCAAGAGACACCTGGCTTGGTGGTGGTGCCTGGGTCTGTGGGTGTAGCCTGGCAGCCAGGCGCCTGGTTTCCTGACCCCAAACCACACGGCTCCCCGTGTGGCCTTGTGAGCACCCTGTCCCTCCCACCAGCCTGAGCTTCAGAGCAGGCACCGGGGAGATGGTGACAGGCCTAGAAGTCATCTCAGGAACATCTTTATTACAACTTTTTTTTTTTTTAATATATTTTATTGATTTTTTACAGGGAGGAAGGGAGAGGGATAGAGAGCTAGAAACATCAATGAGAGAGAAACATCGACCAGCTGCCTCCTGCACACCCCCTACTGGGGATGTGCCCGCAACCGAGTTACATGCCCTTGACCGGAATCGAACCTGGGACCTTCCAGTCCGCAGGCCGACGCTCTATCCACTGAGCCAAACCGGTTTCGGCTATTACAACTTTCTAATCCGTACCCGCACTTACTGAGGCGGTGCTGTATAACGGAAAGACATGGAGATTTGAAGGAAAATGTAAGAGCAGATGTCATGAGGACTCGAGTACTTTTGTTGGCATAACCACTCTCTCCATGGGCGGACTCACTGAAGAAGCCAAGTACAGGCCTAGAGTAAATGGTTTTAGACAAGAGCTTAGAAGATGATATAAATGTCATTTTAGATTCTCCCAGACTCTGGGGTGACCTCCCCTTTCTGGATCAGACATACTTAATTATTTTCATTTCAATGAGACAGAGGTGGTAGGACACAAAAATCAGAGCTTTCTTTGGGTTTTCATTCCTTACCAACGCCATGCCAAGCCATCTGCAGACATTACCCACACTGCTTCCAGCACCTTCCACAGACGAGGGCTCCTCAGTGACAAAGCAATTATGGGCTCAGAGTTGGCTGTATTACCTCCAAAATTAGGAAGGTATGCTCCGTCTTTGTCCTGTCTTCTAGGAATATCCTCATGAGTCTTGAACCATAAAAACAAGTTACAATCTGCCTCCTAAGGGTCTCCTGGGACAAACGTGTAGGGTCAGCAGGCTTGGGTGACTGGTGTATCCCTCACACAGCAGGACTGACCTTGCCAATGGCCTTGAGCCAGAACCCTCTGTCCATGAGCAATGCTGGGATTGCCTGTCAGCGGAAGCCTCCACAGCACTCCTTTGTCTGTTCCTCCCGGCCTGACCAACCTGTTCAGTGCAGACCTGCTGGCCTGAGGGGAGTGGGGGGCACTCCCTCTGTTTCTTCGTAATGACTCTGTGTATCTCTGCTCTGGCCATGGTGTGTACATTTGATGGCTGACAGAGTCCTTTCAAACTTTAATCTGCCAATACGTCACCTGGGGATTTTGTTGAAATACTGATTCTGGCAGGTCTGGATGGAGCCTGAAAGTCTGCATTTCTAACAAGCTTCTGGGCGATGCCCATGCAGCTGGGCCAGAATCGCACTTCAGGTAGCAGATGTCAAGTTTGGGAGACGTGGGGAGAATCCCTGCCTCGGGGTAGCAACCTGAACAGAGAAGGGTGGTCAGGGCCTGAAGGACCTTGTAAACGCTCGTGTGCAGGGAAAACGCTGGCTGATATGATTACTTTATAGTATATAACTTGCTTGCTTGCTGTGGGTTTAGAGGGAGCTGGAGTTGTCCCTCTCACCACTTACTAAGTGGAGGGTTGGAGCAAGTCACCCATCTCGGTTTCCTTAGGTATAAAAGGGGGTGGTTATTATTTAAATAAAGATATAGTTGCACACATTCTGAGTCTATATGTATATTCTATACATATATATGTTCATCTTCTCTTTGCTAAGGTGAATGAACAAAAGGTGTGTGTGTGTGTGTGTGTGTGTGTGTGTGTGTGTGTGTGTGTGTGTAACTCACTGAATGTTTCTGCTAAATGCTGAGACTTGAGAACCAGGACTTGGCTAAAAATCCCCTCCAAAATCCCTTCAAAACAGTTCAATCAAACAGCTCAGTTGAGAGTCATCTGGCTTCCTATGGTTTACAGAGCTTCTTCGGGAACCTAGAATGATTTATGGTTTGCTACCGCAACTCTACGAAGCTAGTTGTTTCAACCAAATTACTTAACCCTGAAATTCAGCAGAAAGCTGGGGCAAGTCCACTCAAAAGAAAATTTCTCCCCTGAATTCTTCGGGTCCCCAGAGCTATCCAGGGCCAGAACTTGGAATCCGTTCCATTGGGGCCACTATTTATCTCTGGCTGAGATGAGTTTTCTAAAGAGGTGCTAAACAGTGGTGCTGTAACTTGCAGACCTTATTATTTCATTCCAACCCATTCCAAAGATTCTTTAAGCCAAGCTGAGAGGTGTGTTCAGACTGACAGATCCCGAGAACAACTTTTTGAGTTGAGGGAATTTACATGGAAACATGGATAATTCTGGCATAAATATGGCTCCAAAGTGCCCATCATCACAATTTTCTTTCTGCCCAGCCTTGTCATAAGCTCTGTGTGTGCACCATCTCCTTTTATCCTCACACTCACCTTGAGAGGGACACTATTATTACTTTCATTTTACAAAAGAGGAAACTCGGGGAGAGAGAAGTTAATTAAAAAATGAATTTTAAATATGGAAAATTTGACTATGTTATTCTTATCGGCACAATGTAAAATTAAATTATTAACCTGCTTAATTGGATCTTTGGAACTCCCCATGATATAATCAAGGATGTATCCACAAAGCTGAATATCACAGCACTATTGATTATATTGAAAAACTGTTAACCCAAGTCTAAAACCAGATACTGTTTATATCCATATGGTGAAAAGGTGTACAGACATAAATATATTTTCGAAGAATTTTTAATGACATGAAAAAGTTCTGACATAATAGGAAGTGAAGAAATTAGGGTATTTCCACATTCACTTATTCATTCTCAATGGTTATCGAACGATTGCTTTTCCGGCTTAGTGCTTGGACTGCACGGCTGCATCAGGTCAACTTGCCCTTGTAGAACTTACAGCCTGATGGGTGTGAAAATTTCATAGAAGAAAAAGGTCTCAAAATGTTAGCAGTTGTCTTCTCAAGGGAGTGAGGATGCTATTTATTTTTTTGTCTTCATTCTTATGCAATTTCCAAATGTTCTATATTAAGCATGTATTTTAAAAGCTTCATGGAGGTATGATTGTCACACAATAAACTGAAGCTATTGACAGTGTACAGTACAGTTGGAGAAATGTTGATATAGTATCCTCCGCTGAAAACACCACCACAACGAAGCAGTGAACACATCCATCACCCTCAAAGGTTTCCTGTGCCCTTTGGCCATCCCTCCCTCTCACTCTCCCCATCCCTACTCCCCCTTCAACCACCCATCTGTTTCCGGTCACTGTAGTTTGGTTTGCATTTCTAGAATTTTGTACAAATGGAAATACATAGCATGTACTCTGTTTTGTCTGGCTTTTTTCACTTAGCATCATTATTTTGAGATTTACCCAAGCTAAAGTGTGTATCAATAATTGTTCCTTATTGTTGTGGGAGAAAATGGGTTTTTGTGGTGTCGAGAGAAAAGAGTTTCAGGGGCACATGCGTGGGAGAAGTATAGATGCGAGATTTGTTGGGGTGAAAAGAAATAATATGCCCTCGGGGATGTAGAGAGCAGGCAGGCTCTCATAGCAGCTGCACCCAGGTCCTTGCCAATCCTCCATATATTTCCTTGGTTTCGGGACAAGCAGGCTGTCTTTTAAACTAGCTAACCTCCTTCCTGAGTTTTCCCAGCCTGTGCTGGGCCCTCCCCCTAACCCATCCGTTTCTGGGATCTTCTGGGGTCTGTGCCCTTTTCCTCACTGATCCATTTCCCCGGTTTTCCCAGGCTATACTCCTTCCCTTATGGTCACTATTTTGGCTCCTACTGCGCATGCCTCAAAGTTCTGGCATCTACGGGCACGTGCTTAGTACAAGGACCTCCCTCTGCACCATCTCAGCTTCTACTGCACATGGCCCCTGCAGAGGATTTTCCCCCTCGCTGTTTATCCCTCTCTCCCCCGCCCCCCAATCTGTTTTCTGGGGGGATTGAAAAGCCAGTCTTTCCTGCCTGCTCTGGGATTAATGTCCCTCTGGCCCAGGATGTGGCTGTCCCCTGAAGTGTCTGTGAAGCTGTAGCTTCCTAGTTAATCTGGCTTAATTAGATGTCTAGCTCTCTTCTCTTTCATTATTACCTAACTAGAGGCCCGATGCACAAAATTTGTGCAAGGGGCTCAGCCCTCACAGCCCCAGCTTCGTCCGGAAGACCATCTAGAAGGTCGTCTGGACGGTCGTTCTGCTGTTCGGCTGTCCAGTCTAATTAGCATATTACACTTTTATTATTATACACTAGCTGCCTATGCTAACAGTACTATTGACTAGTGTCCAATTGTACGGCTACACCACACAGTCTGTTGTCCATTCACTGGGAAGGGACATTGTACGGATATACCAGTTTCTGGCTGTTACAAATGCTGCTTCCATAAACATTCATGCCTTCATGCATACATACACGTTTCTGTTTCACCTTGGAGTGAGATGGCTGGGTCACATGGTAACTTCTATGTTTAATTTTTGAGGAACTGCCAAACTGTTTTCAAGTGACTGTACCATTTTTACATTTCTACCAAGAGTGGATGAGTTCATCTTTCCTTCTTTTTAAAAGTTATATAAGAATTAAGTGAATATCTGCTACTCTAAAAAGAAAATTTCAGAAATAGAGTATGAGAAGTTTAAGTTCCCTTTTATTCTGATTCTTTTCTGGTTCATGTTATTATTATTATTATTATTATTATTATTATTATTATTATTAAAAGTTTGGTGCATGTTTATCCAGAGCCTTTTCTTTGCATGTGCATGGCTGTGTGTCTATGTGTGTTTGCATGTGCATGCATGTACACATTTGCATGTGTATACATGTGCATGCCTTGTGTGTTTGCATGTCTGTATGTGTTTTTGCTTGTGTGAGCATGTGCATATGCATGTGTTTGCATGTGCGTACATACACACGGGTGTAAGTGTGGTTCTATGATACCCGTGGCTCTGGCTTCACTCTCTGCACAGTGCGGCCTGGAGGTCTTTCCTTGCCAATGCTCCGGGCTCTGCCGCAGTCTTTTGAACTGTTGCTGAGTACCCTACTCCAGTCACCGGGGGAATGTGTTTTTTACCATGGTTAGAATTTTACTTGCCCATCCCCTGAAAGAGGCAGGTCTCTTCTTTTCTCATGACTGAGGAAAGGCTGCCGGTGAGGAAGGACTGCGTTTCTCGGGTTGATCCTGGTCTCCTGGTTGCACATAGGTTGGCCACTCTTCCCGAGAGCGAGAGAATGTTCCATGAAAATGCCCTGGAGGACCATAGGTTCAGGCTCTGACACTGGGCGTGGGCTTCTCTGTTTGTCCCAGCAGAATTGCTCGGTCCTGTCCTTGGTGGTGAGGAGGCTCACTTCAGGTGAGTCATCCTGAGAAGGGCAAAAGGGCTTCACCTCTTCAACTCTCAGTTTTGCAGATGAGCAAAATTAGGTTTCTCTTTATCGTGTCAGAAATTTACCACATCTGCCCAATGTGGTGAGAACCTACTCTCTTCTTTAAAATAGACTGCATCAAAGGGTCCTCTTTACCTCTCCCTCAGCAAGTATCTGGGGCTCAATCATTTTTCACTTACATAAAATTGGGACTATATGGTGATATAGTTGTATACCCTGTCATAAACATGTTTTCATGTTATTAAATATTTAATCCAAAAGTTAAGTTAAATCCAAATCTTAATGGCTAATGATTTCACAATATTTCAAATAGGGACATACCATAATTTATCTAACCATTCCCATGGCTAATCGATTTTTACTAGTAGATGAAGATTTTGAGTAGCACTGAGGAAAGAAAAGTTATAAAAATCATTAATTGTGATTATCTAGGAATAATACAAAAATATTGCTATTATTTTTGGTGAAGAAGGTCAATTTTGTACAGTTTATTTCAACATAAATAAAATGTGAATGTGTTGAAAAAATCTTTAATTGTGAACATACTGAAATTAAGTCAGTTCCCAGGTTTTCATAAATTTTTTTTTTACTTATCTTCTCATGATAATGCCTTCCTCATTATTTTGAACTAACCATTTAATGCTATCCTTTTTCACTTTACTCACCAGCAAGACGTCCATCTTTAGAAGATGGTGTACAAAATTTGTGCTCATTGTTTGATAGCAACTTATAATTACACGTCACTTGCTAGTGTGGTCGTCTCTGATACGTGTGGCTGGTACAAAGTCTGTGGGTGCTCAGCCCTTCCATGGGGGAACCTGAACTTCAGTCTATTTCATGTGCAATGTCCCACCGTGTATCATCCGTGAAGAATAGAGACCATGACATAACCCCCTACATACCTCGAGATGCATTTCTAAAAAGTAAGAATACTTTCCTACATGGCAAGCAATAATGCTACCACAGCTAAAATTAATCATCTCATATCCTGTATACATTCAAGTTCCCTCAAAATGTCTTTTGTAGCTTATTTATCCAAACCAGGAACCGCCCCCAGACCATGCACTGCGACCGGTTGTTAACGCCCCATGGGTGTCTTAGTGTAGTCTCTTGTCTTTTCTTCGTGGGAATCTCCTTGTTTCAGCCACTGGGCCTTCGAGGACCCCTTGCTTACCTGTGGTGTCATTTAACTTGTTGCTCTCTCCCCTGTATCTTTTTTATTATTATTATTGATTTCAGAGAAGGAGAGGGAGAGAGAGAGAGAAACATCAATGATGAGAGAGGATCATTGATTGGCCGCCTCCTGCATACCTCCTATTGAGGATTGAGCCCACAAACTGGGCATGTGCCCTTGACAGGAATCGAACTCGGGACCCTTCAGTCCACAGTCCGACACTCTATCTGCTGAGCCAAACCGGCTAGGGCTCCCCTGTATTTCTTTGAAGTTACTTCAATGGGGCTTGCTTCCAGGCTGCTCCACACATCTCTACTGGTTCCCAGTGGAGGATGCAGAGGCTACAGTTAATCTGCAAGTTTCTCCCAAGGAAGAGTGACGTTTACCACCAACTTGCTCAGCTTTACGACTCACTTGACCTCACAAGAGCAGTGACCCCTGAGCCTCAGGTGGTGTCCAACAGATCTATCAGATCCAAAATACATTCCATGAACAAGAAAATGGCCTTGATTTGCAAAAGTCCATAGCTGGCCATAAACAGGATGGGGCAAAAGTAGATTCACAGTTGTTCGTATGGAAAATAATATAATAATAACAATACAAGAATTAACCTGTGTTTCTTGTACTCAAAACTGTATATCTCCCTTTGCCCCATCCTGTGTAATTTTATTTGCTCAGGAAAAATGACCTCCACACCGATAATAATGACAATAACCACCAGGCAGGGAATAAACGCTTTGACAGTGACTTTGATCCTTGGGCAAGCCACGTGGCTGCTTGGGACCTCGGTTATCTCTAAGGCAAGTTTGTAATAAATGATATGAATGTCCCTCGTGGCTTTTAGCTTCAATAAATAGATTTCCCTTTTAGTGAAGTCTTCCAGTTAGTTACCTGGAGATTTGTAACTGGTGAAACCTCCTAAGAAAAGGGTTACACCTCAAATCAGTTGTGCTTGAGCTTGTAATAACATGCCCATAGGGCCAGGCTATGGTCTCACCTAGGGTTTCTGTAATTTTGCCCCTTGTATCTGCAAATACTAGTAAGCAGGCATGACAACACACCATACACCATACCCCCCACACACACACACCTTTGCAGATATCATTCATTCATCAGCAGGGGCAACCCATGCATGGGACTTTTTTTTTAACACTCCCTTCTTCCCCACCCCCCCCACCCCCGCACCCCCGGCTCTGCACACATTGAAGCTGTATGTAGTAAAAGGTTCTCATCTGAGATTGGCAGCCAGTTAGAAAAACCTTTTAGGAACAAGGCAGATGTGTTTGATAGCTTCTGGCTCAGAAAAAACACACATGCAGCCAACCAAACAGCACTTCTTGGCATTCTGAGCTTTCTAGTTTTAATCAGCATTCTCGATTTTACTCACCATCCATCTTCCCTTTTACCATTAAAAATAAACCCTTCCTTGAACTTTTGCCCTTGGAGGGGCTTTTTTCATTGTTGTTGTTTTGCTTCTTTGCATTCTTTCAAGAGAACTAGAATGCCCACAAGGGGTACCTGAGATTTGGAATAAGTGCCACTCCCAGTGTCTCTGGTTTCCCAGAAATGATGCCTCTCAGGCTAAGCTCATTCCTACAAAGCCAGTGTGCTTGGACCCTGTGCATGTTCTCTTATCTTTTCTCTAAAAACTAGTGGCCCGGTGCACAAAATTCATGCACGGGGTGTATCCCTCAGCCCAGCCTGCACCCTCTCGCAATCCAGGACTGCTGGCTCCTAACCACTCACCTGCCTGCCTGCCTGATCACCCCCTAACCACTCTGCCTGCCGGTCTGATCGCCCCCAACTGCCCCCCTTCCAGCCTGATCACCTCTAACTGTACCCCCACCAGCCTGCTCGCCCCCAGCTATCCCTCCGCCAGCCTGCTCGCCCCCAACTGCCACCCCCTGCCGGCCTGCTCACCCCCAACTGCTCCCCCCTGCTGGCCTGCTCACTCCCAACTGCCAACCCCTGCCAGCCTGCTTGCCACCAACTGCCCCCCCCCCCAGCCAGCCTGATCACCCCTAACCACCTCTGCCTCGGCCCCGCCACCATGGCTTTGTCCAGAAGGATGTCCAGAAGGTCTCCCGGTCTAATTAGCATATTACCCTTTTATTAGTATAGATAATCCCAAAGAAATATGCCCAAATGAGAGTCAAGCAGGAAAATGTGGGCCATGAACTGGACCAGAATCAGTTGGGAAACCTAAGCTGAACATCTCTCCTCCTCGCAGAAAAAAGAGCGACTTTTAAACTAAGGGGCGACGCCGAAGCCGGTTTGGCTCAGTGGATAGAGCGTCGGTCTGTGGACTGAAAGGTCCCAGGTTCGATTCCGGTCAAGGGCATGTACATTGGTTGTGGGCACATCCCCGGTAGGGGGTGTGCAGGAGGCAGCTGGTCGATGTTTCTCTCTCATCGATGTTTCTAGCTCTCTATTTCCTCTCCCTTCCTCTCTGTAAAAAAATCAATAAAATATATTTAAAAAAAAAAAAAAGATAAACTAAGGGGCGAGGGGTACGTAACTGGCTCACAGACTGTACCTGGCTCCACTACTCCGTGTTTATTACGTAAACCCCTGAGCCCCGTTTCCTTGTGCCGGGGCTTATGAGACCGGGTGAGGACACAGCCTGCACCTCCACTCCCAAGCCCCCGGGGAGCTCCCTCTGGCCTCTTGTGATCCAATTTCAAAATGACTTGTCTGTTCCACCTGCTCTGAAAGTCTCGTGGTGGCCTCTTACTGAAACATTTGAGTCCGGCCTAAGTATTTGAACAAAATCTAAAATAAGAAAAGATTCATTTCAGGCAAAGAAAATCTCCCACAATGCTAGTATTAGAGAATTCGGTTATTCTCTTTTGCTCATTTCATCACCTACAAAAAGCATTTATTAGGATAAGCTCGTGATAAATGCCCATCCAGCATCTGAATTAGCTCAGGATTCCCAAGTCCTTTCCTGTTCATTTCTGCTCTTCCCCACTAACACACACACACACATTCATGCACATCATATATACACTTTATACACATGTGCACCCCTACTGCATCCCCATACGTTCATACACACGTTAACACACCCATACACAACACACACGCACATGTATATGCACACACATGCACACATGCTCATGGACACACACTCTTTTTACATTCTCTTGGCATAATTTCTTTTTTTGTTTAAATATATATTTGATTGATTTCAGAGAGGAAGGGAGATGGAGAGAGAGATAGAAATATCAATGATGATAGAAAATCATTGATTGGCTGCCTCCTGCATGCCCCTTACTGGAGATTGAGCCCACAACCCAAGCATGTGCCCCGACTGGGAATCGAACCATGACCTCCTGGTTCATAGGTCGACACTCAACAACTGAGCCACACCGGCTGGGCTCTGCATAGCAATTTTTTAAAAAAATACAGGTTAATTTTATTAACCAATGTCACCCTAATAAAGTTAAATAAAATAGAAATCCAGGAAGAGATCAGTTCCCATGTCTTCCCCACGAGCTGTATTACCCACTCACTCTCCAGGAAAGCGACTTCCTGCACTTGGTTTTTAAATTCAACTGTCAGAGCCGTTTTCTTTCAGCTGTAAATAATTTTTTCAAGGAGCAATACCTCCAAATGCCTCTTTCTCAGAGAGCATCTTAGAGCAAGCATGTCAAACTCAAAGGCTAACCCGGGCCAAATAAACGAGGCATGCAGCCCGCGGGCCGCGAGTTTGACATGCTTGTTCTGTGTTCAGTCCGTGGGTTCCTCACAAAGATGAGGAAGTAAACAAACCTCCCCCAACAACCACAGCCTACAACTTTGAGTGAACAAACACCAATTTCTATAGTAAACATCCCATGACAAATTTTGCGGCCTCAAGGTTCAGATCAACAATTCGTAGAATTATTGTTTTAATGATGACATTACAGGAAAACTACTCGCTCTTTGGGTAAAGACAATGAGATAAAATAGTAGTCCAGACTTAGCCAAGTTCACTATCCTTTTTATTTGGATCAAACAAAGGCACTCTCACAGCAGTCGTGTCTACAGCTTCTCATTCTCTCAAGATCACTCTTTTAAAAAAAAAAAAAAATTAAGGTTGTTTTTTTGTTCTACTTTTTGTTTTTATACTATATGTAGCATTTAAGTATAGTTTGCAAAATACAACATGTGGTTTTAAGTTTCACAAAGAATAGAAAAAAGTTTTAGGAATGTTAATAGCTAATCCCCATGGCATTCGGTGAAAACGTAGGCGAGTGTGTTAGTTCACCCGTCGCTTTGAATGTTTCTCTGTCACCATGTTTGCCCAGAGGTGCTGTGCTCCAGCGTCTCCCTTGACCTTGGAGGAAATGTTGAAGGGGTCATCATATTTGGGCTAAAGTCCTTGCACTTGTAAGTACTCCTGGAATCTTTACGAGTAAAGAAGATCAGCACAAGATGATTTTGTTGCGAGTCAGTTGGTCTTTCTTTCTTGACACCACATTCTGACAGTTGTTAAAAGAGAAAAATACAGTAGCATTGACTTTTCATCTTCTATTCATATCTTTATTCACTGTTCTTGGGAATGGATGTAAATTAGCCAGTTTTTTTTCTCCTGAAAATCAAGTGTGTGAAAGTCTTTTAAAAAAATTTATATATATATATATATATATATATATATATATATCCCATTGATTTAATCCATTTCACAAGAAAAAATGCAAAATTAAAAGGCATTAAAACCAGCACTTCTTTGATAAAATGATCATTATGATTAACTGATTTGAAAAATTACAAAACACTGTTTTTTTATACGTTAGAAATAAAATCTAAGCACAGTGGTCTTTATTTGCCCAATAAAATTTCTAGGGAGGTTAAAATTATTTTTTACTTTAAATATTTAAGTATGATTTTTAGCCCATTGGGCAATTTTATTGATGTGATTAACTTCTAGGTTGGTATAACTAATATACCCCTCAGTCCACGTCAGTCATTCGAGAACCATCACTTTGATTTTCCAAGATCCAATTAAATTTTTATTTTAAACTCCCATTTCATGGGGAAGGAGGAGAATATGCATCATTTTGTACCCCACTCATCCAATCTCCTGCATGTTTTCCATGAAGCTGATCTAAATTCCAGTAGGAGAAAGCTCTGTACATTGACGATTGCTGTAGACATATCAGAATTATATTTGGTTATTGAATTGCTTTTTTATTAGTATTCCAGTTAAGAGGAATGGGACCAGGGGAGTAGCTGTCAGAATGAAGAAGAGGGGAGTGGCGGTTTGGAAAGTCATTTCAGGAGATATCATTGCTGGATACGCTGGAAGCAGCAGGAGGGAAAGGAGAACTCATAGATACCTCTGAATCGTCTCATGGGTGGATGATGATAAAATGATTGATGATGCAATGGGGTCAAGACAGACTGGGGGACTCTCTTTCGGTGCACTGAATTTCGGTAGCCGTTGGGACACCCCATTGGAGAAAACCTGTAAGCTAAATAGAAGCTGGGTGTGCAAGTGAGAAGCATGGCTTGAAGGTGCAGATTTGATGGCCATCCTCAGACATGACAGATGAAACCCTGGGAATGAATGGAGTCGCACAGACAAGGAGGGGACAGTGCTAAGACAGAGCAGCTGAGCAGAGACTTGCAAGGGATATCAACTTTCAGAGGTGAGCAGGAGCAGAGCCAGCCCTGGGGAGTGAGGAGCAGAAAGCACAGGAGTGATGAGCAGAGCAGCAAACAGCAAACACCAAGGAAAGGGTGAAGAGGAGGAGGTCCTTGCTGCGAAATGCTGCAATGCTGACTTCAATGAGGCACTGGATTTGGCACCCATCAGGCCATCTGATGGCTTTCGAGGAGTCTATTTCAATAGGGAGGAGAAGACAACAGTCAGGCTTCGGGGTGACTGACAGGTGACGTGGGAGCTGTCATGAGAGATTACTCTCAAGGAGTTTAGCAAAAAGAGAGAAGAAAAAGATTTGGGCAAAGGACACATCAGTTTGGGGTTAATGTTTGTCCTTGTTTTGTTACATTTTAAATCTGAGGGAGACTTGAATAGGATTTTAACCCAAGGAGGGATCAAAGAAAGAGGAAGAGAATGAAGATATAGGAGTTAAAACAAATAAAGGAGAGCCCTGGCCAGTGGCTCAGTTGTTTGGAGTATTATCCTCTTACACACACACATACAAAAGGTTGCAGATTCTATTCCTGGTCAGGGCACATACCTACATTGCTAGTTCAATCCCCTGTCGGCTTGTGCATGGGAGGCAACCAGTCGATGTTTCTCACTCTCTTTCTCTCTCTCTCTCTCTCTCTCTCTCCCTCCCTCCCTCCTTCCCTCTCTCTCTCAAATAAACAAAAACATATTCTTGGTGAGAATTAAAAAAAGAAAGAAAAGCAAAGAAAGGGCATCCAGCTTTCTTGGTGACCTTCAGTTTCTGCCTCATTTCTTCCTTAAAGAGAACAGAAATGAGGCCTGACCGTTAGAAGGAAGGTGCCTTCATTGAGGTGAGCGCATAAAACAATGACAAATGAAACCAAAGGTGCTTTTGTATCGGCTTTTATTTTCTCTTTACATCGTTAAATAAAAGTAAAGTCCACTTAATAATGAAATTCAAATTACAAGCATGTATAAAGTAGAGCTCAACCACCTCCCCCCACATCTATCACCTTCTCTTATCCCGGCCCAGATTTGGGGCTAAGGAGTTTATTGCTCTGCCTTTCCGAATTTATTGTATGTGCATTTATAACTAACCAGCTGGGATCTTACTGGGACTCCTATTCTCCAACTTGATTTTTCACTGTATTACACATCTTTCCATGTCAGTGCACATGAATCCTTCCTTGTTCTTTCTGACAGCTGCAGAAAATTCCACTTTCTTGCAGCATAATTTAGTTAACATTCCCCCAAAACAGGAACATTTAACCGATCTCAAGATTTTTACGACGTCAAAACCTCAGTGAACATCTCTGTACACACATCTTGGTGCTCTTGTTTTTTCTTCAATAAATTCTTAGAAGTGAAGGCAAATCACTGGGTCAAAGGGTGTGTGCATTTTCAGTTTTGATACTAATTTTTAGTTTGCTCTCAAAAAAAAAAAAAAAAAAAGCCATACTGCTCTATCCGTCTACCAAAGTTTTGAAGAACGTCTTTTTGCTCGTGCCCAAGGCAATACTGAGTGGTAATCATCTTTAAGTATTCCCTGGCTTTTTGATGGCTCACTTTGAGCAGAAATGCACAAACTCCATCAGGGAGCTTACTTTTCTAGAAAAGCAGAAGAGGGGTCATCTGTTGGATTTGAAGAGGAGGAAGGGGATGAATGTGTGAGGACTAGGACCACTTTAGGAGACAGCCACTCAGGTGAGGTGGAGCAGCAACTGACCCAGAAGGTCTAAGCAGCTGGAAAGCCCAGAGGAAGTTGTGTGTGTGTGTGGGGGGGGGGGGGGGGGGAGTCCAAACATTTTTATAAAGCCAATACAGTTAGTTATGTGACTTTTCTGGTTTGGCAGCAAGAACCAAAAAGTGGGCAGCTGGATGGGTTTATGGCTGAAATGGATCGAGTTGATGGTGTAACAGAGTCACTTGGTGAGAAATAGACACTTCTCATGGTTGAGTGATGACATGGAGGTCTGCACTTGGGAGCATGAGAGGTGAGTCGAGGAGAAGGGCTGATAGAGCAGAGGGACACAGAAGGTCCAAAAGACCACAGTTCGGTGACAGGTCAGGGGCAAGGCTGAAGGAGAGTGAAGGAGTTGGTGTGCAGGGAGCTGGTGATGACCAGAGAGGTCTTTCCTGAGTTCCAGATGTCCGCGCTGCAATGGCCACTGCGGACTATTGGTGAGGTGTGGGGAGCGGAGCAGGAGCTACAGGGAAACAGAGCTAAAGGTGGCTAGCCAGCAGCAGGCAGAGCCAGGACAGAGCGGGGCCCGGTGGGTCCTCATGGGGATGGCAAGACAGGGTGGAGTCCGATGCCGCAAACCTCGGGTGTGCCTGAACGAGTGAAGTGTCAGAGGTTTTTCTACTTGTGACTTATTCACCGATATTTTCAGCAAAGCAGTGATATTTTGGCAACATTAACTCCTAAAACTAGTTGCTAACCTAATATTTAAACTCTTGGAGGTTGTTAGGGAACTCACAAGTCAGGCCATTTCAGGTTTATGCTCTTTCTGCCCTTTCTACCTTGCTTCCCCAAGATAACTCTTTCCAGCCCCTCAAGATTCCACTCAGGGATCTTCCTCAATGCTTGCCTTGGAGCCCTAGATTGAGTTAAGTGCCCCTTATCTGGTTTCCCAAAAGATGACCACGTAAAGTGGACATGACCTTCTAATGGGTCTCTCTCTCCTATCACACAGGAGCCTGGAGCAGGGACCTTTTTCCTATCATCTTTGAGCTTAATATCTTCCTCGATGCTTGCCTGGGAGCCCTCCTTGTGGGAGGGTTCAGGTTGATCATATAATAAAGATTCCTTCCTTCAAGGAGCTTGAAATGCAGTCGTGGGAAGGACAACCATGCATAAACTAAGAATGGCATGTCCTTCATTGAATTTACCCATCTCATTGAGAAAACCTCCATTCTTGAACATACTTGCACGGGGCCAATTCATACCTTCCAAAGCATCCTACCTTTGTAGGCAACACTTCTGAGCAAACGGAAGTCTGTTTTTTACCTTCTATGATGAAATGCAATTGGTGGACTCCTTTGCACTGACAGTGGTCCAGTCAACATTTAGCGAAGGTCACATCCGGGAGTGCCCACCTTCCTAAGTAAGACCTGGTACAGGCTCTCCAATATTGTGTATCTCTTTCTGCAATTTGAAATATGACAAATGGAAATATACATCTCTGGATGCTTCTACTGCTTCACCTGAGGCAGAGTCTGGTTCCTTGCTCAGGACAACCTTCTCTCCCTCAGAATCCTCACGCCCACCTACAACTATTCCACACACCCTCTTCAAGCCGAGCCCAAATTCCACCGCCCTCTGAACCTCCCTCTACTTTCAACAGAGGGGACCATGCCCTTCTCTGATGCATGCCACTTATTGTCAGCTTTGAGATTGTTTTTGCAAGCCTGCTTTCCCCCTTGACTTGTTTATAAGGCCATGGGTGAAGGGGACAAATTCCACCTTGCTCACTTGTCGCCTTCCCTATTAATGTCTTTCATGGGTCCAGTTTTCCATGAGCAATCGCTGAACACAAGAACTGAGCCTGTTGGTCTAACTCAAACACATTGGTGTACAATGGGGTGAAGGATAAGGATTTGGCGCGTGTCACCATATTCACAGGAAATTTTTCTTGTACTTCCCAAGAAGGTATTCCTCACAACCCATTCCTGACTTGTTTTTAGGTAGGCTTACCTTTTTTGATGATTTTGTTGTTTGTTTCCTCTGGGGGGTTTTAATGTGTGGAGAGTTATCAGTGAAACTAATCTATCATTTTGGCTAAGAAATTAGCTTCATCGAGTTATCAGTGAAACTAATCTATCATTTTGGCTAAGAAATTAGCTTCATCCACACACTCTTAAAGGGAGTTGTAGTGTTTTATGGTGAACCACTTCCTTGCCTGACCTTCTTTAATGCCTGTGATAGTGATTTTACTATCTAATTTGTCAGCACCCTCCAATACTCTGCCGGCCACTAGAGCATTTTGAAACCCACTACTGAAGGAGCCAACAGCGGAAGAACTGAAAATAACCTCTTACACTACAGACCTACTCAAATGCCCTAGCTCCTGTACAGGCTGTTTCAACCCTGGGCTCTTCCCTTCTTGAAAGTCTTGGATATGTTCTCAGATATAGCTGGGGTCGGAGAAGATGGCCAGGATCCATGACATGCAGGATGCCATATTCCAAAAGCTCTGCCTTCTTCAAGATAATCCCCCAAATGATTTCCCCCCTAAACATTTCCCACCTACTACCAGTTCAGTGTTTCTCAAACCTTCCTCTTTCCCATATGACCTTCAAGATTTTTGCCTTCTCTGCATACCAGCTCTATTAATTGTTTAGAAAATGATTATCTGCCCGGCCGGCATGACTCAGTGGTTGAGTGTCGACCCATGAACCAGGAGGTCATGGTTTGATTCCCAGTCAGGACACTCACCTGTGTTGCAGGCTTGATCCCCGGTGTAGAGCATGCAGAAGGCAGCCGATCAATGATTCTTTCTCTCATCATTAATGTTTCTACCTCTCTCCCTCTCCCTTCCTCTCTGAAATCAATAAAAATATTTTTAATGATTTCCTCTTTTTACTAAGGTAAAACCTCATCTTAGTCCCCCCCCCCCCCCAAGCTCACACAAAGATCTATACACTTGATCTTAGCCAAAAGGCCGAGAAGCGGTCATGCAAAGATCTATAGAGTAGACTTCGTGAATCCCTCCACTGCTCCCCTCAGATTCCCACTACCATGGCCACAGAACCTTGCACACCAAGGGGGCTCTGTAAATAGTGGCTGAATGAGTGACTCTGTCAACACAGCCCAGAAGACCATGATCACCTTCCCATTCCTCCTTTGCCTAGTCTAGCTTTAAGCGCCTTGAAATTGGTGGTCCCAGTGGTACCACCAGTTTCTGGCCATTTATAAACTCCCAAGAGCCTCATTTAGTAATAATCTAAAAAGAGTTGATCTCCGGGAACTCATACAACTTAACAAAAGGAAGATTAACAACCCAATCAAAAAATGGGCAACGGACCTAAGTAGATACCTTTCAAAAGACGACAGAAGGAAGGCCAAGAGACATATGAAAACATGCTCAAAGTCACTAATCATCCGAGAGATGCAAATCAAAACGACAATGCGGTACCATCTCACACTTGTCAGCATGGCTATCATCAACAAATCAACAAACAACAAGTGCTGGCGAGGATGCGGAGAAAAAGGAACCCTCATGCACTGCTGGTGGGAATGCAGACTGGTGCAGCCACTGTGGAGAACAGTGTGGAGTTTCCTCAAAAAACTAAAAATGGCACTCCCATTTGATCCCACGCCTAGGAATATATCCCAAGAAACGAGAAACACCAATCAGAAAGGATATATGCACCCCTATGTTCATAGCAGCATAATTCACCATAGCTAAGATTTGGAAACAGCCTAAGTGCCCATCAGTAGATGAATGGATTAAAAAACTGTGGTACATCTGCACAATGGAATACTACACTGTGGTAAAAAAGAAATTCTTACCATTTTCAACAGCATGGAACTGGAGAGCATTATGCTAAGCAAATTAAGCCAGTCAGAGAAAGATAAATATCACATGATCTCACTCATTTATGGAATATAATAAACAACATAAACTGATAAACAAAAACAGATCCAGAGACAGAGAAGCATCAATCAGATCGTCAAACCTCAGAGGGAAGGTAGGGGAGAGTGGGGGTAAGGGGAAGAGATCAACCAAAGGACTTGTATGCATGCATATAAGCCTAACCAATGGACACAGACAACAGGGGGGTGAGGGCATGAGTGGGGGGAAGGAGGGGTAATGGGGGGATAAGGACACATATGAAATACCTTAATCAATAAAGAAACTAAAAAAAAACTCGTTCCAGAAATGAAACAGAAGCATAAATAAATAAATAAATAAATAAATAAATAAATAGAGTTGATCTTCATTTTATTTATGTTGAACTATACTAAGAGGTGTTTATGGTCTGGTTTGTATGCCTCCCATCCAATCCTTCAGAACTGATACATACACGCGCGCGCGCGCGCGCGCGCACACACACACACACACACACACATTTTTAAAAATTGTCACAACAACTTAAAAAAATAGGGTGAGACTAAGAAGCTCACTCTTAAAGTAGGTGGGAATGTTCTGCCTCACAGCTCGAAGTGTTTGCTTTAGTGATCAACCCAAGCTAGTAAACAGCCCAAAGCACAAGTTCAGCCTTTTCATGAGCCAAATTCATCAATTTAAGACCAAAATACGTGTTCATATTTGCTGACACTATTTAGACAGCTTATGTAACAACCCTCCACTCAGCTGGATAGATTGGCTAAAAGTGATATGACATCCTTGGTACAGAAGATTTTAGGTTAAAATAGGATTTTAAATAAGAACAATGAGCGGCTTTGCAGAACAACTTACAAAATTCCCAAGCCACAAATATACTCACAAATAAAATATGTGGCCACTGCTTTAGTCCCCCTACATTAATAACACTTAGGAGTTTGCCTGTTAAGAAAATACACTTACATTTCCTTTGAATACAAACAGACAACTCTATTTTCTTAAATGTCATAAAAGTGTTTATGAAATTCTTTCTTTGTCTTGGATCCACACCTATTCAAGTGAATTCAATGAATATCTATTGTAGAACAGAAGACAGTGAAGATCAACTATTGGAATGGACTATGTCTAGCCCATAGTAGGCACTAAATAATGACAACTATTATTATCAAATTCAGCAAACACTCACTGAACAGAAATGTGAGAAGTGCCTGGTAGAGCAAACATTTCACTGAACTGGGAGGGGTCCTGATGGAGTGGGGGCTTGAGAACCCGCCCTTTTGGACCTTGCCGGGAGCCAGAGATTCTGCCCAGAAGCCACTGGGAGGCCAAAGTGAAGTTGGGCAGGAAATGAAAAGAAAAATGAAATTCTTGATATCAGAATGTAATTAACACCCACTGTCCCAGAATAGTTCACATCTGCTTTCTGGTTTTGCTCTTGAAAACCTATGTATATTAGTTTCGTCCCAAACTCAAACCTCAGATGTCCCCACCCAACCCTCTGAGGTCTTGAACATGTGACCGTGGCTCTGGGTCTCTTCTTCCATAATGTAAACAGGTGGGGCCAGATCTCTAAAATCCTTTCTAGACTTTTAGGTCCCTGTTGTGATCCATTTTAAGTTGCACTGTGGAGTGGCCAAAATCAACATAAACCCAAAAAGCATTACCTAAGTTACTGTATCTATTCATGAGTCAGGGCTAATGCCAAATACCTCTCCTCGAGTTCCAGTCCCCCAGATTCCTTCCCTCTCTACTAGTATGCTCCTTAGTCTGTCTATGTGTTGAGCTCACTTCTTCGCTTACTCATTGCCACCCCAGTGACGGCATCTGGCTCATGTCGCTCTGCCTTCAGAGCCTACAGAAATGCCTACTCAATGGCCAAAGCCCAGTCAATGGCTGTCACCCACCCAGCCCCAACCTCGTGGCATCTGCAGTGTGTTTGCTCTTCTACACGTTTGCTCTTCTAGGACAGCGTTAAAGAGAGGGCCGGATCGCTCCTGGAGTGTCCATAGGGACCCAGGCCACACGATGCGTTGGACTTGCTGGCGGTGAGGCCACGGAAGCCTTCTTTCAACAAGCTTGCCGGGTGATTTTAGGCATAATCGTTTGAAATTCGCTGCTCTTTCAACGACTAAGTTCGCGATTATTTTTTAAGGAAAAGGGGTGTTTTATTAGAGATTTGTTAAAAAAAAAAAAAAAAAAAAAAAACACAGGAATATAAAAGAAAAGGTAGGCGGGGTGGGAAGGGTGTCGTTCAAAGCTATAAGGTCCAGGAACCTGGCCCTGGTGCTGTCGGCCTATCTCAGCCAAGTGGGAACTCCAGGAGAGAAGAGAAAGTCTGGAGCGGGGGAGCACCCGACGCCCCGGGAGCCCGTCGAAAGGTCCAGAGTCAGTCGGGTGGCCAAAGCCCTCGGGGTCGCCAGGCTGCCAGCCGTGAGGGATGAGCCCTGCGCAGCATCAGATTCCAGGCTCCAGCGTGGAGTCCCCAAGCAGCCCCGCCCCTCCTGTTACCTTGGCAACAGCGGCCCGCCCGCAGACAGCGTGGCGCGAAAAGGTGGGACTTCCGGTTCTGGGAACCAATGCGCATGCGGAGACCGGCCAGTCACAGGGAACTTCCTGTCACATGATCTTAAAGGCCAATAAAATATACTAACTCCGGGGTCACGTGCCTCCGTTGCCATTAGCAACCAGAGGCTTCTAAACAGCCCGCCCGCCCTCCGCAGCCGCTGCGGTCCAACCTCCTTGGTGGTCCCAGTTCTGGGAGGGCTGCGCCTGGCCTGGCCTCTCCCGCTCCTTGAGTCCGCTCACTCCCCCCTGCCGCCATGGTGAGTAGCGACCCGCTGGCACCGTGCCGGGAGTGGGCAGTGGCCGGGGCTGGAGTTGCGGAGCGGGGCCCCGCAGTGATGGCGTGGCCTGCGCCGGGTTGGAGCCCGCTTCTGGGCCTCCTTGAGGAGGGGAGGCCGCACCGGGTGCGAGGGCACAGTTAACCTCGGCCGTAGCCCATCCGGGATAGTCCTAGCTGAAGAAGCCCTACCCAGGCGGCCTCGCTCCGCCGCGTGGCGTGGCGTTACTCCTCGCCAGGTCACTCCGCGCAGGCGGATGGTGAAGAGAGCTGGCGGGACTCGCTGCTCTCAGGATTCTCATTCGCTTCCAAAAACGCCAAGTGTACACACACACACACACACACACACACACACACACCCTTTAACAGCATAAACAATTATGTGTTAAGGAGCCGAGGAGGGAGAACGTGGATGAATCCAGCTTTCTGATGTGAGAATGACTTGAAGAGTCCAAGCCTCCCATTTTACAGCTGAGGGGACTTGGGTGTCATTTCTTTTCGTTTTGACCTGTTGAAAAGACGCCCCGTTTTCCTGGGTGCTAAAACAGTGTAGCTATAAAATGAAAAAGAATTTCATTAATCTTTAGCTCATAGTTGTCAAGCTGTCATCTGGCTTAAATTCAAGAACAATTAATGGCTATGTCAAAACCAAATCTAATGTTTAAAGCTGTATGAGAGGAGGTAAAGTTGAGTTGCTATAACAGAAATCTAAAAAACAATGGCTTAAAGAATACAGAGGTTAGTTCCGTCTCTCTCGCTTAACAGCCATCTCTCTGCTCATCTCAGGTGAGTGGGTCAGTGACATCCATTACTGAGAAGTAGTCTGTGGTCACACCTGACTGCAGGGGGACTGGGAAGTGTCCCCTTGTTGGGCAGCCATGCACCTGGGAAGAAGGGAACAGGATTTAATGGCCTTCTGGCGTCTCCACCACAAGACAGCCTGTGTTTTCCTTGTTGGTTCCTTTATTACAGTTTCAAGACTAACAAATTACTTCTCTCTCTTTCAGGCAGAGTTGGGCCTAAATGAGCACCATCAAAATGAAGTTATTAATTATATGCGTTTTGCTCGTTCAAAAAGAGGCTTGAGACTCAAAACTGTAGATTCCTGCTTCCAAGACCTCAAGGAGAGCAGGTATCCCGGTGGGAACATGGGTCCTCCCGGCAGCCAATGTGGGGAGGCTGTGGCAGAGGCCATGCAAACCATTGCCAGGATAATCATGGTCAGTTATCACTGAGAGCAGCTACATGGCCACATGGATGTGTGAGACTCAAACTGTGGTGGGAGCGATCTGTTCTCAAACCTGCACGCATAAGGGGTTGCGGTGGGACCACGGGCCTGTCACCTCCACCTCCCGAGTCTGTGTTTCCGTCTGCAGAGTGAGGGGATTGAAGAAGTTGGCCCCAGAATTCCCTCCCAACTCAAACACTGTCTGTGGGAGATGGATTTTTAATGCTGTTGTTGATGATGATGATCACCTTTATGGAGTAGTCAGTGGTCCGTGGAGTTTTAACTGAGAGAAGTTACATATTTTTGTTTTATTTTATTTTTGAGTCTCAAGAATGCTAGGAGAAGCAACATATAATTATCATTGATTTTCTCATAGGCATGTACTACCTTGTGAATAGTTCCTACAATTATTGAAATGCTAATAATTGTAGCATTTCAATTACTCAGGATAAGTAATAGAAAGGAAGGAGAAATTGTAGAGAGCGCCTGGGAAGGCACATGAGCTGATTGTCGGCTGAGTCCAGTGACGCTGGCAGAGTCAGGTGTGTCGTCAGCCTGACCCTTACTTAGCTCAAGCGCCAGGGGGTGGGTTTCATTATCTAAGTTCAGCCAGGCGCAAGGAACGAACGCAATTATCCGGGCCCAGCCAGGAGTGACAATTACAGAGAAGCCACAAGAATGAAGAATTGCAGCTTGATCCTTAACCATGATTTCACATAATTTCCTTTGTCTTAAACTCTAGTAAAACTTCCTGGAATTATGCCGTATATAATAAAGGCGCTGCACCAGCTCTGGGTCACTCTCTCCATCAGAGGGCAGCTGTCCCACCCGGTCCCAGCTTTCCCTACTGCCTCTGTGTCTGTCTCTTTCTTTTTCTCAATCCCCTGTCGTCCCTACTCAGGACTCGTCCACTCTCTAGCCGTGCTGGTCGCGGTAAAGAGAGACTACTTATAAGAAATTACTTCTTCCAGGTGACTTTGGAAATTACTAACTGTGACAAGACGAATTTCAGTGAAGAATAAAAAGATTTTTAAACTGAAAAATTAAAGAAAAAAGTAAATAATTTGGGGGAATGTCTCCCGGCATGTACTTGTATGAAAGGATGTCCACATTTGAAGAATGAGCCACAATTTAATTGCTTAAATAGACATCAAAATTTAATGCAGCTTAAGTTATTTTCAATCTGCTCTATTTATAAAGGGGATAGCTCCCAGAGATTGTCACAGTAACCCGTCATCCCCCCCATGTCCCAGTGCAGGTTTCTTCTATTCTGTAGTTGGTTTTGTTGTTCATGCGGAAGTTTGGGTTGTTGCATTGCAGGCTGGTGGACGAGACCTTCACCATCGATGAAGTCTCCGAGGTTCTGAGCGGCTTGCAGGCTGTGGTTCACAGCGAGGTGGAGTCGGAGCTCATCAACACGGCCTACACCAACGTGTTACTCCTGCGGCAGCTTTTCTCGCAAGCCGAGAAGTGGTACCTCAAGCTGCAAACGGATATCTCTGAGCTTGAAAACAGGTAATAAAATTTGGACCTGCAGTTATGACAGTAGCGGCCCAAACACGTTCTTAAAAGTTAGTGAATGTCTTCTCGGGGCAGGTGCGCAAGAAAATTCAGGCTGGGCAGCGGCACAGCATGGGTCCTGAGTGACCTCTTGGGTGCCACTTGACGTCCTCTTCAAAATTCTCTGCTTCTACTGTTCCTGGGCAATGTATGTAGTGGCCCGATCAGCATTACAATAAATCTTTAGAGATAGGTCAACTAGACCTATCTTTTAAATAGGAAATGTAAAAAAATTTTTATAATCCAAACATCATCAAAGAGCTCATTAATTTTTTAAAAACCGGCAAGCTTGAAACTCATCCTCGGGAAAGTCATGCAGAAATCAGGAAAGCCTGACCTCTGACCTGGGGGCTGTCATCTAAGCACAGCTGCAGCTTGTGGGCCATGTGGAGTGTTGACCACACGGGTGGGCCTGTGGTAGGGAAGGAAAACCATGCGCAGGTTACTGGCGAGTCAAGGAGAAGCTGGCTGGGAAGGAGCTTGGACACGCAGTGACTGCATTCCCACTGAGGCTCTTGTGCGTCGGCTCTCACTCCCCTTTCCAAAGGAGAGGAAGCAGTCAGGCGGCTCACGCAAACCACTGTCTCTCTGGGACTGTGTCAGACTTCTTCAGGTGGCTCGCACTACTGTAATCCCATCTTTGTGAGGCTACTCTATTAAAATCAGTTTGTCTTTCTTGAACATCCACTAGCTAATGATGTATGTTATATGACAATCTCCCTATAGCACCTCAGAAATACAGAGTTGCCTACAAATTTCAGACATATTTGTCCAACTTTGTAGTTCTAGCAGTTACACTGCACACTCAGTGCGTGGCAAGTCCTAGGTGCTGTGGCAGACTCAGAGTTGAGGCCTGTGTTTGGACGTTGACCGCTGGTAACTGGATATAACCCTGACGTGGGGAGGTGTGCATCTTGCTCTGTTCTCCCAGCATGTGTGAGATTGGTTCCGGCGATTGTATTCTTATGTGTGTGATTTTATTTTAAATTGATTTTAAATAAATGTTTTTCAAATTTGCTTTTTACTCTCTAGGGAATTACTAGAACAAGTTGCAGAATTTGAAAAGGCAGAATTTACATCTTCCACTAAAAAGGTAATTTTTGGTCATTTTAAGTCCGTGCTGTAATAGCCAGTATTTAAAGTTCCCAAGTTACTCTGGGCACTCAGAGGTGAAAGTGTGAGCCCTCAAGGTAAAGCATTCTATTTAAGAGCAGGATTGAAAAACTGTCTCAGATTTTCAGGCAAAAGAGGAAAAGTTTTGTAAATAACTGAAAGCCTGTTTTTGTCCACTCTCTCTCTCACAACACACACACACACACACACACACACACACACGCGCACACACACACACACTCCCTGCTGTCCACCTGACTCCAGCCGTATAAACTCTCTGCTCCCATGATGCAGAGCACAGGCGTGTCAGCCACACCTGCGCGCACATCCTGGCTCTGACACTCCAGAGCTGCGTGACCTTGAGCAGTTTACCCGAAATGGCTGAGCCTCGTTTTCCTCATCTGTCATGTGGAGACCGTACATCCTTCTCATCATTTGCAGTGACTACTTGTTGCTCCATAAAAACCCCCGAAATGCTGCTGAGAGGAACCCGTGAATATACACATACAAACAATTCCCCAGGTATTCCTGTGGAACACTTTTCTGGCTAAGACGTTTCTGGGTCAGAGGGAATGGAGTCTTTTGGTTTTTGGACACATTGCTACACTGCCAAGTAATTCCTCATCTGTAGTGTAGCTGCCTAAATCCTCATCACTATTAGTTTTTCCCAGAGTCTGGGTTCATGCAGAAATCTGTTTCCGCTCCCACACGTTAAATGAAAGGGTAATTTTGGGTCATTTTCAATCCCAGTCCTGAGATGCTAGGGTTTTGTACCTGCTCTGGCTTTAAACACCTTCCCTCCTTTCCTTCCATCTGTATTTTTTACAAAAGGTATGGGAGGATGGGTTTCATGTTCCTCCCATTTGTATTGTGCCCTGGGACGTAGCAGAGAACCAAACCCACGCAAATCCCCTCGTCTGAGGAGCTGACTTCCCCATGGATGTGCTTACACAGCGTCTCCATTTAGAAAGTGCAAGCGTTCCATGATCACACGCGATTTATTCTGTGCTGGTTTCAGCTCGGTTTCTGTATTTCATTTCAGCCCATCATAGACATCATAAAGCCAAAACTTGCTCCACTTAACGAGGGTGGAACAGCAGAGCTCCTGAACAAGGTAATGTTGCCATCATTTTGGGGGGCGCAGATCCTCTATTCCATCCTCTCCTTGCCTCACAGCTCTAGAGTGGAGACACTGAGGAGGGGCCTGGGTCAGGGTTTGGTCCACAGAGAGTGATTAGTCTGTTGTTGTTTTACTTAATGATACTGATGGGCCAGAAGAGGGTATACTTACCTTCTAGCAAGTCTGAAGCAGCTCTTTAAAAAAAAAAAAAAAGTGTTTTCAATTACAGTTGACATTCAATATAATTTTATTATTAGTTTCAGGGGTACAGCATAATGGTTAGACATTTATGTAATATACAAAGTGATCCCCCCAACAATTCTAGTACTCACCTGGCCTCACAGTTACTCCAGTATCAGTGAACATATTCCTGCGCTGTGCTGTACATCCCCACTGAGCAGCTCTCGTTGCATTTTCTCATGGGGAAGTGAAGAGCATGGAATTCTGGACATCATTTATTGATGGGCATTTGGCATTTATAATCTGTGATAACAATAAAGGGAATTTTACTAAGATGTTTATAAAAATTACCAATATACAAATAAATATTTTTCATGATTCCTGTATTGTCAACATTATGCTAGATCTTGTTAGACAAAAAGCAGTCTAATACCTGGCCTTTTGCCCTCAAATACCTCCTGATCTCCTGGGAAGGGGGAGCTGGTATTCTGGAAGCAGATAGGGAAACGCTAGTTGTTGCCACAGGTGCCACCAGGCGGCAGCAAAGAGGCAGGGATGTGTGTAAGAGGAGGACAGACTTGGGGAAGGCAGTGCTGGACGGATGGGGCTGAGGAGGAAAGACAGGTTAGGTTGTCAGAGGGAAGAGAAGGGTGTGGCAGGCAGCACAGGGAGGAGGCTGGCAGGATGGGACCAGGCAGCACTCTGATGCAGTGGTGCAGTGTGGGCCGAGAATAGATGGGAGTCGCAGGATCAGGTGGGTGAGAGACGGCAGGGAGGGGCTAGGCAAAGGCTGGGGTGCGGGGCCTGGGCTGAGAGAGTCTGAGACATGAGAGCAGCAACTAGGAGTCTCAGAGCCAACAGAGACTCCAGGTGCCGCGGCCGGTGCTCTGGGGAAAATGGGATGTTACCCATAACCAGGCAGGCAGGTTTTCATCATCTATTTTAAAATGAAACAAGTAATGTCAACTATTAAAAATCTTTGGCTGAAATAACAAAACTTTAATTTACTCACAAAGGAAATTTTAAGGCTTCAAGAAGAGAATGAGAAACTGAAGTTCAGGCTGAAGACCATCGAAATGCAGGTACCTGAGAAACACGCTAACAAACCCTGAGAGTTACATACAGGCTCATCCTGACTGTGCTGTGTTCAAACTTGATTGCAGGCTATGAACGCGCTGGACGAGAAGTTAGAGCTAGAGAGGGCGCTGCGTGACTTACAGCTGGACCAAGGCAACCAGAAGGTGAACTAAGGCAGCTCTCTCACGTTGGCTAAACAGAGTTATGAACTGAACATTAAGTCCTCGTTACTGTTCCTCCCCCACCACTCCCCTCACTCCCCCACCGCTGTTGTGCTGCACGGGGACCTCCTGGTCCAGGAAAAACCAGGGAGAGCAGCACCCATCACTCTGTCCTCCAGGGCTGAGGACACATACCCAGCTCACATATATATATGTGTATACACACACACACACACACACACACACACACACACACACACACATACACACATATTTTAAATACATATTTTTGTTGATTTCAGAGAGGAAGGAAAAGAGAGATAGAAACATCAATGAATCATTGACTGGCTGCCTCCTGCATGCCCCACACTGGGGATTGAGCCTGCAACCCAGGCATATACCCTGACTAGAAATCGAACCAGTGACCACTTGATTCATGGGTTGATGCTCAATCAACTGAGACACACAGGCAGGTCATAAATAACTTTATTATTCTTCCATGTGTATAATTTAAACTTCTTCACCAGGATTTTTTAAACTTCAAAATATAAAACTTGTTTGCCATCTGAGCACCGAGACGCACAACCGTCATCTAAAATCTCACCTCTGTCCTCTTCTCTTCGGAATCCTCGCAGTTCATAGGTCATATTTTACGTGTTTGGAAGTCAGTGAGCCTGCACTCTGCCATGTGCAGGACACCGTGCACTGAGGGCTGAGGGCGCACAAGGGGCGGGAGCCAGGGTGCAGGCTGGGAGGGAGGCTGGCGTGCACCTGCAGCATCACCTGCCTTCCCCTCCTGTGCAGGTGAATCACCATCTAACACAGTCACTGTTTAGGGCGTCAGCAGGAACTTATGATCACGTGTGTATTTTCATAGGATTTTATAAAGGCCCAAGACTTGAGTGACTTGGAAAACACAGTTGCCGCTTTAAAGAGTGAGTTTCAGAAGACACTCAGCGACAAGACAGAAAACCAGAAGTGTCTGGAGGAGAGTCTAGCGACAGCCAAGCACGACCTGCTCAGGGTTCAGGAGCAGCTGAGCATGGCTGAAAAGGTCTGAATTGTCTGTGAATGTCCATGGAGTGGTGGGTGCCGTAGAGGGAGAGTACTGGGCGAGCGCTGGACAGCTGCGCATTCACCTTTTCCTCCAGCTGTTGACCAGTGTGTGTTCTAAAGATTTATCATTTCCGGGCACTGAAAGTCTTCCATCTTTGGCCCTAAAATATCTGTGATGATAAAAATCTCCACTCCTTCTGCCGTGTGGTAGAATATTCCACGGTGGCTTGCCCTTCCTGCCATTCACACTCCTACAGCCTATCAGAGGGATGGGTGACTTTTTTAAAGGACTCTGTACCTTTAATTTGTAAGAATTTGGGAGCAAAAATTTAAGTAATTTAAAAATGCTGAAACAAGACTCTACTTTGGGATTTGGAAAGAGATTGTGCTTATTTTTCCTGAAATTACTGTTTCAAATACCTTTCCCATGTCTCGGGCACAGTATGCTTGAGTCATTTGCTAACATTATGTTTGGAGAGACATTACTATTTTATCAGCTTGTCATTTGAAAGAATATTTTTAAAATTTGGATACTCTTAATTTTATATGAGTATGTTTTTTAAAGAAATCAGAAAGTAATATAAGCAGAATATTAGTAAAATTAGAGCAAAAAATACACACTTTCATCAGGTTTGTTCATTCCTTCCTTAACTACTTCTTAGTAGTGAGCGGGCATGTTTCCCTGTGCAGGAATTAGAGAAGAAATTCCAGCAAACAGCAGCCTACCGGAACATGAAAGAGATTCTAACCAAGAAGAACGACCAAATCAAAGACCTGAGGAAAAGACTGGCAAAGTAAGCTGTGCCCACGTGCCTCTCGGATTTGTCTCCCCGCTGGGTCGATGTCTGTTCTTCATTAAACCTAAGCTTATGTCCAGAGAGGTCAGGCCGGTGGGCATTGCTCTACCATTTAGTCCGAAGCCTGCATCTGAGACAGCGGTGGAGCTTTGGCCTGGCCTTGTCTGTAATGCCCACCCGGGCTTTTAGGTAGAGCCAGTCCTGTAGACTCGTCCACGGCTGCTCTAGGCTACTCTTGGCAGTGGATTCAGGTAGCAGGATATCGGGTGGGAAACAGCCAGCTGGCAGGGCAGCATTGGGCATTTCTCCTTCACAGTGTCCTTGCAGCATCTAAGACCTGGTCATACTGGGCCCTCAGGTGACAACTTAGGTGCAAGAGAATGAGATTCATGCAGATGGATGCCATGGCCAGCATGGCTGAGAAGCCCATGCTCACATAGACCCCAGGTAGGGACAGTGCAGTTACAGGAACTCACCGTGCAGAGGGAGGTCTCAAGTGGTGGCGCCCACCACGTACTTGGCACTTGCTCACAGTCCTGGTCCAGATGGAGTCTACTAATCAGGGCCACTTTTGTCATCAGCAGTTTTGTCTGCAAACTCAGCTGACATTATCTTTATCAGTGTTCCAGGGGAGCAGAGCTAGGAGGTGAATCTGGGCTCATTAACACTTGACTCGCTTAGCCATACCAGCTAGTGGTGTGGATCTGAATTTAGATAATGACTGAATTTCTCCTCTGCCGTCATGGATCTCTCTGTCAGATACAGAGGCTTGAGTCTGAAGGCATCTCAGCAGTTAGCTGGTCCCTTCTGCCTGCTGCAGGAAGCCCCTCTGAGTCCCCTCACAGTCCCCGGGTGCCTGACTCTGCCTCAGCCGTGAATTAAAGCGAGAAATGCGTGTCACTGCTGCAGTCACTGAGATGTTTCACGCCAGCTCACCTGGTAACAGTGACAACAAGAGGGTATCATGATGTTATGCTCTTAAGTTAATTGCTATCTCTTTCCAGATATGAACCTGAAGATTAAAAACTGAAGGTCTCATCCGGAAGCTGCCGTAGAGTGAACACACGCTGTTCTCACCTCAGGCATGTATTTTGAAGAAGTTTGTTGTATTCCCTCTTTACTTTTCTAATGTTTAGACTTTGCTCCAATTGTTTAAACTGGAGTTCCTGTTTTCAGTTGCCTAAGGACAGCCTGGCTCTGGCCATGGTCCCAAACCCCTCTCTGCCGAGTGCTCCAGGGTCTTGGCTCACATGCACCGAGTCCCTCACAGTAAAGAAGAGATGTTTAGCGGGAAGAAGGGTCTCAGCCTTTGCATTCCTCTGAGGAGAACCCCTTTTTAGCAAATGTTAAAGCGAGCAATCTCCCTACCTGTGCATCCCCCAGGGTAAATACGGATACAGAGTTATTGAAGACATTACAAATAAACCTTATTTTTAAAAATGAAACCTAATTCATTTTCTCTATTTGATCATCAAGAAATATAAGAATTAATTGGAAATGTAAATACCACCTATTATAGGCAACATTTTCACCGATGATAAGGAAAATTAACAGTGAACGTGAGGATTTAACTTCTGCCGTCACCTCCATGCTGTGCTTATCGACGGAGGTTCGGACGTTTTTTGCAGCACAGCTTACCAAGAAAACTGATGGAGAGGCCAGGTGCACCCTGTCCTTCCACAGCTGAGAAAGTGTCTGGGCTCAAAATAAATGGACAGTAGTCCCCCCTTATCCACGGTTTCACTTTCCATGGTTTCCGTTACCTGCAGTCAACCTCAGTCAGAAAATATGAAGTGGAAAATTGCAGAAATAAACAATTCATAAATTTTAAATTACACACACAGTTATGTCCCAGCATCTCCTATTGTCAGCTCTGAACAACGGGACAGCCACCACTGAGCTCAGCATGATGTTACCTCCCTTAGTGTTTCCGTGAAGAGGGTATCCCCTGCCCGAGGTGGGTTCTCCTGTCATAGCCATTCCAGCACACCATCCCTCGGAGCCTTCGGACCCTCAGTGCTCTGCAAGGCAGTTGTGGAACCCGCCTCATCTTGGGGATGCCATCATCTTGGAGCAGCGTCTTGGAACAGGCCTCATGTGTCCTTGCCACGTGCCAAATCCTAAAGCAGCAGAGAACCCCCACATCAGTAAACTCAGCCAGCTTCTGTTCTCGCTCCCACTGGGCCCACATCCTCACGATCCGCGCCCACACGTGCTTGCCAGTTCCCGCCAGCCCGTGTGAGCTAGCCAGGTCTGCATCTCTCCCGGGGAGTGACGCATTGCTCCTCCACACAGGCCGTGCTGCTGCTCACCCATGTAATGGTTTAGGAGGAACGAGTGGAAGTGGGCAGATCTTGGGGAAGACAAAGGTTATCCTTCCAGTCTTTTCTCCCAAGAGAGGCCTTTGAATGATTGCCACGTGGGAGAGGCTGCCCTTCTCTAGCACAGGGGTGTGAGCCACCTGCTAGACCCAAGGGTTCAGGGGAACTTGGGGTGTCAAGGTTCTTGAGGGCATCTGCCCAAATGGGCTCACTCATGTCTGAGTCTCATTCCTTCCCAATCAGAGCCCTCGCTTAAAGGAGACTTTCTAGGGGTGTGAATTTTGTCCCCTTTGTAACATATCACCCTAATGTTCCCATCTGGGCCTGATTCTCAGCATGTTCTGTTCTCTGCAATTAAGTGGTAGGGGTCTCTTTAAATGTCACCATGTGGCATTCTAGTTGTCACAGCATCTCCTGAAGTGACAGTTGGCTAGTCAGAACCTGCCCCTCTCTTCCTTCATCCCTGTCCATCCCAGGTGAGAGTTCTCACCATTGGGCTTACCACAGCAGTGAGGTCCTGCTGTCATCTGGCTGCATCCCGTGTGTCATCCTGAGAGCCTGCTTTCTTGGGCCACTTCTGGCATTGCCTCTTTTAACTGGGCTCCCCTAAAAGCAGGCTCTGAGACAAGAATTTCTGTTCAAGTAATTTACTATTTGGGGGTGTTCCAGGAAGCACTATGAGTGTATGGGGGCATGAGACAAGGGAAGGAAGTCAGTACAGCAGGTGACCACTGTGGACCGTCATCCTTAATCCCTCTCCAGAGTGAGGAGGCTAGAGCATGGTCCAACTCCTCAGTTATCAGGGTGATGTTAGTTCCTGCACTTCCTGTGCCTGGCTGTGCAAGCTCCGACGGCCAAGAGAGACCCCCAGGGGCAGAGACACCAAGAGCCACCTACTGGCCACCTGCAGGCTAGGGTAAGCATGTGGTCCACAATGAACTGGGAAGACAGGAGAGAAATGCAGTGAACAATCTGACATGCTGGTCGTACTAACCAAAGGATGAACTCACACTCGAAGAAATCACAAACCCTGGCCAGGCCACAGCTGCTTTTACCTAGTTACAGCCTGAAAACGAGTCTCCCTGGACTGAGAACCCAGACCAGACCCTGTCTTAGTGACTCAGGCCTGTCGTGGGTGCTCACTCCAAATGTTTGTGAAACTGAACTTCTGTTCCCTGCGCAAGCACTGCTTGAGCTGTGAAAGACCTTGGTAGCTTGACCAAAATTAGGTATTACCTATGAGTTAATTTTCTAGTACTAAGGTTTCTCCATATAAATGATCAAACTTTAAAATCAGGCATTAGAAAAATCTTTACCTTGGGACATAATTTCCTGTCTTAAGCGGTGAGTCATAAGCATGATTTTATCTTTTCCTGATGACTCCAAGTTGCTCCTACACTATTACATTGATACCTGTAACAGTGACCTGTACTGCAGTGGCCTCAGAGCTACTGAGTTGTGGAGAGATCTTTGCCCCTATGATAAGTCGTTTGCAAGCACTATGTTTTTTGAACTGTTGCATCTGATTTTTATGGTTTGCGCACATCCACCCGCGTCCTTTTCTATCGGACTGGCAGCGAACACTCTGGTTTTGATCAGTGTGCCAATCTCTGGTGCCATTTCTTTTGGGCTTGGAAAAGAGTAGCTTATTAGAATTCTGTGCATCCTCAGTGAGGGTTTGGAAACTCCTCCTCTGTGAGTGAGGTGCATAGACTTTGTGGCATCTTGGCAGCTCTATTTTAGATTGATTTATAGGAGAATGTTAGGTTGATTTTAGATCATTGCAGTTTCCGGGTACATGATTTCTTTCTCTTGCCTTATTGCACTGGCTATGACCTCTAGTGCAGTGCTGAACGGAAGTGGTAATAGAAGGCATCCTTGCCTCACTATTATTCATTGAAGGATAATGTTTGCAACCTATTAGGTTAAGGAGGTGCTTTTCCGTTCCCAGTTTGCTATGAGCATTTATAAAAATTACGAATGGGTGTTGAATTTTGCTAAATGCCTTCTCTATCTATGGAGATAATGATACAATTTTTTCTTTTTTTTTCTGTTAATGTTGTGAGCCACAACACTTAATTTTCTAATGTTAAACGGTCCTTAGGGTGCTGAAACGTACTCCGCTGGGTCATTGTGGGTGGGTGCTGTATTCCCCCGGCACATGCGGGCAAGAGTGGACCCACAGCCCCTCTGTCTTGGCAGAATGCCTTCTGGTTTTCCAGAAGACGAGAGGCGGGGAGGCCCGAGAGGAACTGCTCCCAGGCCATCTCCCACCCGCCTGCTTGTCCTCCCGGGAGGCTTCTGATGAAGTTCCGGTGAGCTCAGAAAGACCTGCAGGATGTAAAACTGGGGCGTAGTGCCATCTAGACGCGGCCCCTCAGCAGCGTGGCCTCCCTCCGCGCAAGCTGCAGTCACCCGCCCTGGGCGTTTCCGTGCTGTCCTTTCTGGTGTGTGAGAGGAGGACTAGGAGCTGGCACCGTTGGCTTACTCTCGGCCTTTGATTGTCTGCGTGAGTAATAAACTGCCTGAATTTAGAAGTGGCGCATTATATCGTTACCATCGGACCCAGCAGCCTTGGCTGCTGCTCTGTGCTTGGTAATCCCCTTCAGGAATAAAGGATTGTGGCCCCAGCTACTGAAGGGTCGCTGGCCATAGACCCTTAGCTGTTCCTTTGCAACTGCCCAGCCTAAGAGAACCACCTCCCCGAGTTTACACTCCCCTTCAGAGTGACTGCCTCCAACAGCCTCCGTGGGGAAGTATAAAGCCCGGCCCTTCCCCCAGTGCGGGGCTGTCCTGAGTGTGTCTTACCTTCAGAACTGCCCATGGGGTCGAGAGCCATTCGTTGGACCTGCCCAGTCCTGCCCCCTTCCCTCCCCATGACATAACTGTCCTTTTATATCCTGCTGGGTCCTATTAGCTGATGCATTATTTAGGATTTTCGCCTCAATATTCCTGTGAGTGATTGCTCTGGAATTTTCCTTCCTAGTAAAGCAGCTGAAAGCTACCAACAGTGTTTCTGAATCAATAACTGATTAATTTTCGACGCAACCTTCGCATTCTTTAACCAGCGTTGACTCGGCTTTGTAAGTGAAAACAATGCATTATCAGAGTCAGTCCCGTCTTCAAGGAAAGACTGCGGGAGGGTGAGGTGGTGAGGATAATGAGCAACTACCCGCATCCCCAGCACAGCGCCCGTTAACCCAGCCAGGTTTCCTTGCATGACCGAGGCCGCCCGTTGGTGCCCGGGGACTGGCTGTGGCAGGGAGCCGCTGGGCCGTGGTCTGCAGCGCGGGCTGTGCACAGTGCTGTGTGGTGCCGTCCTCAGTCAGGCTCCCAGGACACAGAGCTCCCTGCTGTCTGTCACCTTGGTTTTATGTGTTCTGCTTCCTTAGGCTGTACATTTTTGCCACATATTTTTGTTTTTAGACCTGCTCCAGGGTCTAAATTGACTGTCAATCAAATTGGCTGCCCACAGCAGCAAAAACGCACGCATTACAGCTTACACACACTGTGGGCCTGTCCCACAAGCCGGACATCAAAAGTAAAATGCAAAAAAGACAGACATTATGATTCTGCCTGTAGAAAGTGCAAAACCAAGCTATGTTTGTCAGGGTGTGTAGACAGATAGAAAAGCCATAAACAAAGGGGTGGCGTGGGGTCAGGTGGGGAGGGAGCTGGCTGTGGCTGTGACAGCGGCAGGGGCCCTGGGTGCCACAGAGAAGGTTTGAAAACAGACTTCCTTTTCCCGGGGGCGGGGGGAGCACAACTCTGGACCCTCGGAGGGAAAAGGGGGGCTAGGAAGAGGGATGTGGAAGCTAAACTGAAAATAAAGAGAAGGGGAGAACCATGCATCCACACAAAACAACAGCAACAAAAACAACCTTTGAACTTAAAAAAAAAATACCATAAAGAAAGGCTAAGGAACAGCCAGCATAAAAGTTAGGGGCGCGGTCATCTCTGGCTTGGGGCAGTTTGAAGACACGGAAAGGGTAGGGCGGAGATACTTGGCGTCTTCACTGGGGTGGTGGCCGCGTGGGCACCAGCATTGGACCCATTCGTCACACTACACACGTGTATTGGCTGCATGCCGTGCTCTGTAAAGTACTGAACACGTGCATGGCAGATCAGGACACTGTAGCTGGAGGCGGCTGCAGTTCAGCAATGGGCACCGCAAAGGCGGAAGCGCCCTTTCAGCAGCGTGACGTGACCCGGCGGGCATCGGCCTCGCACAGCCGCTCTGAGCTCTCGAGCTCTTCCCGGGCAGCGTGGCACCTGGGCAAACAGGGGACAGGCTCTGGGCTCCTCAAGGTCATGGGAAGCAGTTTGCGTTGCATATACAACAAAACGACCTTGACGATTCTTTTCTGTGGACTCAATGTGTTTTAGAGAAGAAATGGAAGAGGTGGAAAAGCAGAAGTGGCCGTTCACAGGGGCTTTGGGGACAGTGGGACGGGAGGGGCATTCTGTGGACGTTAAACACATGGAGAGCGCTGGTGGCAGGGTCCTTCCTCTCCTGGGAAAAGGCAGCCTTGCCAGCCGCCATGCAACGTCTCAAACTTTCGAGAGACTGGCAGATACGCGGTTCTCAGGCCCCCGCATCTGTGTTTTAACAGCTGGACAGATCCTGACGCGCAGCCAGGATGGAGAGCCCAGCGAGCCCGACACTTCAGCGGGGGTCTTGTTCAGACCAGGTTCTGACTCCAGAGGCCTGGAGGGCCTGAGAATCCGCATCCTCGCCAGCTCCCTGGTGGGGTCCCTGCTCGGCCACGGACCTCATGTTCAGCACCGAGAGATGGAAGAAATCCAATCTAATTGGAAGTGTTGAGCTTGTGCAATGAAGCCGCGTGTTTCCTGGCAGAGTGGGATTCCTAGGGCTCCTCTCCCATTGTGAAAGGAAAGAACAACTCAGAACAGCACAGCCGGACATGGGCAGCGTCCTGGGGGGTCTCTGATTGAGACCCCGCGGCCCCAGGGACACGCTGTCCCTGGAAAATATTTTCACAGAGCTCCGTCTGTTCTCCACCAGGTTTCGCCTTCTAGTTGGTCTCAATTGCTTGTTACGAGCAAAAACATTTGAGGGGAAGAAACAAATTCAGCCAACACCAACAAGAAGTGCGGAAGGGTTCGTGGCTGCCCTCGGCCCGGGGTTTTCAAGCACGTGGCTGCGTCTGCCTGATGCGGGGATCAGCTGAGTGGTCGTGGGGAGAGGCCACACCGTTTTCCAGGTCAGCTCATTTCTGCATCTGTTCTCTCTGACCTGAAAAAAATGCCTGTGTGTTCCATTCGGGCCCTTCTGAGCGGTTCCCTCTCCGTGGTGTTTTCCCAAATGAGGGACTTTGGACAACACAAGTGTCCATTTCCAGAAAAGCCTTTCACGCTGCTCTGTGGAAACAGTTGTCCTTTGGAAGCGGGCGTATGAACCAAAGAACACAGTGTGCTTTCTTTTCTTTAATGTTACTCCAAGTGTCAGGAAGCCCCGAGTCGTTACGCATCTGTACTGGCGAAATGTATCAATGCAAACGTATTTAAGCATTTGCCTACGTTATTTTAGGTTAAATCTTCTTGCTTTCAAGCCTTAGACTTCTCGTTTTCTTTTCTCTCATTTTCGCAGCAGCCATTAAAGTCATCTGTGTCCCATCTGTTTTCTAATCATCTCACAGCAGAGCCAGCCCTGCACCCAGCCCCGCTCTGTGCAGCCACCTTGCCTGTGGGCCTGGCCAGCGGTTCCACGCCATCCTGGGGGCCGCTCTGCCTCCTGTTAGATTTGCCAGATAGTCTGAATCGCCTGGGATACTGTCTCCA
This sequence comes from Eptesicus fuscus, assembly GCF_027574615.1. Taxonomy (NCBI): domain Eukaryota; kingdom Metazoa; phylum Chordata; class Mammalia; order Chiroptera; family Vespertilionidae; genus Eptesicus; species Eptesicus fuscus. Next base: position 9,868,242 of record NC_072490.1, on the reverse strand, counting down.
TTTTGCAAATGTAAGATGTAGATTCAGAAAGGTTATACCCTCCTTTTCCCCCAAGTTCATCAGCAACACTGTTCATTGCCTAAGTCAGTGGTCGGCAAACTCATTAGTCAACAGAGCCAAATATCAACAGGACAACGATTGAAATTTCTTTTGAGAGCCAAATTTTTTAAACTTAAACTTCTTCTAACGCCACATCTTTAAAATAGACTCGCCCAGGCCGTGGTATTTTGTGGAAGAGCCACACTCAAGGGGCCAAAGAGCCGCATGTGGCTCGCGAGCCGCAGTTTGCCGACCACGGGCCTAAGTGAATGCACAATGCTATAATATGTTATATATACTCCATGTAAAGACTAAATTGAGTACATTCTCTGCCCGTTAGAGAAGGAAAGACAGTGTTAAATGACCCCCTATGAAATAATCAGACAAATTCTGAATGTTAGACATTCTGCAATTTAAACAATTAGCCTAATCTCTTCAGCAAGTTAATAAGGTGGAAAAATGAAAAGTGGGGAAACTATCCTAAAAACACCTCTGTTCATAACAACCAAATGCAATGTAGGAACCCTGATTGGACCCTGGGGAGCTATAAAAAGCATTGGGAGCCCTGGCCAGGTGATTCAGATGGTTGGCATGTCCACATGTGCACCAAAAAGTTCAGTCTCCCATTGGGGTAAGTATGGAAGGCAACTGGTCAGTGTTTCTCTCTCTGTCCTTACCCTCTCTCTAAAATAAAAAACATATCCTCAGTGAGGATTAAAAAAAAAAAATCGGGACAACTCCTGGACATTTTTACTTGGCATACTTTCACAAAGTCTGCACTTATTCACCAACTTAGAACATTTCAACTCATATTGCACTTCTTAGAGAGAGTGGAAGAGAGAGGGAAAGACAGAAATATCAATGTGAAATTGATGGGTTGCCTCCTACACGCACCCCGATCAGGGCCCAGGCCGGGGAGGAGCCTGCAACCGAGGCACGTGCCCTTGATGACTGGACCCTTCGGGCTGCAGGCCGGCGCTCTATCCACTGAGCCACACTGGCTGGGGCGGGACATGTTTCTTAAGATGCCTCTGCCCAACACTGCTCTGCCCCTCTTGTCCCCAGGACCCTGCAGAGCCGGGCACTTGCCCTGGGCTGGCCTTTCTCCCTCATCGTGGGCATCCTCTGCTGGGTGGCAGCACCCTTACTCCCATCTGTCCCCAGCTCAGGAGCCTCTGCAGGCTCCCAGGGACTCGTACCCGGAGCCGGCCCCTCTCCCCTGGCGGCCTCTCCCTGGGTGTGGCTGGGCTGTTTAGGTCCTGCCTGGAGCAGCTGGTCAGCTCTTATCTGCTCCTGTGAGATCTGGTGCTGCCGGGCAGGTCACAGGAAAGTCACCCCTCCCGCAGTTGGGTGTGCCTGCCCTCGGGCCTCTGGAAATATTCCCGAGTTCTCCCCAGCCCTCCACCCAATTCAGGGGAAACTGGCCTTACCTGCTCTCCTGGGCCAGGTGGGTCCGTGGTTGTGTTTTGAGGGTTTATTTCAATCTGCCGTCCATCCCAGTTGTGTGTGTACGTGCTTCTTCCTAAGTTACCTGCTGTTCTACCTTTCCAAGATTTAAGTTCTACCTTATTGTCTCAAAATCCCACAAATTAAACTCTCCTCTACAGTGAGAACTTTGACATGGATTGAGGGCTCACCATGATGTTCTGGAGCATCACAATGATGATGATGATGATGTATCTCAGGGTATATTTCTTTCCTCTCTTTAAATCCTACTCAGGATTCATTGGGTTGCATGAATGTGTGGTGGGAAATGCTGAGCTCTTAGTACTTGAAATATCGCTCTGTCCCACTTTCTCTCTTCTCTTAGAATTCTAGGTAAGCATATATGAGACCTTATTGCCCTACGTATCTTATGTATATATCTTTGCTTGTTCATATTTTTGTCTCTTTATCCCTCTCTGCAATGTTCCAGAAACATTTCTTCTGGCACATCTTTGAGTTCATTGAATCTCTCTCCTCAGTTGTGTCTAATCCACCTTTAAACCCATCCACTGAACTTTAATTTCAATTATTGAATTTTTCATTTCTAGAAGTTTCATTTGGTTCTTATTGTAACAATCTATATTATTTTTATTTCTTGTTTTATTTTCTGCTTTTGTCTATCAATAATGAATATAGGAGAACAGAGATTATCATGATGGTAAATGTGTCCATTTCTTCATGTAGTCCTATCAGTATTTGCTCCTTGTCTTTTGAAGCTATTTTATTAGTTGTATTCAACTTTGAGAATATTCTTTCTACTGATAGATAATATTCCTTTTCATCACTAATAATACTTTTGGCTTAAAGTCTATTTTGTCTGGTATAATACAGCTCCTTCTGTCTTTCTCTTAGATAACGTTTTCCTGGTACATCCTTTTCATCATTTTACTGTAAATTTTTCTGTGATCTTATGTTTGGTATGTCTCTTATAAATGGCATGTAACTGGATGAATGTTTTTATTCCAGTCTTACAGTCTCTGCCTTTCACCTGGTCTATTTAATCCATTTATATTTACTATAATTACTTATATATTGAACTTATTTTCCCTATCTTACTATTTGCTTTTTTACTCAGGCTGCTGTGGGAGTATTAATACATATACATGCATTGATACAACCACTTTAGGGATCCTCTAGCAAAGTTGAAAATACACACACACTATGTTTCAGCAATTCTAACCATAGAAATGCTTGCCTATGTGCACCAGGACACATGTACCAGAATGTCCCTAGCAGCATTCTTCATAATAGCCTGAACTCATAAATAATCCCAGTGTCCATCATTAGAAAAATTAATAAATGATCTGTGGTTGTACCCATATAGGAAATACAGTAGAGGAAAAAAAAGAAAAATTAACTATAGTTACACATACCAACTTGAATGAAACTTTAAAAAAAAATCACATAACGTGAGGCAAGAAATGTTAGACACCAAAGAATAACCACTACATTGTTCCACAATATAAAGATCAAACACAGATAAAACTAAAGGGTAATGCTCAGGGACTCATACTTACATGGTAAGACTCACTGGACAGCAAAGATGGGCTGTCAGTGTGGAGGTTACTGGACAGATTGCATTCGTCATCACTGAGGTCTAGATACCACATGACTCCCTTAGAAGAGATCGAGTGAACAGAGTAATGAGGGATGGAGGCAGGGAATGTGGACCACACACATCAGGAAGAGTGGGGATGAGGTGGGAGAGACGCCACGGTCCCTGGAGGGAGCAGGTGCTCACCCTGGAAGGCTGGCAGGGGCACCAGCCTGGAGCGCGTGCCCTCCAGCTGTCCAGCCGTCCGTAGGGTTCTCAGGACCTTTGCTAAGTCATCAGTGGGATGAGGGGATGGAAAGAGGTTTGAGGCACATGGAGCAGAGCTGGAAACCTGGGCCAGGGCCCCGGGACCTCAACCAGGCACGGTCTCGAAGGACGGGCAGCACCGCGGCCCTGCTGAGGCCTCACCACCCGGTTTGCAGCAGACTCCACAGCTCTGGGAGACTCTTCAGAAGCCCTCACCGCAGTCTGGGAGCCTGGAGATCCTCAGGTTTGGGTGGTGTAAGGCTGAGAGACAGTGAAAGGACTGGGGACAGAGGTGGGTAGGAGGGAAATATGTGGAAACGGCCGACCCTGAGGTCCAGGCCAGAGGGAGGCACTGAGGGCCAGACACCAGTCCTAGGAGAAGAGAAAGGCTGCAGGAGGGGTTGGGGATGGGGTGCAGGAGAGAGTGTTGGGGTTTCCAGTGGTGCAGCTGGAGTGGCTTCAAGGAGTTGCTGTGGGAGGCGAGGAGCAGAGACAAGGAAGCTCCCATCTTTCCTCTTCCCAGGACTTAGGACAGGGAGGCTGGAGAGAGCAGGGGAACAGCATTCGGACACTGCCTTGTCCAAGCAGCGGCCCACAGTCCAGGCTCAGGAGGTGAAGCCCGTGTGGGAATTCCCACCGAGTCGGACTGTCCTGCGTGATGGAATGTTCTAGGTCCACTCTGTCCAGCTCCACAGCCACGCACACATGGGCCACCGAGCTCGTGAAATGTGGCAGGTGTGCCTGAGGACCGGGATTTTTCATTTTATTTCATTTTAACGAAAGCGGAGCAGTCCCATGTGGCCAGCGGCGATCACGTGGGCCAGCACGGGCCCAGGCCTCCTCCAGAACAACGGTGTGCGCTCAGCTGGGGTTCTGGTCCTGTTTGGGGACCTTAACTCTTTTGTTAGGGTCCTGAGCTGGGCCAGTCCTCCCAGCAGCCCCAGCTTTTCCCCGCGGATTCTCCCCCCGGAGATCGGCACGCTGCCCTTTGCAGTGTGGGTCTCTGCCGCAGGCTCTTCACTGATCAGCTACCTTCTATTGAGACTCCACCACG